>NC_059563.1:1821250-2425000 GCF_905220415.1 Colias croceus
GTAACAAATAATATTATAATAAATTATGTCGAATAAGCTGAATAAACTCGTGTATGTATACGCCATCGTAACAGTGATAATAAATTAGTGTGAACACAGGCTCCTGAAAAACAGTTTACAACTCAGTCCTGAAAATATTAGGAGCCTGGGTCATTAAATTTTTGTAACTCAAAATGGTGCAAATAAATGATTTATTTATTTATTTATTTATTTAGTGTTGGATAGCCGGTAGCCCATTTATCGAGGAAAGCTATAGGCTATAAATATCATCACGCTAAGATCAACACAAGCGGAACAACGCGGGTGAAACCACGGAACGCAGCTAGTTAAGAATAAAGTTTATGATATTTAAAAAGTGTGAGTTATAAAAAATACTAATTCGGATTTTATCTACAAACCTGCAGTTCATACAATATAATATTTGTTTAATACGCAAAGAAGCTATAAGTAGGTAAAATAACATAATTATATAGACTACATTTTATCCGTGTGTAGGTACATCACAAAGCCTGAGGCATAATTAAACAATTTGGTCTATTGTTTATCAATAGGTATGTGATATCTTACCATTCCTTTCCCTCCTACTCAGTAGTCGTAATCAAAAGCTGGCAACACATTTAGGTACTTTACCTTACTACAAATGTTACCTACAACGAAAAAGAAATAGAAAAACAACATTTCTACTTACATTGCTCCTGCGGTTTCGCTTGTGTTAAATTTATTATTTCATCCCTTTTAAAGGGATGTAGGTAAGTAGGTATTTTTTTCCCAAGGTCTAGTTTTCGGAACCAAATATCGCCAAAATCGAATCAGTGCTTTAGTCATGATGTTATAGATACCTAGGTATATTATCTTATTAAAACTTACCTTATGGAGACAACCATATGATTCATAATTTTCGACCAATTTAATCTAGAATCATACAAAAATCAACCTTCAGATCACAGATTAGGGTACAATATGCTTTATCGTTGTATATTGTCATAACAAACGTAAAGATAATATAAAATGAATTAGTTCCTTTTGCAATTAACTAATCAATTATCGGCACAGTTGTATGTTTATCGATTCATATCAGATACTAGCCGTGCTCCGCGGTTTCACTCACGGTGCTCCGCTCCTGTTGGTCTTAGCGAGATGATATTATATAGCCTAGTTATAGCCTTCCTCGATAAATGAGCTATCTAACACCGAAAGAATTTTTCAAATCGGACCAGTATTTCCTAAGATTAGCAAGTTCAAACAAACACACAAACTCTTCAGCTTTATACATAATATGTGTTAGTATACATATAGAAATAGAAGTTAATCTCTTTCGCCATATAAATATTATATTGATATTGATCCAACTAAGAATGGGAACGAACCAGCGCCATGTTGTGACGTCATAGATGTTAATTATAACGATTTAACTCAGTAAAACAACAGAAAATATCCCTAATGTAAAAATATGACGAATGTCATAGAGTACCTAAATAAGGCAAAATAAAATACTTAGATCATTACTGATACGGAAAATAGGATTTCAAAATACCTAAGTATCTGTTCTCGGTAGAAAGTAACATTATATTCATAAAAAGGTCTAAGTAGGTCTATTAACTACACATCTCAAACTTATTCATTCCTTCCTATTACAAATTTTAATCAACATATACGATATTTTTATTCATTCCTATTTCTACACATTTTGTTCATTCGAACCGCGGCCGCGGCCGCGGCGCGGGCGTGAAACATAAGTTATTTTTACTGTGGCCTTTATTCCTTTGGAACCTTGGGACTAATTGGATACAAACTATGAGTCAGCAGATCTTTTATGCTACTGTGTTACGCGTGTATACTGTATACGAACTTGAACATTTCTATAGCAGCATGTTTTAAATTTTAAAAATAAGGTTGTTAGTTTGATCATTGATGTTTTTGTGGTATATTTTAAAGGCTATGTTTGTTAAGATATTCTACCTATTTGAATTGGTCGATGAAATTTTCTTGATAGACTTGAGATTAATTTTTAAATTGTAAAGTAGATAACAATATTTTGTGCTGTTGACTGTTTCTTGGTATATAAGTTGGGCTCAACGTCTAGACTTGCTTAATGTAAATCTAGCCGAATCATATATATAACTATAATGTAAAACATTCATTAAAATAATCGATATCATTGGTTGAGATGAGAAATAAGACATTTGGTGATAATATAAATAAAGCATAGATCGATGTACATTTACGTTACATTTACGTACCTAGTAAATTAGGTATTAAATTATTTTTTAACAATCGTGAAAAAAATATTTATATATATCATCCCTATTGTTAAAAAACGCGCCATTATCTACGTTCCACAGAATAAAAAGCTCAAAAAGGGCCATAGACAATAAATTTTTTGTCAGGCAGATGTTCGGTTACATACATGGATAATAATAAATACTACGCCCATGCCCCCCGGTGTTTGTAACACCCCGTGACGCCCTTATAACCACCCGTTCTTTGGGATAATAACAGTAATTAGCTGTAGTGCTTCTCCTTTGCCAGCATTGGTGAAAAAAAAATATAGCTGTCACCGCATATCGGCGGGACGGACGTTCCAATTTCAAATCGGTTTTATTTTTAATTTAATTTCCAAGTGGCAAGCATTAGAGCTGTCAATTATGACAATTTATTGACATTGCCGCCAAAATTTAAAAGTTTTGTTGCTTATATGTTATGTTCTGCTTGTTGATTTAAATATGTAGATAAATTGTAACGATGTCATTTTGTAGCAACGTAGATGTTGTTTTGACTGACCTAGATAAATTACAATATGAATAGTAATTAACTAATTATCCAATAATTAAATTAACGTTGCTCACAAGCCTAGACTATTAATAGCTTCAATGTTGTCGAAGTTATGTCGTATTTTAATATAAAATAGATGAAGATTTCTTTGCCAATTGTCGGAACGGAATCGAATTTTTGTTCCATGTCTTTCTACACCTAGGTCCCTTGCATCTTCAAATATTTCAATACTAGCTGCTCCGCGCGGTTTCACCCCCGTGGCTCCACTCCTGTTGGTCGTAGCGTGATGTTATATAGCCTATAACCTTCCTCGATAAATGGGCTTATCTAACACCGAAAGAATTTTTCAAATCGGATCAGTAGTTCCCGAGATTAGCGCGTTCAAACAAACAAACTCTTCAGCTTTATAATATTAGTATAGATTTGAAGATGCAAGTTACAAACCACTTGCAGACATTTTTACTGGCAAATGACTGGCAATCCACATTGTTCTAAAAAGTCTTAGTAAAAAATAACTTTCTATTTCTGATTCATAATTCCTTACATTCCTAGACTTATAAAAAAACTACTTACCTGTAGGTGCTATGTTCCTCATGTGTTTTCATTCATGTTTTGCACAAAATAACCATTTTTAAAAACCTCTACGAAAGTTACCTTTTGAGACCACACGCATAAAATCAAACTTTTTGTTACTAACACGTACGTGGGTTGCAAATCTTAAAAATGTCTTTATTCAGTCACGTAATAGTTAGTACAATTAAAGAGTTACAATAGATTTTTGTGAATTTCTAACCAATAAAACTAGTGAAATGACGCGGTTTTTGTTGGAATAAAACTAGTGGAGTGACGCGGTATTTCCGGGCTCTGTAATAAGTATATTTTTCTATACAGGTACCTATTATAACAATTATTATAAACTAGCTGTGCCGTGCGATGTCCCCCGCGAACGAACCCGCCGGCAAAATCAAGTATTTCAAATTTCAATAGTTCATGTAGGTATTATTCTGATGTATCTATAACCTATAACTAGGTATTACTGTAAAGTTTCATTAAAATCCGTCGAGTAGTTTTTTCGTGAAAGAGTAACAAACATCCGTCCTTAGAAACATTCGTATTTACAATGTTTGTAGGAGGTATTATTTGTATTGCAATCACATTAAAATCTTGAAATTAAAATCTTTAAAATTAGAAATAACGATAAATTACTGAATTATTCAATTTATTTGCATTTATTATTTTTCATTTGATCTCAGCTTTCGGCACTGTCTCGCTGTGGCGATTTAATGAAACTGGCATCACTACCTACCTACATAGGTACTTAGTATAAAACAAAGTCGCTTTCTCTGTCCCTATGTATGCTTAAATATTTAAAACTACTACGCAACGGATTTTGATGCGGTTTTTTTTAATAGATAGAGTGATTCAAGAGGAATAGATTTTAGTATGTAATTTAGGTTTAAGTCTAAGCGGGCGAAGCCGCGGGCGGTAAGCTAGTATCTAAGCATCTAAGCTAGTATCCGAAATCCTAACTAGGTAATAACCTAGGTCCTAGATGATAACCAACACGCTTTTATTAGCTTCACCTGTATGTTTGTAATGTAACAGACTTTACACTCGATTTTGACCCACTTTAAACGTACAAATTGAATTCAAACTTTGTACACTTATCAAGGACTGGTGAATACAATAATTTCATGAATAATAAATAAATAAATAAATATTATAGGACATTATTACACAAATCGACCTAGTCCCACAGTAAGCTCAATTAAGGCTTGTGTTGTGGGTACTAGGCGACGATAAATATAATATTTAATAAATACATATATAGATAATAACACCCAGACCCAAGAACAAATAATTGAGTTCATCACACAAATATTTGCCCTGACCGGGGATCGAACCCGGGACCGTCGGCGTCGGCTCAGTAGGCAGTTACTTTACCACTGCGCCAACCGCGTCGTCAAATGAATTTAAGCGTGTTTTTTTAAACTAGTATTATTTCTCTTAATGTATAGTGAACTATTTAGGTCTTTGAGCGTAAAATAGTCACTGGCGCTACAACTGGCGCCAGCTAGTAAATTATGATAATAATGATTATTTGGATGACTAATACCTATAAAGAATTACTGCGTAAGATTCGCTTATTATTCATTTTAATATACCTACGTTTGATATTTTATTGTTACGTTGTTATCAGTGATAAGAGATAACAATGCTACATTTTATTATATTGTATGTTTTACTGTTTTCATTAATAAGTAATTATATTTTTATCTATCGACTTATCTACCTATAGATAGATGGTACGTTTTCATATGAATTTCAATATTTCGATTTGAAATTGATACAAAAATTACACGTATTTTGATACCTATAGTTACCTTCGTGTTGTGAATAGATAACTTATTTATCGTAATGAATATAACGTAGAATATAGGTACTAGCTTACCGCCCGCGGCTTCGCCCGCTTTGTCTAAAACCTAATAAATTATATACCTACTAAAACCTTACTAAAACCTTCCTCTTGAATCACTCTATCAATTAAAAAAAACCGCATCAAAATTCGTTGCGTAGTTTTAAAGATTTAAGCATACAAAGGGACATAGTGACATTATAGGGACAGAGAAAGCGACTATGTTTTATACTATGTTATATGTAGGTACCTACCTACCTAGTGAAGGAACAAAATAGAAAATATATAGTTTTTTCATACCTAGACTGGCATTGCATGTAGGTTAAATAATAAATTATATGTTAAGTCCTTATATGCTTGATAGAAATAACTATAGCATTGACTGTTCTTTTTATTGGCCTATAAATAGGTAGGTACTTAAGTAGGTATGTTTAAATATATATGTTTGCATACTTTAATAAAGAGTTAAACAAATCAACGCATAATTATAAAACTTCTCAAAGACATTTAACTTATATTTAGCAGTTAGCTGTACGAACTACGAACTTACTAAAGTATAACCCGACCATAATTTCGCAAACTATTCAAGTATTATTCGACCAAGTTATGAAGTTGTATGACTTGGGCGGGTTGGCCACGCCCATCTTCCGTCCCGCTCTGGTGCCTCTCGCTCTGATATTGATTTGTTTACTGTTTGCGCTTACTAGGGTTGTGAAATGCTACTGTATTTAATATTTTGAGCGTTTTTGTTGATATTGACTGGAAGAACCGTGAAATTAATGTCTAGATTTTTTGAAAGGAAAATATTAATTTATAGATACAAGGTGTGTAATAAATTGTTATTTTTACATTTCAATTATCGAATTTTAGATGGAAGTAGGTGAACAGCATCCTCAATGATATTTTTAATTTGTCTAGTGAGAATAGAACCCGAGATTTATCATCTCTTATTAAACTTTGACCGTTAAGTATTTCTATTTTCTATCAATACAACAAAACTTATTTTATACTAGCTTACTGCCGCGGGTTCGCCCGCTTTGTCTAAAACCTAATAAATTATTGTATACTAAAACCTTTCTCTTGAATAACTCAAACCGCATCAAAATCCGTTGCGCAGTTTTAAAGATTTAAGCATACAAAGGGACATAGGGACAGAGAAAGCGTCTTAGTTTTATACTATGCAGGTAGTGATAGGTAGGTCTGGGTATTTTAATTTCAAAGTTTGTGATATTTGCGACAACTTATGTAGGTACTTAGGTCATTGCACCTAGCTATCTTCTGTAGTTTATAAATTACATAGGGTAATTGCGCCTGTTCGCGTCCACTTAGTGCAGTTGGAAAGTTTGAAGGAGAAAATAAAAATATTCCAGAACAAATTTCAACACAAAATTTATGTAACGTGTTTATTACATAGTCTATTTTAAGATTTACTTTCAATTGTGTTGGAAATATCATGTGGTTTTTATTTATCTAGACAAATAGCAGAATTAGGCGTTTTACCCAGTTCGCGTCCAAAAATTCCAGTTTGCGTCCACCCGTGGACCAGTTCGCGTCCACCAGCTTAGAAAAGGAATTAAGAGTTTATTGGGTGATATTTTATCAGATAAATGCAAATAAAAATTAGATTTTAATAAATTATTTATTTACGTATATAGTTATTTAATAAAAACCGGCCAAATGCGAGTGGGACTCGCATACCGAGGGTTCCTTATTAACCTGTCTTTTTTCCTATGTTTTAACTGTAAATGATTATTTTTTCAATGTTTCCCTTATTTGTGCTATAAGACGTTGCTTTGTACCAAACTTGAAGTGTCTGTGTTCACCTAAAGTACCCTGTAGGTTTTGATTCCCTTGCGAATGTCGAAATTTGCGAAAATTTGCAGCATAAACGGCTGTATCTTTTGCTTGCTTTGGCTTATAAGTGTGATTTTTTCACTGCTTCAAGGGACCGTAGACTTGAGTATTCAAAATAAATTTCAGCTTTATACCTCTACGCGTTACTGAGAAATAGGGTCTTGACAGAAAGACAGACCGGCAGACGGACATACAGACGGACGGATATCAAAGTGATCCTACAAGGATTCCGGTTTTTCCTTTTGAGGTTCGGAACCCTAAAATCAACATTATTATTAATATAATTCACTGTGTGAGGCAACTGGAAAAACTTATTTATATTTATCTTCTCATCATTATTAGAACCAAAAATTAACAAAAAACAAAGTTACGTTATGTAATTATAAATAATAATCGATTACCTACCTACCCTATTTTATAGTTTCTAATGAATTAAATTTCTTTTTTGTTTATATTATTTTCTTAACCACAGACTTATTGACTGTCATTCTCAAAAATACTAGTCTCATTTTTAGAATACCCATTTTAAAATGAAAAAATAGCATAAAAATTTGCTAATTCGAATGAAAATTTAAATTATCAACTTGTGGTCTTAGTCAAAAATTTACAATCTATTCTAAATTACATATTTTAGCAAACAATTCATTGCTACGTAATGAAAAACAATGTGGACGCAATATGTTCTATTGTTATGCACTATAGGTATAGTTTGCGCCCACCGTGGACGCAAAATGGAAGTTGTACAAATTCGGTGTAGTAATTCGCGTCCACCTTATTTTAGCTATTAATTGTAAAAGAAATAAGCTGATTTATAATCCATACTATTCCACGTTTTGTTAGCAAAGCAAAGAAACAGTTATATATTCAAAAATTCACATTTAACAATAAGATACTTACCGTCAAACGCGACGCTGCGCACTATTTTTTTCTCAAAATTCAGCGCGTTTTAGCTTTCTCGTTTAATAGCCAAAATTAAATATTTTTTTTAAATAGGATAGGCGTTGCGCAGGCATATTTTGAATATGCATGTCTCATATACATTGAGGTATTATCGGAAATTTTTCTTATTACAATTTTACATAAAGTATACTTATTTTCGTGAATTTTCTAAAAGATATCCGCAAAATGGACGCGAATAGGCAGGTGGACGCGAACAGGCGCAATGACCCTACCTACCTACGTATCTACCAATTTGGCATCTATCTATACTAATATTATAAAGCTGAAGAGTTTGTTTGTTTGTTTGAACGCGCTAATCTCGGGAACTACTGGTACGATTTGAAAAATTATTTCGGAGATACTTACAAAGCATAGAGCTTTGTAAGTAACAAGGTAATATTTACAAATGGCAGTTTCCTTATAGTTTATTGTATCTATAACATAGAGTACTTATCTATACCTAGATAAGAGTTTCTGAATACAGTACAGATTATATACCTAAATTAATAGTTACAGTTATTTATCTATGCTTCTATAATAATCTATACTTTATAGTTTATACCTACTCTATATAGTCTATGTTCTACCTATAGTAAGGTGCTGATTGTACCAAACTATACTAGGTATGTACCTAATTATGATATGACAATCCGATATTATTGTAGTAAAATTAATATTTGAGAAATATATTTTTGAAAACTATACCTAGGTATATGAAATATAGTTTTCTTCATGTTTAGATAATCTAGGTATTATAAAGCTGAAGAGTTTGTTTGTTTGTTTGAACGCGCTAATCTCGGGAACTACTGGTCCGATTTGAAAAATTCTTTCGGCGTTAGATAGCTCATTTATCGAGGAAGGCTATACGCTATATATCATCACGTTACGGTTACGACCAACAGGAGTAGAGCCACGGGGGTGAAACCGCGCGGAGCAGCTAGTCCAAAGTTTGTATGGATGTTTGTTACTCTTTCACGTAAAAACTACTGAACCGATTACTATGAAATTTAGCACACATATAGAGGGTAACTTGAATTAACACATAGGATAGTTTTTATCCCGGAAATCCCACGGGAACGGGAACTATGCGGGTTTTCCTTTGCAAACGCGGGCGAAGCCGCGGGCGGAAATCTAGTTAATTATATTTGTAAGTAAAACACACCAAGAATGTATAATATTTATTTTATACATTCTTGGTGTGTTCAGAAATAATGCTCATTAATTTTGCAAATACCAAATTTATAATTTAGGTAATAGGATAAGTAGGTGCTGCTTCCGCATTTTTTTCCGTCATTCCACGCCATACCAAGTTTCATCAAAATGGATCTGCGATATCCGAATTTTTGATGAAAAAATAAACAAATAAAATCCATTCAGCATTTTTGCATGTCTACACACACACAATTCGGATATAACTTATCAAGTACCCACAGTCAAGCATAATCTTTAAATAGAAATTAATACATCTGATTACTTATCTAAGTAATTTGCCATTTCAATTTATTGTAACAATAGGCCACGTGCCGAAGAAAATGAGGGTAGATTTGAAAGGATATTATATGGTATTTAATCATAGTTATGAATGAATATTCTTTTATTTAACTACTAGCTGTGCCCCGCGGTTTTACCCGCGTTGCTCCGCTCCTGTTCGTTTTGATGATATGTAGCCTATCCTTCCTCGATAAATGGGCTATCCAACACCGAAATAATTTTTCAATTTGGACACCAGTAGTTCCTGACATAAGCGCGTTCAAACAAATAAACAAACTGTTCAGCTTTATAATATTAGTATAGATTATATTCATTTTACTAGCTATAGTTCCCGACTTCGTCTGTGTTGGGAATTTTGTGAGGCACTATTTTTCTGACAATGCAGTTCTTTATATTTGGATGGGTTAATCCTTAGCTTTTTATCTGGAATTCCTGTCAACGAACAGATATACAAACAGAATAGATATAATTTTTTTGTGAAATAATGTGGTATATTTTTTTTTACCATAAGAAAGCGACTCGGTAACTAACATGTAGCTATTATAATGCTAAAAACATTAAAAAACCGCATAAAAATAATTTCCCATTTGATAAACTAGAACATCTTTCCCCAAGAATATCAAGTATCGTAAAAAATCAAATAAATAAGCCATAAAGAAGCTATTAGGCCTTCGCCACCGGTTTGCCAACAGGCCATTAGCGGAGCTCCCTAGGGAGTAGGGCTTAAACGACGAGTGGTTAGCGATTTTGTAATTCTCGACAAAAAGAGGGTTGTTATATTAAGTTACGTATCTGTTGTTACTTTCTATCGCAGCTCCCAAACAGATGAACTGATTTTCGTTTGGTTTTATATTTTTGAAAGATAATTTTAGTAGCTACCAAACGGATTAACTGATTTCCGTTTTCTTGGGGGCATAGATAACTTTATCCGAGGTGTCCTTTTGTTTCATGAAAATCTGTTCAGGCAACGGCCACTGGCCAGATCTAGGTAAATCCAACTTACAAAGAATTAAATCTAAAGGATTCGGTTACATACATGTGAGAAGCTAAGAAAAGCGTGTTAAAAACCCCCACAGTTAAACCATTTTCCATACTTTATAAAATCGCTTCAGCTTATAAAATACACCAAAAACAAATCATTGCGCGAAGTAAAGATCAAGTTACAAGTCCCCAGAGTTTTGCTAATTGTTTTTATCCTCCTGGGCCTTGTGAGGGACTATTACATGGTTGAAGACTATAATATAGTCTATTTTATGAGCGGTAGCGTTTTTTGAACAGTAATGATAGAACACAGGGCAGTTGAATAATTAATTTTAGTTAAGTAGAAGTTAATTTTACTTAGATAATATCTGTAATTTCCTCTCAAATCTGTTTTAGTTTCAATATAATATGTGGGGATGGTGTAAATAAAAACGCCAAATTAGCCCAAACAGTTTATTTCCCTTCAACCGGTGATAAAAATACAATTCTCCATTTCTTTTTCGAGACACAAAGTAATCTGTCATAGACACGTCATAGATACCTAATCATCGATCTACAGATAACATATTAACATATTCTTAATAGAAAGACACAGACTAAAAATAAAAAAAAAACTAGTTATGAAATACATCTTAATTTATCCTATTCCCACATATATATTTTGTTTTGAAATGAATACCTAGGTACTTCAAGCTTCATTTATAATTGAGTATTGACTAGCATTCCGCGCGCGACTTCACCCGCGTTGTCTTATTATTGAATATTTTTTTAAATGTGAGAATACGGACAGATTATGTAGATAATTGATATAAAGAATGAACCTTGTTTCTTCGAAATGATTACCTATTATTAGGTTATCTAGGTCGTCTCAGTCGTGTCTCTGTAGTTTAAAAAATATTATTTGAACATATTCTGCTGGTAGGCCCTTCTATAAATAAATAAATCAAGCTTGTGACGTCATAACCATACAAAGAACTTTTAATAGAGATATCTAAACGCAAAATGGAATCACAATAGATATGATGTTCATTCATAGTTGACAGGGGCATGCGTGTTTTTTTTTTGTATGTTTGCTCGCGTCGGTCAATATTTGTACGGAACGGATATACATGTTACACGTGCATGCAGACGAAATAATATGTTACATTTCTTTTGGGTTTGAATTATTTGAAGTTTAATATTGTTCAGGAAATGCTATGTGGTATTATTCTCAAATGAAAAGAGAAGATATGATCATCTATTTTTATATGGGTACCTACAAATTATGGGAAAGAATCTTACACGGAATAAATACCAATTTTAACTGTATGACAAACAGGTTAACAGTATTTTTCATATTTTGTCGATATCTGCGTAATCATTTGTAAAGTTTTTATTATTGTCACAGACTACTTAGATAATAATAGTAGCTAACGCTAATATAGTGTAAAATAAGGTAATTAAAAAGCTTGCACACAGATAGGTATTATGGACATAATGTGTAAAACACTAATTAATTATGACAAAAGTAAAACAAGTCACGTAAGAGAAAAATTAAAGTATCTTCCAAATTATCAGGAACCAGGAAGCTATAAGTATCAATTCTTATTATTCGCATAAATATCACTGTCATCACATTTCACCGAACATATTTCATAAATCCATCCATTCACCCCCGGTATCAATATACAAAAATCTATTTGTCAACGCGGGAAAAGCAATAAATAATAAAGAGTAAACACGCATTGTTGCCAGCTAGAAAAACAAACAGTCCCTTTCGTGTAACTTTTTCTATTTGCGCAGTTGGCAGCACTGGCTGTCAGCGTGACAGATCGGTTACGGCGCGAATTTTATGGCAAATTATAGGTTATGTTGATTAATTATTGTACTAATTGTAAAGTTAATGCATACTTTTTCATACTTGACACTGGCAAATAGTTATATCATCTTGCCAAGAAGCCATCTTGCCCTAACAAGAAAAAAAAATGCATTCTTTTGTTTTGTATGCTTTTTTGACAGATGACAGATATTTTATTCACTACCTACGTAGTTAACATGATTCAGATAGGGCTGATTTTTCAATCCTTGGTTAAAACTTATTCATCGAATAACGTATTAAACTACCATTTAAAAAATGTATTGTAATTGTCCGTATATGACAGTTTACAGGTGACATTTTAAAATGTTCGTGTAATACTTTATTGGACGAATAAATTTTAACTATGTATTGAAAAATCGGCTCTTATTCAAATATTATATCGATTTGCCTTTTTATTCATATAACAAACGTTAATTTATTACATTTGTCAACTTTAATTAAAACAATGGGTTTTCTCAAGCTAAATTTGTTTTTAACACGAAATACTTAATTAAGATACATTTTTTATATGTGGTAGCACAAACTAATTATAATATCTTCTATTAGTATAATTATAATCATAGTATAAAGTTATAATTGTGAGGAATAACTTCTTCATTATAATATTTTATGAGTATGGTCATTAATAACGTGTCGAAATATCTCGATATCGATGTATCTTTCTCTTTTATTTAGCTAAATAACCGTGTTTATAATCAAACTCAATGTTCCTTAGTTCTGTGAGTAAAACTAGAATAGATAGAGTGATTCAAGGGGAAGGTTTTATTATATAATTTATTAGATATGAGACGACAAAGCGGGCGAAGCCGCAGGCGGTAAGCTAGTATGCTATAAAATGTAAAGAAAATAACATTTTACCTAATTTCATATTGCATTTGATTTTATTGCATTGCAATCTCATTTCTGTCTTTTTTTCCAATCATTATTGAAAACAAAAGATATAGCTTTAACTTATTTTAATTCAATTATAATGCTGAAGAGTTTGTTTGTTTGTTTGAACGCGCTAATCTCGGGAACTACTGGTCCGATTTGAAAAATTCTTTCGGTGTTAGATAGTCCACTTATCGAGAATGGCTATAGGCTATATATAATCACGTTAAGACCCACAGAAGCGGAGCAACGCGGGTGAAACCGCGGGGCGCAGCTAGTATGTCATACATTCGTCTAAACTTTTGCGTTTATATCAGTTTTATGGTAACAAAATATCACTCCCACATATAAATTACGTACCCGCCGATATTGTGACAAAGATATTAAACTATAATTGACCATGGGGGTCGCTTTGTGACAAATTTCGACGCTTCGACGCACATCACGCTCACAATGGTGATTTTTTCCACACATTTTGGGTATTTTTCGACAATTCCCAGTAACCATTTGTCGATTTAACAAAGGCTTTCGGAACTTTTTGTGTGGTATACGCGGTAAGTGCAAAATTGAGTGCTACTACATAGTTTTTGTGGTAACTAGCCGTGGTGAGGAAAGAGTTGTTTGCCATCACTACAGAGTGATTCAAGAGGAAGGTTTTAGTATATAATTTATTAAGTTTTAGACAAAACGGGTGAAGCCGCGGGCGGTAAGCTATAGTATGTTATAAACGTGAAAAATTGTGAGGATGGACGGATGGATGTTTGTTACTCTTTTAAGAGAAAAAATGGCTGAAATGAACAGTATGAAATTTGATACCTACAGATAGATTAATGCGTCTGGATAAGCAGTTAGCACATAGGCAATTTTGTATTTCGATACCCCGCAAGGCCAAAAATTAGAAATTAAAATATTTAATGAAGTAACTAATTTATTAATAATTAATGTTAAATTAAGTCCTACTAATATTATAAATGCGAAAAAGTTGGTGAGGTTGGACGTGTATGTTTGTTACTACTTTAAAAACTTGCGCTTTAAAATTCCCAATTTCCCAAACTGGAAAGTGTTCAAAACGGATAGCGCTAAGAAATAAGTGTTCAAAATATCGCATAGTTCTTCGAAATAAAATCGTCACATTTGCAAAGGCAACCAAAATGTATTTAGACAAATTATTGACGCATAAACTCCAAAAACGCCGCAAATTAAAATGTAACAATTGTCTTCAAAGGTACGACTTCAAAAATTCAGCTCAAGCAGAAATCCCTTTTACCAAGTATTCAAATATCGACTCTATGTTTAAAGCTGTAGATGATATTTTTCCTAAACTCACTCCTAATCCGTTAGATAATCTTTTGTTGACAGATTAGAGATTTCGGCGAAGTGTGATAAAAGCGACAGTGTTGAAAAGCCTTGTCTTTTATGCTAGCCTTGGTATGAAATTTTTGAGGCTCCGGTTTGAAATATACCGCATATATTTTGCTGTTATTACATCCATACTAATATTATAAATGTGAAAGTAACTCTGTCTGTCTGTCTGTTACTCAATCACGCCTAAACTATACTGAACCAATTTTCATGAAATTTGGTATGGAGATATTTTGATACCCGAGGAAATCCCACGGGAACGGGAACTATGCAGGTTTTTCTTTGACTGCGCGGGCGAAGCCGCGGGCGGAAACCTAGTGTCTTTATAAAAAAATGATTTACAAAATTTACTGCATGAATGCGTTGACCAATTTATTAAATCTAGTGGAATTTACAATAATTAATTTTTAAGTACCTATTAATTTTGCTGCATCATTTTAAATAGGTGATGTTGAACAAAAGCTTCGAACTTTTCATTTCATAGTATAAATACGTACAAAAGAACTTCCCATGCAAAACTAGTAATTAAAAATTTTAACTTAAAAAAGATTGTATACTTTCTGCTCTCACGTCTGTTATTTAATAAAGACATTTGGTTAAATGATTTCATTATATACGCAATTAGAGGTTTCTTTACCAAAGAACTACTATTTTTTGGCATTTTATTTCCGCCTTAATTGGATTTAATAGGACACACATACATTTGTTTGACACCAAGTACGATAATGTAACATAGAAATGTGCAAATAAACAATAATTTATCTTTAAACGTCGATAGTCTGAAATGCTTCAAATACCCCAGAAAATTGTCGAGGAAAAAGCAGTTTTCGTAGAAAACAGCTTCTCTTAATTATTGTAGGAAGGCATAACAAAGTATTAAATATAAATATCACATCATCTCAAATTGATACGAAAAATTTACAAAAGGAATAAAGAAATATAAAATACCTTCTCATTGCATTGATCATAACAAAAATATTTTCGAACGAACATGTCATCACTTTCATACGTAGCACAAAGAAAACAAGAGTGATCATAGCCCCCTCGATTTGCAGGTAACTCAGGTAAGAGATAAAAAAAAAACAAACGTGACAAAATGTCTGTAAACATGTACCTAGAGCATTTGAAAAAATTAAAAAAAAAGCTATACAATTCCGCAATTCGAATCCCGAATTTTTGACACTGGCAACATGAGAAAAAAGAAGAAAAAAACATTCAGAGCCGTCGTGACGAATTCGAAATTGGAAGGCGTTTGACGTTTGAATGTAGTGTTGCAATCGCGCGGAAAATTAGCCATTCTTCGGGTAATTGTTAAATAGTTTATGATTGTTGCAAAAAACTTGATAGGCACTATTTATGATTGCGTATGGCATGTGCAATGATGTTATTAAAAGATGCACTGAGCGGAAACAAACGTTTAGCTTTTACACGAATGTGTTGGAATGAAATTGATACGGCAATTATTTTGTATTTCTTTTCAAGAGTACTTGATGTTAGATCTACTTCATTAATTGTATCATAATACATATTCTATGAAGGGTGCTTTTTTGTGCAGTTCACACTGATATTTATAAAAAAATCCATATTTTTTATTACAAGTAATGGTAGCAATTTAAAGTTATCTTTTATAAATAATATTATGCAAATTATCACTATTACATATTAGATTTTTTTTCACATATTCAATACATACAGTATCTAGTTAATATTATAAAATAAACATTGAAACAAATATTTTAACGTTATTATAAGATTAGAGTAAGTGCTTATTACAAAAATACCATTAATTATCAATTAAACGGAATGCACTTAATTCAATTGATTATAATCCGACACTTATCCATGGCATTAAAATAACTTTATTACTTAGTAAGTTCATAGTAAATATGAAAATATGTATCTTAGAACATGTTGAAAGGTTAAACTTGAAGAAAACAATAATAACACGGATGTTTTTCCTTGTTTACATTAGAATATTATGATATTTTTGATATGAAAATAAATGGCTCATCGGAATAATTCTACAGAAGATTTTAATTTTATGCAGCAAATTTCAATTCATATAATATGCAGGATATGATCAATATGTTTAACAGTTTTGATGTTTTATGTAGGTACAATGTACTGATTTATATGAAACCTATTTTCATAAAATTTCAGCTGTTTCTAATACCTATTATTCAAGTCATATCATGAAACATTGTTATTAATCTATTAAAAACATAACAATTAGAAGCTCTTACGCTTTCTTACATTTAATTCCAATGAATATAAGCGTACTTAAACGTATCACCAATTAAAATGCGACGCTAAACTCCCATTTTTGTTGCAGGATAACCACCAAAATGCTATCCCGAGCGTGCGCACACACCAGCCATTAGACTAAAAACTACCAAACATGCTCCACACGCGCAACATGGCAACCCGGTGACTAATTTCCATCACCGACACGAGATGGCGCTGTTAACGAACTCCTCCGCGAGCGGGCCGACGGCGGCCCCTGCGGCACCTCAAGCGCATCACTCGACTACACCGCTACATCACTACTTTCATTATCTGAAGCAGCCTTCGCCGCTGTCTCAGAATCCGTACGCTCATCACTCGAGCGCGCATCATATGGGCATGGGGCCTGGACCGCTTGGGGGGTTGGGGCCGTTTGGACTTACGCATCATGGGCTTGAGGCTGTGGGCTTCCCGCAAGGTAAGATCTATTGTAAGTTTTTTTTATAGTAACCCTGGCAATAGGGCAGGCGACTCACTTGGTGGTAGGTGATAGACGCCCATGACGATCACACCGTTGGGCACAATGCGATCGTATTGACCGGCTTTAATGTGGGAGTTGAGTTTTAGCAAAGCTTCTGAAATACTTAAATATATATTGCATATTTTACTGCACATTTTAAAAATATTTAATTTCGGATGCATTTTAGGTAACCAAGAGAAATAAAGATTCATTTATACCAGACAGGAGATTAATCATAACACGTCATTAATAATAATAAAATGATAAATAAAATGGTATTTCAAGCGAATAAAGTAACAAAGGACATCGGAATATTTTGTAGGAATTAAATTAATTTCCTTGTGCCCAAGAAAATGAGGTTTAGTGACGCAATTTCACGATTGTCTTGGACGACATTATTTTTTTGTTATAATGAAAACAATTTCATTTATAATTCTTACCTATATGTTTTTAACATTTATAGGTGTTTTTGTACAATAATTAGTGGTAGGTATGTATAATTTTTGCATGTGGTAATTTTTAATGATTCTAATCATATTTAGGTATAGATAAAAATCGATTTTTATGAAGAAATGAAATGGAGATATTTTAGACATTTTATTTATTTCATCCATAATATTATGTAAGTTCTTTTAAATAACTACCGATAGGCGATATGCAATTCTAGCAGCCTCTTATTTCATTAATAATTCCACACAAGACTAAACCTAATTAAAAAGTGAACCACAACACAACCAATACAAAAACAGCATTAATTCCAATACTAAAAACTAAACTAACAAACTACCATACCACAATGCACTGGCAACCAAAAACTACCATTAGTAGAATTTACATCACGAAGACTCGAACAACACTGCATATTTTATGAGACAAGACATCCTTGGAAATAATCAAAACAGGGCCCTCATAAGCCGCTTACCTCCCCTAGGGTTGCCAGGAATGGGTGAGCTTGTTAATTGTTTTAATTAGTAAAGTTTTGGTTTCATGTTGATTTTTTTAATAATCGATTATTGTATGTGTATTGTGTATCTATGACTATGTACCTAGTTTCGTTTTCGAGAAATCCGTGTATGTATGTAAGTGTATACTTACTAGTTTAAAACTTATGTATGACTAGGTATATGCTACGTTTAGTTTAGAAATTTAGTAAGAATGATTTAAATCTATAGGTTTACTAGCTGTCCCGACAAACGTTGTTCTGCTTACTCTAATCACTTAGGGGTATGAAAAATAGATTTTGGCCGATTCAAACTCAAACTCAAACTCAAACATTCATTTATTCAATTAGACTACTATTTAGTAGCACTTTCGAATCGTCATTACATAAGTATTTTTAACATTTACCACCGATTCGGAAAGCAGTATCTATGGAGAAGAATCGGCAAGAAACTCCATAGTTGCTCTTTTAAAATCATGTCAATATTACATAATATGTAACTTATATCTAACTTATACATAATATGCCAAAGAACTGTCCTGTGGTTTTTACGCGACAACCCTCCATGACTTACCCGTTAGATTCTCAGACTTACCCGTTATGCACAGAAAATTTCATGAGAATCGGTCCAGCCGTTTTGGAGGAGTATGGTAACTAACACACACGGGAATTTTATATATAAGATATATTACAGACTTTTTTGACATTTGCGTAGTGATTGTAGGAAAAGTATATGTGCTGATCAAAGAATATTTATCTCTGTAAATTTCATCCAGTCCGGATGAGCCGTTTATACGTAAAAGAGCCCACATTTAGTACACATTATTAGGAAGCTTTTAACGTTATCAATTTATCATTCTGTGTGCTTAAGTTGTCGAAATAATTACCTAATAATTAATTTATAATTGATTTGCTATACGAAAGACTTAAAAGTTATTGATTAGATAACAAAAACATATTTGTGATACTATTATATAGTAATTAAAGATGTAAAAAACAATGACGCATTTTGAATTTGACGTATGTTTTTTTTTATTTATTATAATGGAGACCGACCGCCTCCTTGGTACAGTGGTTGACGCGTGAGAGTAGAACCGAGGGGTCCTGGGTTCGATTCCCAGTGGAGACGAAGAAAAAAAAATGTCTCGGTCTGATAGGACACTTACGGCTGATCACCTACTTGTCCCTAAAGAAAAATCGATCAGTGAAACAGATGTATGCATAATGCATCTGCCCCTTACCCCACTACGGGGACATGGGACTTCACATAATGGAGACCAGAAAGTGTTGTAACGACAAACAACATAATTATAATCACAAAAACGCATCCTTTTTCATTGGTTTTATTTATGCAACTAGCTTCTACCCGTGATTTCTGTCAAATTATCTTTTAGAAGCCTGCTTCACGCTTTCAACACGGGGTCAATAACCTCCCCTTTGAAAACATCCCTACAAAACTAAAAGGAAACAATATCTAGAACATCTCAATAAACCCATCCACTTCTTGACATTGACTACCGCCGCTTAACCTCTCTAATCGTTCGAACCGCACGCTCGAAATATCGAAACCAATAAATTCCACTAAATCAGTAAACAAAATGAACGACCTATTAGACATAAACTCGAATACACGTTTAATGCCAGAATATAATCCCATAGCCTATAATCCCTATATCCGTCCCTTTCACGCGCATTCCTACAACGTATACCCGTCTCGCTCCCACGATACGCGTAACGATGGCAGCTGGGAATTCCTTTTTTGAATTTAATTTTTTTTAAATCTATATTCTTTTTATTGGCGTCCTTTACAATTTTACGGCCAGTTGCTTTTTTAATCTGGCAATTTCATTGATAGTGGTAGGCTTATATGTAGGTAACTAATTTTTTTTTTTACTTTACGCGGTGTAAGTTGGTGGCTTTTATAATATTAATTAACATATATTTTAAATTATCATATCTTAAGACGGGATTTAAATTAAATACTTATGATTAAAGCACGGTTTTAAACATTTTGTTTTATTGCATAGCCAATACCTAATTAATGTAATGTTGAATACATTTTAGAAAGATAACATTTGATAAGACTGGATGTAAGTGGTCTACAAAATCCTAGGATAAAAAAGTTTTTTCTTCAGTGGAAGAAGCTAAAACCGGTTTTTTACCGATTTATTTATTATTCTTAGAAATAGGAAATTCAAATATGCGTATTGCGTATGGCATCATACAGTTTGACAAACCTTTCAGTAGACAATGTAGGCATTATAATCATTTTAACAAATTAAAATCTTTAAAATATTTATGAACAAACTCAAATAGATCGTTGATATTATTTCTTAAAGTATGTTTTTACTTGGTATAAAAGAGTTCAACGGGTTACAATAGTTACTTTAATATATTATACATTTTTTATTATTAAAAATAATACAGTGCCTGATTTTCCCGCCTTTCATTTTAGTTTTTAAGCGTTTTACAAAAACTATTAATACTCCTTATTATCTCGTACTTCTATAACTTCCATTTTTTCTCATGTTATTTTAAGTACTTAGAAGTATAATTAGACACCTTACTAAAATAATAAAATTAGTCACAAAAAACAAAATGACCCAATTACACCATGTGGCAAGGTGTTAAATTACATGCGGTTGACACGTTGACCGAATTATCGATTCGATATAACATGATACAACACTAGCGGGTTAATGACCTCTGTTTTATAATTGGGAAAAGCTGCGTTGTAAGACTAGTATAGAATGTTTATGGAATTTAAGATTTGGTAGTTAATTTTAAACCTATTTTAAACTATTATTTTGGAAGCTATGATAATAACGTCTCGTTTTAAATAATGTTAAATAATATAATATTCAGATTCTTTTATTCTTAAGATATTTTAAAATTCTGTACAATTTATTGTCTGTCACCTAAAATAAATGTAATAAATAAATAAATAAAAGTTTAAAACCGGTAGCAAAGTACCTACGATATTAATACGTGTTAAATTTTAAACATGAAAATACAAACTGCGGTTAAAAGATAAACCATCATTAAAAGGTAATGACTTAATGAAAATCTAACAAGCTTAACAAACTTCAAGATATTGTAATCCAATTATAAATACTATTGAGTGTTTTAGAGACGCTATTTATATACCTAAGTATATTTGTAATTGATAGGTTCGTGCATAGATAATGAATCTATTGTGGCAAAATATACTAGCTAATCAATATCATCACTACATATTATAAAACAAAGTCACTTTCTCTGTCCCTATGTCCCTTTGTATGCTTAAATCTTTAAAACTGCGCAACGGATTTTGATGCGGTTTTTTTTAATAGATAGAGTGATTCAAGAGGAAGGTTTGAGTATATAATTTATTAGGTTTTAGACAAAGCGGGCGAAGCCGCGGGCGGTAAGCTAGTTTAACATAAAACGTTACGCTCGAGGTCACAGATAACAGAAGGTAAAATAACATCCAAAAACGTAACCTAATAATAACTTCAGTTCTGAAATTAAGTATTTATATATATCTAGTGTTTTATGCGCTATCCTATTTTCAAGTTGCATCAAAAAACAACTGCAATTACTAATTACCTTACAAATCATAAAAGAAACAAATGCCCTTATAAAAAAGCCAGACAGGAGCTACCGATGGTCAGTTACATATTGATTAAAGAAGCCCGCAGTGTTATGTTACTTGCCTTGCCTTAACTCAATTATAACAACGATCAGACGATGTTTTTTCTTTTACTATATTCTGTATTCACCTTTTATCTATCCTTTTTTTAGTATAGATATTAGATATACTTAATATTATAAAGCTGAAGAGTTTGTTTGTTTGAACGCGCTTATCTCAGGAACTACTGGTCCGATTTGAAAAATTCTTTCGATGTTAGACAGCCGATTTATTGAGGAAGGCTATATATATATCATCACGCTAAGACCAACAGGATCGAATCCATGTAGATTGGCCATCATAGCCCGGGGCCAGTAAACGATCAAAAATATTCCTTCCTCGCAAAAATCCTATAAATTATTTATACTTTTATTGCTTTACACGTCTCGTCACTTATTAATAAATAAAATATTAATCATCGTCAAATAAATAAACTTTTATTTGTAATTTAATTGGAAACCATTCGAAAAGCGCTTAAAATTCGATATTTAGACCTAAATTGACTGCTGGTGTTACACGAAACGAGTTTTTAATTTTTAATAATTCGCGCCATGACTAATATCTACAGACTATATTTTTTTTACTCTTTAGTCTATGTCTTCTTTTTAATTTTTAATATTATTGCAAAGTTCATAATTCGTTCTAACGTTAGAAGATTTAGTTTAGGCTATAGGCTCCGCCCGGGTAATAACTTGTTTTTTACAAAATTTTATCAGTAGGTATTTATCCTATTCCTCCTTTAATCTCGATTGAAACTACTGGGTTATACATACAATAGTAAACGTGTATAATTCGATGAATAATATCGGTATAAAAGAAAACATTTTTTTTTTACAAAATCAAACTCTATCTGTACGTCAAAATTTACCCAAATTCGTTCCGCCGTTTATGCGTGAACATATTCATGTTGAAAGTTGAAACATATTTCATTTCTTTGTACCTGATATGAATTAAATTATAACATGTTATATTTAGGTTAAAATGTATCACTTTTTTATATAAGGTTGCCTGGTAGAAATTGCTGCTGAGTGATAAGTTCGTCCTGTACCAATCCTTTTATGTACTAACTAAGGTACTAACTAGCTGTGTCCTGCGGATGTGACACAATAAATTAAACATGTCATTGAAAAGGTCAATAAACATTAACTAAAAAAAGTTTAGATCTTATTAAATTAGAAAGTAATTGTAATCTAATGCAAATATAATTTGGTATTGTCATTAAATACGATAATGTGACATTATCAATCAATGACAAGTGACCTTTTGTTATGTGAAAGTTGACTTTTTTGTTCTAATTATAACTACTTAGGTTTCACTGTAATCTATTTCTTAGAAAAACTTCGAATCGTATGAGCAAAGTCTTGTCTATGAATAACAGACTCGTGTTTTGAAAAAAAAAAGGGGTTATCAATCTATCTATACGTTTATGAATTACATGCCTTTTTTGATGAATTTTTTATCCAAAAATTAATAATCCGTTTACAAATTACAGCTTTATAATGATAACTAGCTTTCCGCCTGCGGCCTCGCCCGCGTTTTCAAAGAAAAATCCGCATAGTTCCCGTTCCCGTGGGATTTCCGGGATAAAACCTAGCCCTTGTTGCTCAATGAAGATGCAGCTTTCTAACGGTGAAAGAATTTTTGAAATCGGTCCAGTAGTTTATGCGTGAAAACCATACATAGTACATACGTAATTACTAACCTTTCCTCTTTATAATATTAGTATAGATAGTATAGATTAATTCCATTTTTAAATTAGATAACCTAAGTACAGTCCTTGCTGATAACAACTAGTTTTAACTAGATACACTCATGAATACTTCAATAAAAACAAACATAAAGAGTAAACCGAGAAACTGACTCCAACACGTTAGTAACAAACCGCTATCCTATAAAGTTAACACCAAAACACGCAAGACCAATAAATCATATAATTTTACTACAAATTCAAAATTTTAAAACTTAATGATTCACATTTATAATGCGGCATCACGCGTTATATCGGGGTCATTCTGTCATACCCGGTAAATTAACTATCATATTTTATACGGATCGAGGATTGATATGGAGCGGATAATACCGCATTTTTAATTTATTTACTTGTTTGTTGTTGTTGTAGTTACATTGTATTGCGATTTTATTGTTGAAGTAATGAGATAAAAATAACCTCAATTAAATAGGCGAAAAATTAACAGTTCAATTATATTATCAATTCAATTTTTGTTTTTAAAATCTTCCTTACATGTAAAAAAACGTGTTATTCGTAAATATACCTACAATAATATATAAATTATCTGTAAACATACAATACTTACAAATAATCCATACTAATATTATAAATGCGAAAGTAACTCTGTCTGTCTGTCTGTCTGTCTGTTACTCAATCACGACTAAACTACTGAACCAATTTGCATGAAATTTGGTATGGAGATATTTTGATACCCGAGAAAGGACATAGGCTACTTTATTGCGAAATATGTACCACGGGCGAAGCCTGGGCGGACCTCTAGTATTTTATATGTAAAGGACCGTTTCGTTTACTTGCGTTTCAAATAAAAACACACCTATTAATATTTATAAATAAGCCCTCGTATAAAGGACATTGACAATCTCACTTGAGAAATAACAAACCATTATAAGATTCTTATTGCTATAAGTGCTAAAAACTCGCAACAAATCGACACATTTCACAAATATGTCGTCTCAAGAAAATTACTCATGCTTTACGCATTTATTTACACCATTTGTAGATATAAATAAATAGTATTAATCGGATTAACTGTGATTTTTATAGAAAATGCGTAAACTGTCTGAGTTGCTAATATTTTTGCATTTGATTGCAGTCGTTGTCGTCGTCGATCGGATTCGTGCAAAACCTAAGTGTCATTAGGTTTTACAGCTGTAGATTTTATATTTATTTTTCTTTTTGTGTCGCGTCGTAATTCTAGAAATTCTTTTGATTCCTTCCAATTTTATAGTGATGATAAAATATCTTTGTTTTTAAACAAACTATAACGAGAAACTATGGAGTTTCTTGCCGATTCTTCTCTGTAGATACTGCTTTCCAAATCGGTGGTACATGTTAAAACTGTTATGACGATTCAAAAAAGCTTCTAGAAGAAGTCTAATTGAATAATTAAATGATTGAGTTTGTTTGATTTTTGGATTTAACATATTTTTCTTAACACTATTTATCTTGATGACAAATAAATAAAATAGCGTCGCTTCTACAGTAGCTGAAAAATGGGAAACTCAACAGATAAAATTTAAGCTACCGTACCTAGCAAACTACATTAATAAATTATCTAAATCCCATCAATACACGCATTTATTGCTGCGTAATAAATGGTAATAACATCTCCATATACATACATGCAACATAAATAATTTTAAACTTTATCATTCATACATTCCACAGCTACCGGCGCCTTTGATGTGCCGCCATCTTGCTCGGACATATTTGTTTTTATTTTTTTATAAACTTTAATGCAAGGCTCTTGTCAACGTCAAGTTTTATCTGAAACGTCATTTTAAAAAGAAATATTTCGCTACTTCTGATTAAGTGAGATGCTTTTAAGTGTAAGTTAAAATGTTTGTTCCGCTGTGCTGGAGCGGTTTTGATGGAGTTTTGTGGGATGATAGATCGTTAATGCTAGCTTTAGTGGGGCATGGGGCAGATGCATTGTGCTACTGTTTTATTGATCGATTTGTTTACTTTTAATTAACAAGCCTTATAATTTCCTTTAATTAAGTAAAGTTGGATTAATCCAGGCTGTAATTAAACATTATCTACCTACCACACATAAATATTTTTTTACATGTATAAATATTACGTGACTAACTACTAAATAATTTGCAGATACCTATTTACTTACTACTAGATGTATACGTAGTATATTATTATTAGTCTGTGCTACTAGCTTTCTGCCCAAGGCTTCGCGTAGTCAAAGAATAACGCGCATAGGTAGTTCCCATACCTGTGGGACTTCCGGATTAAAACGTATCCTATACCCTTCTCAGGTCTTTATCTGTATACCAAATTTCATCTAAATCGGTACAGTGTTTGAGGCGAGAAGTCAGACAGATAGACAGAGTTATTTTCCCATTTATAATATTGGTTACCATCATACACGTAAAATACAGAGTTCACATTTAAAGTTAGGTTTTTTTATGATTTTCCCGAAAACTCGGGAAAAAATAACTTCACCAACACGTGCAAAAAACAATCACGTACGCCAAACATTTTACCGCCAATGTGTACAGATACAACAAACAAATAATCCCCCTCGTATTGTTACATCTCACTATATTGGGCAAATATAAAATTCACACATCAACACTTGCTACCCCTTATCAAATATAATATTGTAACGAATAAAAAATATAACGGTTTGTTACAATTTTTCATTTAACACATTGTACATAGTTTTATGGAATTAAAGCTTATTTTGATAAAATATAAATTAGGTACATACAAACTCATAGATTTAAGATTTATTTTCAGGTATTTAGCTATTACATAATATTTAGTTTTTTATGAGTAAAGTGCAGTTACATAAAATAATAAAGTCTACAAAAAAGTGGCTTTAATTTATTATTTTAAGTTTTTTACGACGTCCACCTCTTATATTAAATCAAAGACGCATTCAGCAAAAACGCAACGTAACATAGAAATCTAGAAGACTTTTCAACGTATTTTAAACGCGATTTTTATCATGTATCTCGACATTTCGCAACGCACCTAGAAATCTCTTCCATTTTCACACCATTGTTTCAACAAGCGCTGTCAACATAAATGTTTTTAAATCAAATAACACTCTGCGACACCCCAGTCTACCGTGCGAACGAACACACGGTCCTCCCGACCATAGTATAAAGAGAAAAGTAGGCTGACTCCCGACGTTTAGGAGCGCTCGGTACCTAAACTCGCGAAGCGTGTCACTTGTCTCATTGATATCTATACTAATATTATTAAACTGAAGAGTTTGTTTGTTTGAACGCGCTAATCTCAGAAAACTGGTCCGATTTGAAAAATTCTTTCGGTGTTAGATAGCCCATTTATAGAGGAAGCCTATAATATATTATCACACTAAGACCAATAGGAGCGGAGCAATGCGGGTATAACTGCGAGGCACAGCTAGTTTTAAATAATTGTATAAACAAACGGCGCACAGCAATGACGCGGCCCTCACGAGACCGGTCCATGAGAAGGTCCATGTGCGTGCGTCAAGCTTGCGTACGTACATGAAGGGAGCGAATTTCCAAAGCCTTATACTATTTGAGTCACGAGTCGGACCGATGATTTTCTTTATGCATATCACTCTCGACAAAATCTAATCTATCTCAGTAAAAAAGTAACTCAAATGAATAAGCTTTTGTCGATATTTTCAAACATTACATACCTACGAATAAAACCTAGTCGAGTTATACGAGTAGAGTCATACCGCCATAATAGATTAATAGCTTATAGCACTCTACATACAAACGGCGCGATGTACCTTTGTTCGAGATAACTTACTTTTCTCGTTATACTATGGTGCGAACGAACGTTCCCTCCGACCCCCAAAGACATTGCGGCTGATCAGCCACCAATGTTTTGTTAATAGCATTTGCATAATTCAAAACGAATTTCCATCACGTTTTAATTTGTCGTGCAGATTTGGGAGTTTCGCTGTTTTAGTCTTTGCTCTTTGGGTTGAATTGGCGAACGAGTTTGGTTGAAGAGATTTTATGTTGATACTGTTTTAGGTAGGTAAGTTTAGTTAGTGTTGTTCGTTAAAGTGAGGTTAATTAATTATTTATTCGGTTGTATTTCCGCCTATTTTGAAACACAATAGGTACAAAGTTATTAAAGTGAAACTTTTATTACATCGTCTCAAACTTTTTGGTCTGTGTAGCGCATGTCGCGTGTAAATAGTAGAGCGCAGCTAGTAGATATATATACTACTAGCTGCACTCTTGTTGGTCTTAGCGTGATGATTTATAGCCTATAACCTTCTTCGATAAATGGGCTATCTAACACCGAGAGAATTTTTCAAATCGGACCAATATTTCCTGAGATTAGCGCGTTCAAACAAACAAACTCTTAAGCTTTATAATATTAGTATAGATTAAGTACCTATTCTGTGCTTCTAGAAAGTAATACCTAATTTAAAACAATTGATAGACAGATACATAATATTTTTACTAAACGGAAGTTTGTTTAGATCTAACCTCAAAAATCTAAAAAAGGATCAGTATACCACCCTTTGTCACCCTTAACAATTTTAAGTGAAAATTCACAAGTGAAAGACCGGCTGCATCTCACACCGTTGTTTGTTTATGCAATGGCTGTTAAGGGCAGGAGGGTTAGAACTTCATTCAGTTTAGAAAAACAATGCTTGAAAGAAAATAAGGGTGTGAAAGTTAGTGTTTATAAATAAGGTATATATATTCACACAATCATTAAATGATTGTTTGATTGTTGGTCTTCACATTTCTTATTTGCAAAACAAACAAAATTTTTGATGGTATTGGCAAATAAAAAATGTGAAGTTTTAAATTAGTTATCTAACTTATTATTACGGAATCAATTTACAATTAATCTGATATAATACTGAAATGTTATTTACTGTAGAATATATTGCAAGAAATAAATTAAAAATTTTAAAACTGAGGAAAAGGAAAATCTCTACGAAAGCATTTTAATATTAAAAATATACACTTCAATTTGTGTCTTTGTACATGGTACTAACATATAACGAAAAATATAATATCTAATGGATTTTAATATTCCTTCATTCGATATACCTAGTTCTTTCTAAATCGAAACTAATCAAAGTTTTCCTTCATCGCTTTAATGTTTTTATTGAAACATGCAATTTGATATTTGCACATCTCTAGTAGATACATTAGCCAAAAAGCAACAATTTTTAATGAAAATACACACCAGGGTGACTTGTAACAAACCCTGAGGCACCCCACACTCCAGCTAATTGCTATAACAACAAGCGGTGTTTGCGCTTTTTGAAAGCGCCGCCAGCGATTTGTGGTCCAATTGTTTTAGGGTCCTTCTGGTAAAAAATGATATTGAAGTGAAACTTTAGGCGCGTTGAGAGTAAAATTGCAAAGTCGCAACATGGCAATACCGTCACATCATGGAGGAGGTAAGGCGATACCAAATATGTTTGAATCTTTCCAAAGAAGTTTCACTTCTGACACGTGTCCTCGACACACACGCTCTTTTATGTTTGTTATTTGAATAAAATTCTTCTTTATTTCATATTTAACGTACCTAAAGATATGTAATTTGTTCTGTATATAAAAAAAATGCTTAAACATACATATATTTTTAGATTTGATGGCACAAGATTGTACCTACATTATTTAAACGAAAATAGATTAGACGATTAGAATAATAATATATTATGTTAATGAATATGTAATAACTCGGTAATTAACAAGAGGATAAAACTATCTTAACATTATAATTATGATAAGGTTTTACGTTACTAATCCTTATGTGTTGGAATCTCTATAAATTCGGATAACATATTATATTTTCCATTTATAATTTAACTAGTTTACCGCCCGCGGCTTCGCCCGCTTTGTCTAAAACCTAATAAATTATATACTAAAACCTTCCTCTTGAATCACTCTATCTATTAAAAAAAACCGCATGAAAATCCGTCGCGAATAGTTTTAAAGATTTAAGCATACAAAGGGACATAGGGACAGAGAAAGCGACTTTGTTTTATACTATGTAGTGATGACAAATAGATAATAATGTAAAATACATATTACCCTAGGTATTTGATAAATCTAAAGTGTGAGTAATTAGTAAGATATAATTAAGCTTCATTTATGGACAAAAAAATCTTCAATTTGAGAACTTCCTTTTGTTAGATTTACGCGAAATAATTTAGTATTTCTCAATAAAACGCGTTTAAAATCCGCATAATGTTCTTTACTTTGTGATCTTGCACATAGTTATACAAAAAACAACTTTCAACAAACTTCTTTTTGTCAAGTCGGTTAAATACAAATTATGAGTCTATAGTGGCATTCTATCAATTTAAATAATGTATTCTGTAAAATAATACGTTAAATTGATTATCACTTGCACACGCGGCACGCACGCGACCTCCATTATCTGTTTGTTCAGCAATTCGCACGTTATGAGTGTACATACAGACAAAAAGTTTACTTTGGGATGGAGTGGTAGAGAGTCAAAAAGTAAAATTAATTGTTGTAGAAAAATACATAGTAGTAAAATAAAATAAAAATATAGTAGTACCTATGAGTTATTTTTCTTCTATCTTGATGATATTTATTCTTATAATTTTTTTTAATGTATATCAGATTACTAGAATCTAGATTAAACATTTATTTCTATTATATACAACTAGATTTCCTCCTGCGGCTTCGCCCGCGTTTTCAAAGGAAAACCCGCATTGTTCCCATTCCCGTGGGATTTCCGGGATAAAACCTATCCTATGTGTTAATCCAAGTTACCCTCTATATGTGTGTTAAATTTCATTGTAATCGGTTCATTAGTTTATGCGTGAAAACTGAAAACCATACATACGTACAAACCGTACCGTACCGTAGTATCACAGTATTACAATATTATTGGTAATACTGTGGTATGTAGTATGATATATAAGATTACCTAATATTAGATAGCATTATGAATTCTATTTTTATATTATTATACATTGATGTATTTTTTACCTTCATTTTCACCTCAGGTAGCTTGGAAGAGATTGCTGATAAGCGATAAGGCCTTTTGTACTTTATCTCTAGGTACCCTTTTAATTTTTTTTAGTAGTATAAATATGTTGTTAAATAATTCAATTTTCAACGTCGTTCCGGGTCAACCACCAAACTAGGTTCATTTATATAGAGAGTTGAATTTTTCCATGCAATAAAACTATTGAACTAATTGGAAAACATCCTTATAATTTTATTTGTGAAGCAATTATAAAACTATACAGGTTGTAATTTAAGTAATTTAATCAGTTTTTTATTATCTCCAACTATATTATAACGTTTACTTTGATTTAAAATTTCTATCTACTGTAAATTTTACTTTCTCTCCGTCATTATACAAAATTCCACCCTGTATATTCTGAACTGCTTTGTGAATAAATAATATCTATTATTATAATTTTATGTCTACAAGAAAAGCGTACAATTTCTTCATACGGAAGCCAGATTAAATACAATATTATCTTGAAACGGTGTGAACATCGCTGATAATGTTATCATTTCCTGTATGAATACATTTGCGAAATTATCTTTAGTACTTTGTACTTATTATTCAAATTTAATTTTTATATTAAATTTTATGTATCAGCAATATTCTTTTATGGGTTACTAGCTGTGCTCCGCGGTTTTGCCCGCAGTGCTCCGCTCCCGTTGGTCTTAACACTCTTAGCGTGATGATATATGCCTAGCCTATTATAGCCTTCCTCGATAAATGGGCTATCTAACACAGAAATAATTTTTTAAATCGGACCTGCAGTAGTTCCTGAGATTAGCGCGGTCAAACAAACAAACAAAATATTAGTATAGATAGTACAGATTTTATGTATCAGCAATATTCCCGCTTTTATGAGTAAAATAAAGAAATTTGATATTGTGGCTGAGGTAGGCAAGGTGAATGACGCGGGTTCGAATCCCGATCGATCGAGTTTTTTTTATAGATTTCCCATTTATTTATAGCACTTGAATGCTAAACTAATTATCTACTGTAATCTATACTAAATTATAAAGAGGAAAGGTTTGTATGTATGTAGGTTTTCACGCATAAACTACTGGACCGATTTTGATGAAATTTAGCACAGATAATCTTTAAACCCTGAGAAAGAACATAGGCTACCTTTTATTGCGAAATAATGTACCACGGGCGAAGCCGGGGTGGACCGCTAATGTTATATTTATTTAATGTATCTTGTGTTTAAATCTAATTGATAGCCTATCTGCTAGATTTTTCGGAAAACAGATAGTAATTATCAAATCATTCACAAAAGTATATCTCATCTATAATATAGATAGTTATATAGATTATTTATCTATAAAAATTAATCCCTTATTCACTTGGTAACGTTATTTCTTAGAAGATGATACAAATAGGTAATTAAAAAAAAAGTTGCAAAAAAAAGAAACGACACTTTTCCTAATATAGGATTTAGGAAGGATCATAATATAGTGATAATAGTTCAGCTACTCTTCTATAAACATATATGTATAGTTATAATAATATTCTATGTATCCTTCTCTATATTTAGTTAATATATTCTCTATATTTGGTTAATTTAATTAGAGAACTATATCGCTAACTATCACTGTATCCCGCGATTTTATGCGCATATTAAACTAAGACCAAAACTGCTAAGCCAAAAATTCGTTGAAAATAAAAGAAGCCTAGGGGCCATCCATAAAGTACGTCACACTAATTTCATAAGTTTTTGAGTACCCCCCCGTCATTGTCACAGGTGGTCACATTTCTGAGAACCCCCCCTCCCTAGTGTGACGTCACATGTTTTACAATTTAACATCGAAAAATTATTAAATTAAAACAGCAGTTCCGAAATTAGTCTTATTTCTATTTAAATTAAGTACTTTTTTAGGTTTAATTTATATTTCCAATTACGTGATTAGTATTTTGAAATGTGATGTCACGAAACATAGGACCCCTCCCTCCCCTTGTCACACCAAGTCACACTTTGTCGACCCCCTCCCCCCCCCTTTACATGTGACGTACTTTATGGATGGCCCCCTACGTTTGAACTTTGAACCTAGGTCTTCAATTATTTCAGACTAGTAGTCCGCCCCGGCTTCGCCCGTGGTACATATTTCGCAATAAAAGGTAGCCTATGTCCTTTCTCGGGTATCAAAATATCTCTATACCAAATTTCATGCAAATTGGTTCAGTAGGTAAGGCGTGATTGAATAACAGACAGACAGAGTTACTTTCGCATTAATTATAATATTAGTATGGATTTTATGACAGAGATTTTTCGAATATTTCAAGAAAGGAGGTTCTTTTTTCCTACGTAGTTTATTTCTTGTTACATTTAAATAATAATGGAATGCACTTATAAAGAAAACATTTGCGCAACATCCTAACTTATTCACGCGTGACGAAATAAAATCTAGTTACAATCAAAATGTTTTAAGATTAACGTTAATGTGTTAAGGGGAGGCACCCTTATCTTAAGGGCGCATACACCAATAGTTTCGGTAGCCAGGATAATCCGTCTGCCCTTCTGTAGAAATTGATAGAAAAAATTAATGGCTGTATGGTCTGGTTGAATAATCTGTGGCACGGTTGTGCTTTTTGCATCTGTGTTAAATTTGATATTGTTTTTCTCTTTTTGATTGATATTAAATTATTTAGCATAGTTTACAGGAAAAAATAGTTTTGTACTAACCATGCCGCGCAGTTTCACGACGAACCCTCGAGCAAATGCACGTACAGAAGTACTTATTTCTAAAACAAAAACATTAGTCTGGTACGTAAGCTACATCAATGCAAAACATTTTCAAAATCTGTTCAGTGGTTTTTGCTGGAAAGAGTATATAACATACATCCAACCTTTATAATAAGTAGCCAAAAACTTTCCTTACAATTCCCCGATTGTTCTACCGCACGTATTACTTACAATTCCATCTATTACGCAACAGCTTTCACAAATAACCGCCCAATAGTTCACACAAACAGCCAATAATTTATTAGATAAATTTCAATTTACCAACAATTCTGTTATCACACCCCTACATTAGTGCTAATAAAATCATTCCATTCAATATCCGACCCTAATTGAATAGCTTAAGGTCGAGAATGTATATTAGCGTACCCTTAAAGTTACCCTTAGGGCTGTGTTGCACACAATTTATGTGTTAACATGATTTATGAGTTGGCAACCCTCGTTTCAGTGGGTGTGAAATATAGCCTGTATTTGCGATGTATATTTATATAACTTCCTTATGTATTAAGAAAGATATATTGAACTATTACTTGGTCTCATACTATAGTAATAATTCTGTTCAAAAATTATGTTTCTACGAACTTTTACAAGTTATATAATATTTTGAGTATTATTAGCGAATATCAAAATTCGTTCTAAATTTAAGCATAAGTATTCTAAATATGCTTAAATTTAATTTACACTGGACTAGCTGTTCCCCGCGGTTTCACCCGCATTGCTCTGCTCCTGTTGGTCTTAGCGTGGTGATATATAGCCTATAACCTTCCTCGATAAATGGGCTATCTAACACCGAAAGAATTTTTCAAATTGGTCAAGTAGTTCCCTAGATTAGCGCGTTCAAGCAAACAAACAAACTCTTCAGCTTTATAATATTAGTATAGATAACACCTAAGTACAAGTTGCAGCTAAGAAGCTCGGAATACTCTCTAAGGTGAGGGAGTTCTTCACACCGGAACAGCTCTTAAACCTATACAAAGCCCAGGTTCGCTCCGGTGTGGAGTACTGCTATCATCTTTGGGCAGGGGCAGCTAAATATCAACTCAACGCTTTGGACTCCATCGAAAAACGAGCGATTAGACTCATTGGAAACGAATCCTTAACCGCATGCAAACTGCATAGTCTAGAACATCGTCGGAACGTAGCCAGTTTGGCGGTTTTCTACAGAATCTTTCACGGCGAATGTGCTGAAGAACTGCATAACCTGTTGCCAGCTGCTCCTTTTTATCATCGAGGGACTCGACGCCGGGCCGGTCTCCACCCTTATGTCATCGACATCCCACCCATACGCACTAAGCGTTTCGCTTCTTCCTTTCTTATGCGTACTGGTAAGGAGTGGAACAATCTTCCGGCTTCCGTTTTTCCCAGAAACTACATTCTGGATTTATTCAAGAGAAATGTGAATAGACACTTATTAGGCAAACATGCTCCATCCTAGACCACGCTTGTCGCTTTCCATCAGGCGAAGCGATGGTCAAATGCTTGCCTAATCCTAACTTTAAAAAAAAAAAAAAAAAAAAAAAAAAAAAAACACCGTACTATTCGTAACAACATCAACACTCACATACTGTTCTGTGGTACAAAACTCTCCTACCATTATTATTATTAGCTACTCTTTATTTTAGAAAAATAAGCCATCTGCTCTTAAAACGAAACGCTACGAAATTAAAACTATTTATCTGTTAAATATCTATAACTCGATCTAGATTCAGCAAATTGCATTCTTTCATCTGCAGATCTTATCTCTTCTTAAACGAATAACAACCAATTATAAACAATATGTTCCCTCTTGATATATTTGCGATCAGATTAAGTTACCAAATGAATAGCGCATGCATCATTAAATTTATCTCCGCCCATCATTATACATCAAAATGCTCCTAATTAGAGCAAACATCTAAAACAAACATTTGCGCGCCATTACGAGCCCCTGTCAATTTGACAGTTGACGTTCCCGCGATTTCTTTTTTTTTAAGAGTTGCCAGTAGTGAAAACTCCTTTCTATAAGGGTGAATTTGACAATGACGCAGCTGTGTTCCCCTCGGATATTTTACACATCATTAAAAAGGATGCGTCGGAGACCCCTGGGGTCAAATAGCGTGAAAAACGGGAAAATAACAAGCGTTGCATACCGGTTGTGGTATGTTTGTATTGCAGACACGTGCTGATGGCTAATTCAGAGGAGCCACTTTTGTTAAATGCAAGAATGAATAAATGAAACTGTTTGAAATGCAAGATGATATGTAGTATACTTCTAACTTATAAACTACTTAGGTTTTAAGTGTAGATAAGATTGCCTATATTATAACAGAAGGTATGTAAAATATAATAAGTAACAAAAGGTTTCTTGCCACACCAATATTACATACGAAAAGCCTTCAGAATAAATTTGTTACGGTACTCATCCAATCAATGAATACAGATTAAAAATCTAGATATATATTCAATATATGTTACATAATATAATCAATACCGTGACATGCGCTAACCATAAGACCACCTCAAGTGCGCTTCAAAGAAATGCGTAACCAAAATCATTGGTTCAAGCTTAGATATTATCATGGCATCTACCGCACCTTTAAAATGATCGGCGTCGTAACAAGATACTACACGAATACACCATTAGGAGTCATAGACAAGCCAGCATAAACAAGCTACTAGCCCTATCGAAAATCAGCCTCAGATAATATCAGAGCCCACGCTAAAAAAGAAAAAAGACCGCCATGTCATGAGGATTAACGCTCAAGCCCCCATTGTTAACGATGACAATTCGAACGCATCTATCCCGCTCTATCCTTCACGGAACGCTCGCGACGGAACGAGACAGATGTCTGTCTATTTATTTTCACTTTTCTATGGATAGGTAATGTGACAGTTTTCGTATGAAATGTTTGTTTGGATTTCAATGGGGACGGTTTCGGACTAGTTTCGAATGAACGTTGTATTATTTTATTTTAATCCGTAAGCGAGAGCGCGATTGAAAAGTCTAATAACAATTTTTCGCCCCAGCTGAGTTTGGTTTGACGGTTGAATTAAAATTTTGACGTTCGCGTCACCGATCTTTTGTTCGGTTGAAATTAATTTGATATTATTATTAAATAGCGTTACATGATAATGAAAAATCTAAAAAAAAGTTCAAGACGTTGTTTCTTGAAATAGTCCTTTTAAATTAACTTCTATCAAATTGAAGTTTTTTTCATAATTAAGTAGGTAGGTACCTACACCTATCTAACAGTTAAAACATTATTGCTTACTTTACTTATTTCAAGATTTTAGTTAAATTCCTGTTCACATTTCATAACAATGTTCTGTAAGAAATTGTTCAGGAAGATTAACTTCCTTGTTCACAAAACATTAAAACAATTTCATACGGATTTAACATTTTTCATTGAACATTCACGTTCTGAAATTAGCAACAGTCGAAAATAGAAACATTTCATTTATGGTACCTTTATGGTACGGATTTGTTGTCTATGTCTAACATAAAGAGACTAAGCAATTAATCATTTAATTTTCTCTAACAACTCATTTAATCAAGTCTTACAAATGTTTAACGTAATATAAACTTGACTAATGGCAGGCTAGTTTATTTTTCTATAGGGATTACATATCTGTGGCACGCTTTTATACTCTGTGTTTGTTTTTCAACATGATTTACGCGGGAATTCTTGACATTTTAAATTTAAACAATGGCATTCTACACGGTGATTATTGTTTTAATTGATTGTTTTTAAGTTGTTCAATTAATAATGTAGACTTCATAGTTGGTTGGACTGGATTTTATACGCGCTTTCATCGTAGTTCGAAGTAACTTTTCATGAGAAAAAATGTATTCTGATAAATTGGCTACAAGTTAAAGATATGTACAGTACTCCAAAATTAATAATGCGCATGCAAATCTTCGCTAATTGTCGTATTTCCAAAATGTATTTCATTTGACTAAACAAATTTTACTAAATTGTGCATGAAGACAATGCATTTAACCACTCTATATATACATATCGTCTTCGGACGCTCCGGCCTCCGGGAATATGACAGTTACCGAACTGTGACGAAGATTTCTATGCGCATTATCACTTTTGGAGTACTGTATTAGATTAGAGACAAATGAAATAATATATTTTTCTATTTACCTTCGGACGTGTAAAATCGGGAACTGCGTAAGTTTTTATATTACTCAGGAAATATGTGACTGCCTCTTATTCAAAATCCGTCCCTCTTTTCTGTCCAATTTTCGTTTTCACAAGAAGGTGTCTTCAATCTATATGCCATATTGCCTCTAACATCAAAATGTGTTCTGCAGTTTATGTAAGAAATAGCATCTATACTAAATGCATATAGGAATAATAATATTGTAAGTAGGTACCTACTACGTAGTAGATATAGAGCGTAATAATATTAAAGAAAGAAATCACAAAGAAACATACGTATGGCAACACTGTCACAGTAAAATAAATATATCCCGATACCTACCTCACCAATAAAATATGACACAAAATACATTTTAAAACCTTTCCACAAACTTGGCAATTACATTCTCCAATATAAAGATTAATGACAAATTTTATGACGCATTAAATTTTATTAATGGCCCTCGTTAATTAATTTGACATATTATAAAACTTAATAAAAGCAACGGAACTGTAAAATTACTCACTATGAAATATTATCTTAAATTAAGGTTTTTTACTTTTGATTTTGATAAATGAACTGTGTAGGCGTAAACATTAAGTTCGGAATAAACAGTATGTTCGAGATAATATTTTAATGTATTTGTTTACATTTATTATTCAGTTATAAATATATTTTAACCTAGCTTTACAATTTTTTAATTCTTTTAATTAATGTTTATTTAAAAAATGTATTGTGTGTATGTTTATTTTCGATTTAAACAGACCGTTAAATGAAATAAATTAAACCGTATAATTTTAAGCTTTTTCCAGCACCCTTTTTGATCTAGTTAGGTTCCTATGTCTGAAATAAAATAGGCAAATTAAAGTATTATATTTTCTATTGATTCTATTCAGATATTTGCTTTAATTTTTTATAATAAAATTTAGTAAAAAAGCTCCGCACGGATCCGCTCGGGATAAAATTTTCTGTTCGCTTAATTTGAATATTCTTTACACACTTTTATCTACAACATTTGTTATAGTTCTATACTGTTTTTAATCATTATTATTTAATAGACAAATTACAATACTATAATTTTTTAAATCACTTGCAATAAAGTTCCCACATAACCTGTTTATTACATGTATTCACACGTCGCTAACTGATGCGAACAAAATATTAATTATCATGTCAAAGCTGTCTGTAGTTTTTGAAGATAGATTTTAGATTATTTATTAGCAAATTATTTATGACCTGCTGTTGATTGGGATTTGTTTTAGTTATAATTTTTAATATCCATGTTTTCTTTTTACACGCTTTATATTAGCTTCACCTGTATGTTTGTCTGTAACCGACTTCTTTGGGCGCGATTTTGACCCACTTTAAACGGCCAGATTTCGTTCAAACTTTGTAGATTTATTGAGGACCGATGACAATACACTAATTTGATAAAATTTTCTATTTTTTAGTTCGGTTTTCTATAAAAAGCGTGTTTTTTAGTTTTTTTAAACTATTATTATTATTACTATAGTAATAGGTACTGCTTAAAAAAATACAATTGATAGGTAAACAATCTATATTAATATGAAGCTGAAGAATTTGTTGATTTGTTTAAACGAGATAATAGATACTATTTTGCTTTTAAACAAAAGTTATATTGTTGCATTTTTAACCGACTTCAAAAAAAAAGGAGGAGGTTATCAATTCGGCCGGTATATAAATATTTTTTTTTATGTATGTACACCGATTACTCCGAGGTTTCTGAACCGATTTACGTGATTCTTTTTTTGTTCGATGCGGGATGGTGTCGAATTGGTCCCATAAAAATTTTATTCGGATAGGCCCAGTAGTTTTTATTTTATGAGCATTTTTGTCTGTAGGTATTTGTAAATTTTGCAAGTGCAAGTTTGAAGTCGGTTGTTTTTAACGCAGTTATCACTTGTAAATCAATTAAACGATAGAAAATAAAAAACTACGACTAACTTTTTTATTAATTAGAGTTATAGTCATAATAAGTCTTAACTTTAATCTTATTTTTATGTTTCTTAACACCTATCTTTTCGCTTATAATCCACCAAATACCAAATATCTCAAATACAACCACTGTTATTACATAATTATCAAACATACATATCAATCCATACTAATATTATAAATGCGAAAGTAACTCTGTCTGTCTGTATGTTACTCAATTACGCCTAAACTACCGAACCAATTTGCATGAAATTTGGTATGGAGATATTTTGATACCCGAGAAAGGACATAGGCTACCTTTTATTGCAAAATATGTCCCACGGGCGAAGCTGGGGCGGACCACTAGTATTATTATACCAATAAGTCTAAATTGCCCCATTTTACAGGCGTAAACCCCAGAAAGCAGAGGCGAGAGCGTACAACATTCACACGGGCACAACTAGATGTGCTCGAAGCACTCTTCGGGAAGACGAGATATCCTGACATCTTCATGAGAGAGGAGGTCGCTTTGAAGATTAACCTGCCGGAGTCGAGGGTTCAGGTATGGTCAAATTCAAATGATTAATAACACAGTACAAAAAGTATCACTTATATATTATGATATTATAATCTTAAATAAGTTTAAAAAACTAAAAAAACACACTTTAATGATGGATTAACTTAGAGGATATTATTAAATATATTTTTTACTAGCGGTCCGCCCCGGCTTCGCCCGTGGTACATTTTTACGTTTTCTCTCCATAAGAACCATCCTCGTACTTCAAGAAATGTAATAAAAAAGAATTAATGAAATCGGTTCAGTTGTTCAGTGTTCTCGAGTTATGCGCTTACCAACACATTTTGCGATTCATTTTTATATTATAGAGATTAATTAGAACAATAAGTAAACAATAGGTAAGTTCATGAAATTATTGTATTGCCACCGATCCTTTATAAATGTACAAAGTTTAAAGTAAATCTGTCCGTTTAAAGTGGGTCAAAACAGTCTAAATGAGTCGGTTACATACAAACATACAGATGAAGCTAATAAAGTTAAGTCAATGTCTGTCCTTGTGTATGCTTAGCTTTAGACGACGCAATCTATACTAGGTAATATTATAAAACTGAAGAGTTTGTTTGTTTGAACGCGCTTATCTCAGGAACTACTGGTCCGATTTGAAAAATTCTTTCGGTGTTAGATAGTCCATTTATCGAGAAAGTAGACCAACAGGAGCAGAGCTACACGGGTGGAACCGCGGGGCACAGCTAGTGTACTTGTCTTGTTATGTTGTTAAAATGATGCATCCATAATAATAATTATTTTAATGAATATTATAAATGTCTTGAGATATCTAAATATACCTATTCAAATTATTTAATAACTCTACTCAATTAATTCAAAATTAACATAAGCTATAAATATGAAAGTGATATAAAATTTATTCAATTAATTTGATTATTATAATCCGTAAATAAATATGTTTCAATTATTTTAATGTGATTATGTGAAATTAGAATTTATTGATGCAAAATTAACCCCTTACCGCATACAAAGCCATGTATGGACGACGAAGTTCATGAATTTTTTATAGGCTAACTATAAACAATATCTAAAAAAACTACCTTACATCTTAAACAGCATATCATCGAGAATTGGAATGTAATTAATTTATACAGTGTAATTATTATCCATCAGATATATGATAGATTTAGTCTAGCGCGTGCGACGGTTTGGGTGCGCGGAAAAAACCGTGATTTTCAAATTAAGATTTCAATATCAAAACGGTGAGTAAAGCCATGAAAAAAAATATTACTTCTTTCTTTAGTCTTTCTAAAATAAGGCAAAACATTTGGTTTGGTTGTTTTTTTTACTTTAATCATGATTTTTTGTACTTTTCCAAATCTGTCATATTTGGCTTCGTATGCATTCCGTCCAAACTATATTATGTCATATGTGGCTTGGTATGCATTCAAGGATACTTTCACTGATTGTTCCAGTATCGATTCTGGACACTTTTATCTCAATGCTAAACATGTAAATATTATATCATCATCAATAAATACAGACTCATGCTATATGCCACTGTATGATTTTTAATTAGCCGTTTCAGAGCAAATGCGAAAGTCAGGGAAAGCTCTTATTACCAAAAGACGTGGTCGTCTCTCAAGAACTTAGAAACATCTCTGGAGTCTCATTTGTATTCCTGACTCGCCAATTGCCGCAAAAAAGCTACGAAAATCTCCTGCAAGACATCTAGATTTTCACTTTGATTCTGCACGATCTGATGGGATTAGTCATTACCCAATTTGGAAGAAGAACGTCCGTCAGCTATGCCTATATTGTTCCAATTTCGTTCCTTCACGTTATGTGAAAAATATAACGTGTTTTTATGTTATAATGACAAATGTTATTGTTTTAAGCTATTTCACGAAGTATAAGTTGGCTATGATTCTGGGTTTTATTTAGATATCCATATAAAGTACTAACATTTCGCCCGTGGCCTCGCCCGCGTTTTCAAAGAAAACCCCGCATGGTTCCCGTTCCTGTGGGATTCCCGGGATAAAACCTATCCTATGTGTTAGGCCAAGTTACCCTCTATATTATGTGTGCTAAATTTCATTGTTCGGTTCAGTAATATTTGCGTGAAAGAGTAACAAACAAACACATACACGTATACATCCACCCTCACAAACTTTCGCATTTTTAATATTAGTAGGATAGGATTTATGTAAAGTATATGTAGTATATCAGTTGACTTAGCATTCAGGATACAAGCCTTTTGTTTTGGGGCTTAGCAACCGAGTGTGTGAAATTAGTCCGGAATATATTTTAATTTTATTAATTAGTTACTTTTTTCTAATTGCATATGAAGCCATATATGACAGAAAAAATACAACAAACACTGCATACGAGTCCATATATGGCGCCGTTTCATATTTTCTATAATATAAGTAAATATTTTTTTTTTCTCAATTTGATCTCATAATGTAAGGTCTAATAAACACTTTTTTGCAAAAAAATAATTTTTATTTCATCTCCTTAATAATTCATGCAATAAGGGGTTAATTATGTTTTAAGATACGGTAGTTACTAGTATGTAATCAGTTATTTATTTATAAACTAGCTTTCCGCCGGCGGCTCCGCCCGCGGTTTCAAAGAAAAACTCGCATAGTTCCCGTTCCCGTGGAATTTCCGGGATAAAACCTATCATATATTACTCGTGGATAATGTAGCTTTCGAATGGTGAAAGAATTTTTAAAATCGGTCCAGTAGTTTATGAGCCTATTCTTTATAATTAAACAAACAAACAAAGTTTTCCTCTTTAGGTATAATATTAGTGTAGATTTTAGAAATATGATCGTACTCCAATGACTTAAAAGTCGATTTTTGTTTTAGAAATGTTTACTGGGTTTAAACTTTTACAGATTAAAAAAAATATTAAAGTAGGCAGGTAATGCAATAAATAGCATTTCATAAAAAATCTACATTATGAATTAATTTCGAGATACAAATAAAAAATATAGAATTGAAGACCTCTGTTTTTTCAAATCTTAAAAAAATATTATCGTATTATGAATGAATGAATGAATGAATGAATGAAACATTTATTGACAACAAAGTATACAAGCCGCACAGAAACAGAAAAAAAAGTAAGAACAAAAACATGGTGAAAAAAAAAAAAAAAAAACAATATACCTATTACACAATCAAAAACTTACAACCTAAAAATTAGATAAGTACTGTGTTATTATACATTTTTTCTTCCAAAGAAAACGCTACTTACTTACCAATCAAAATACAAACATAATATGTGACTTTGTTACAGTATTTGTTCAATTGTAGCACAATCTTTTGAGTACATTTCAGTTTTGAAGTCTTTAGACATAGTGCTAAATGGAAATAGCTAAAAATCAAAGTTAATTCGCACATTTTCTTTTATTCCATTTACGAACACGACTCTCGCATTAACGAACCAATCGAATTACGTTCCAAATTTGAAATTTGAAAATCGAATCCGCACTCCATTGTTCGACAGAACGTTAAACATGATGAGATCGTTCATTTCGCTTCGAGACTTCAAAGAGAGCGGACGTAATGTAATGTAGCGCTCTGTTTATTTGATTTAACTGCCTTTTATTTGATAATTGTATTAGGGATGAATGCAACTTACAGGTAGTGTTATGATTTATCATAGGTAATACTATAGCTGTGTCCTGCGGTTTTACCCGCATTGCCCCACTCCTGTTGGTCTTAGCACGATATTTTATAGCGTATAGCCTTCCTCGATAAATGGGGTATCTATTATCATCTAACACCGAAGGAATTTTTCAAATCGGACTAGCAGTTGCTGAGATTAACGCGTTCAAACAAACAAACAAACTCTTCAGCTTTATAATAGTATAGTAGATAACATTTTTATCCAGTCTTCGCTATAGAACATCAGAAGTCAATTACTAATCTCCCTCATGACTATTTACAATCCTTATCACTCCATCTTTGAACTAATTTCTTTGATATTATCTAGTTAGGGTTAGTATAATTGGATTATTTCGATCTCTGCAAGAGATACGGTTAATGAGGACGTGCTTGTGACCTTTGTATTCTTATTTATATTCATTACTAGCTGCTCCACGCGGTTTCACCCCCGTAGCTCCACTCCTGTACGTCGTAGCGTGATGATATATATAACCTTCCTTGATAAATGAGCTATCTAACACCGCAAGAATTTTTCAAATCGGACTAGTAGTTCCCGAGATTAGCGCGTTCAAACAAACAAACTCTTCAGCTTTATAATATTAGTATAGATTAGCATGAAACAGTTGCAAAATGCAAGCCCAGCACGTTATCACGTGACTGTGTACGAAGTAGTCGGATTAACTCCCCCCAGTAATGAATGAGTTAATAAGTTTTATGAAAAAGAGCAAAGAATGAATGGCCTTTGTTATAGTAACAGATGCAAGCGGCCATTTTGTTGATAATTATAATATGTATGGGTGTATGTGAATTCAATATTGGTTGGAAATAATTGTTGCAAGTTATGGAGTATGGTGATTGATTTATGGCTTTTTACATATTATTTACAAATAATTAATAAAGGATATAATATCCAGCTTAATAATATAAATTCATACTTTGTTTTGCTGCTACATAAAACAGAAAGACAGACAGACGGACAACAAAGATATCCTTTATGCGTGCCTTCTTTTCCTTTAATTAGACGTTCGAAATCTTAAGGCCGCTTACACACGCACGGTTTTTCGCCGTGAAAATCTGCGATTAATTTGCTGTACCTACAAGCACGGTTGTCATGTGCTGTATCAGTATGGATAACTATGGAAGCTGGGATTAACCGTAGATTTACACAACGAAAAACCGTGCGTGTTGTACCTACTTACTTAATATCCTAAGGCCCCTAGGTGGGGCAAAGGGCGTCGACAGTACATCGCCATGTATCCCGATTTTTGGCAGAATGTTTTATTTCGCTCCAGCATTTACAACGTGCGTGTATAAGGGGCCTAAAATACTTATTGTATAACAATGATAACGCAATTAATTGCTGAACTAAAACAAATTAGTCTGCATTGTATCTATGGTCGAAAATAAAATGATATCAGTCTACAAGATATCAATCACTTTCATCAATCATTAGTTTTACTGTAGATAACAAATATAAGAAAATGTTTGATATATTAAGGTGATAATGAATTGCTCTAGTGATAAATGCGTACAACATAATAAAAATAATACTTAAAAGAATATTTAAATAAACTTTTCTTTCTAAAATAATTAAAATACAATAAAGAATCATAATCAACAACTAAAAGTATCTTTAACGATACCAAAAAATACGATTTTAATATTATGTAACCAATTTTAATTACTTCTCCACAACAAAAATCCCAATATAACAGATGGCTCACACGTAATAGGGAGTAATTGCAATGTGTATACAATACCCCTGTTTATTTTGCGGCTTATTTGTGAATTATATCGCCTACCACTAACCAATTTATATTAGGATTGTTATATGAATCTACATGTTTATTATTATTATTTCTTATTGAATAATATGAATTTAATAAATTAGTAACAAAAAATGTACTTGCTTCTGAACAAAATATCAAGAAATTCACTGTCTTGCCACAAAAAACTTTAGACAGGGTTAACTTTAAGCGCGGGTTCTCTTTAATCTGGTTTTGTCGTATTTCACATAGACAACTATTTAAGTGACAGATCCCTGGTTTAAAGTTAGACGGTGTTTAAATTGTTTAGTGGTAATACTAATAATAATAATAAATCTGGTGTTATGTCATTGTCAAAGTATAGATTTAGAAAGACAACAATATTATGTGTTGTAGACTTCTATATAGAAAATAAAAACCTCTGTATTTTTGTCGTAAAATAATATTTTATTTACAGGTCTGGTTCAAAAACCGCCGCGCGAAATGCCGGCAACAACTTCAGCAACAAACCAACACGCAGATATCTAGCAAATCCTCCTCTGGTTCCAAAACAATATCGTCCACGAACGCGATAAAAAGCAGCAATTCCTCCTCAAAGATATCCACATCCAAATCCTTAACTAGTTCGAGTTCCACGACACAAAACACGTCGAGTATCACGACGTCATCACCGAACCTACCCATAACCCCCACAACGTCAGTCAGCCCACCAATCAATGTAATCTGTAAGAAGGAAAGCGCTCCATCCAACTACGACTCTTCTCCTTTAAACAAGAATTTATCACTCCATCATTACAATTCGAACGACTTAAGAATCAGCGGGAAGGACTCCTCCCCGTCCGATACTTTATCCAACGTCCACTCTTATGGTGTGACTCCGAAACAGGAGTTATATTCGAGCCCAAAAAGACTGGACTATTCGAGTAAAGTCGATTATTCGGAGAAGTCGTTCGGCAGTAACCTAGTTAAGGACCAGTATAGCTCCCGTTTGACTGGCAACCTGACTCCGTTAGGATCTAATTCCTCGATAATGACTACGCCCTCGCCCCCCATAACTCCGCAGAGCCTGAACGGGCCGGGGAATGTGTATCACCCGGACAGCTACAATAGCTTCCACTGGCCCGGCAGCTCGGATTATATACGAAGTTATTCGAGCTCGCACCACCATCAGGGATACGGGCAGAGCGCGTACAATTCGCCGTATTATCCTAGTCAGGTAAGATATTGTTGTTAACTTCCTATTTAATAGTAACATTCTCGTGAATTGCTATAAATCTTTATAGAAATCTCATAAAATTTCACTTTGGAATACTTCTTTAGTTAACTAATAACATAATTTATCATATTGTACCTTAACCCAAATCTTTCTTTGTAGAATTGCTTACAGCGTCAAAATTTAGTCAAATAAGTACTTTAACAACACAAGATAAATATTTCGATATCTTTATTAAATAACGTATTACTACATCTCTATCCATCCAATGTTGTTAATACACAATTGTACCAAACACAAACAAACAGCCGTATCCTAAATAAACATACACCAAGAGAAATAGCCACACAAACTAACAAACACCTCTTCCAGATGGAGTACTTCAACGGCGCCTCAGTGAACCAGTCCCACGGCAGCCACGGCCACAACCTCGCGAACGGCAACCAGCTCTACAACCAGGTATCGTTCGGCAACCCGTCCCCGCCCGCCGCGTGGCCCTCCCACAACATCCTCTCCTCTGGCCCCGAGTCCCCAGAAAACCAATCCCAAAATTCCCCACACCTCAGCATGCTACAAGCCTCCCAAATCACCAATTTCTCCAACTCGGGTAATAGCTACTTCGCCCCGGAAAAGTACGGCATTAATATGGTGTAGTATCTCTAGTCTTTTTCTAGGTTATTGTAAATATAGGCGGCAGTGTGTCCCAGCGGCGCTCGGTTCGATTTCGACTCGTTTTTGTTTCGATCTTTTCTACTTTCAAATGTTCGACACATTTCTTCGATCGTGCCGTCGACTTTGGCGGAAATGTTTCATTCACTTTGAAAGTGGGCAAAATCGCTTGTACATTTATACATATCACACCTTGACTTGCGACGAAGCGAGCGTCGTTGCTATACACTGTCTATAGTTAATTGCAAAGGAGATTCTGTCTATACTTTGTAAATTTTCATTTTGGACAAATGCGCTTACCGTGTTTTCTTGCCACACAACTTAGTACAAAATCGTATCCCAGTAATGTAAAAACACAGTAACTTATCTTAATTATCACCAATAAATCACAAACACGGTTTTCGCATTTGTCCAATTTAATATTTACGAATCGTTCTAAGACTTTTATTTAAAGCGGCTTTAAATTCAACGAATTATTTAACTGAGGCCTAATTACGGCTGGCGAGCCATAAAATTCCAAACATTATGTTTTGCAATGTACATTCCCAAGTCATATCATTTACTTTTAAATTAGGCTATGTCTAGTGACTATCGCACTTGCGTTAAAACTATTGTAAATAGAGAATAAGAATTTTTATTTTTAAATGAATTTGTAAATGTGCGTGCTACGATTGTATATGTGACTTAGTATAAAGTTATGTGTTATTCCTAAACTGTCGGCAAATCGCTGTGATTCACTTTCGTTAATGTACAGTCGATGTAAATTAATTTATAATAGTTTAATTTACTTACGAAATAAATGAAATAATCGTGTTTCATTTGAACTTAAAGTCAACTTTGGGAACTGTCAGTGAAATCGTGCATTTCATTTAGATGTAAAGTGAATGAAACGAACAATACAATTATTGAGAGATTACTAGGTTATGTATTTATGCCTTGGAATGTATTGATTTCGATTAATAAATATAATTTGAATTTAAATCAACGTTTGAATCCAAATGTCGTGTTCATTTAGCGAAATTAGTACATTTATTTATTACATTATAAATACATTTTGCATAGATTTGTTTTTAATTTAATTTTCGGAAATGTAGAATGAAGTAATTTTGTAACTTATAGTACATTTTATGCTTGGACATAGATAAGTTAGGGTTAAGTACATTCATTGTACTAAGTTCGATAAAGAGTCAGTGTATTTTTTTTAAGTTAAGTTGTATTAATTATTGATAGCTATTGAAATATTGAATCCGAATATATGCATATAAAATACAATATTGTGTTTGATTTATTCCCTGTGTTTTTCATGTTACTACAGTTTTATGAATACCTTCATTAATTCAGCCTTTTGAATTGAGTGCATGTAATAACATATTTACGTGCATTCAATTTTATGCAATAACATATTTAAAAATAAAACATAAAATGTAATGTGAAATTATTACATTTTTATTTCTTTGCCGATTTTCATTTACTGGATATTTTTATGCAGTGGGATTGTTTATAATAACCACATATCCTATAGAACTGCAGCTAAAATATTTTTAATATCACAAGAACTTTCATGTATTGTTTGTTTCATAAAAAAAGCTTTTAAAGTACCGAACCGATTTTGGGAAATTTGCAATTATTCCAGAATAGTTGCGAAGCATGAATAAGTATATTTATTTTTCTATGTACACTTACATACTGATATTGGATTATATTTTAATTTCAACATTAACGAAGGAGGGTATTCCTTACCTACAGTCTATAGGTACCTACTTCCCGTGAACACAGAATCTTGGAATTTGGTACGCAGCAACGTCAAAGGTAAAGGAAAGTCTGTGAAAAGCCAAAATTTCAAGTAAAAATTACCTAAAATCAAGTTTGTTCGGAACCCTCGGTGCGCGAGTCCGACTCGCACTTGGCCCGATTTTTACTCATAATATCATAGTTCGCAATCTTTACAGCCTCAAGCTTCACGAAAGAAAAATGATTATTTTTCAAGATATTTTTTGTCTATTGAACTCCAAACTTATTTGCAGATGCACCGATGCAGCTGCGACGTTAATCAAATAAATTACATAATCAATATTTCATAATATTATTTTTACATTTTAACTTATAAACAAGATAGCAATTATTTCTAATTATTTATCTGTTAGGTGACTCATTTAATAAATTTTCGATGAATTAATCTACACAGATAAGTGGAAATTCTGAGAAATATCAAATTATTGTCTTTTTATTATTTTTGAAGGTTGATGCGCTAATTAAATAAATGGCTTAAATTGATATAACATATTAATTTTAGTGATATAATAGATAATAAATTAATTCTATTCTATCTGTTAGTTAAATCATTGAACGAATTTAGATAGGTGAAAATTCTAAGAAATGACACCAACTTGTTATCAAACAAAAATATTTGAAGAATGGATATGATATTATGAAAATACAAGCTTTTCGCCCGCGTTTTCAAAGAAAAACGTGCGATTTCCGGGATAAAACCTATCCTATGTGTTAATCCAAGTTACCCTCTATATGTGTGCTAAATTTCATTGTAGTCGGTTCAGTAGTATTTGCGTGAAAGAGTAACAAACATACCTATACACATACATCCTCATAAGCACATACATAGGATAGGATAGGATGTATCAAGAAAAGCTTTTTTCAGAACATATAGGTAGTGTATTTGAAGCTTCACTTACAGAAAAATATATTATTAACAAGAAATATTATTATCTATATAAACACAAAAAATAATGCTAATTTATTATAGCCTATTTCACTATCACAATTATGCTGATTACAACGATACTTCATATGTCAAAATCCGTCCAACATTTTAGGATGTAAGGCGTGCCAGAGAAATAAACAAACACACATACACTCGAAAAACAATACCATCTTTCTATCGAAGTCGGGTTAAGGAAATGTTATGAAAACATTGAAATAAGGTTGGTAGGTTAGTAAGCTACCTATGGCCATGAAATTTAAATTTCCTCAATAAATATTTAAGATGCCTATAGACCTAAAATAAGCTTGTATATTGTATAAATGAATCTGTTATTTACGCTCCTTCCTCAATTTATCAATGAGTAGCTGAGCCCCGCGGTTTTACCCGCGTGGCTCAGCTCCTGTTGGTATAAGCGTGATGATATATAGCCTATAGCCTTCCTCGATAAATTAACTTTCTAACACAGAAAGAATTTTTCAAATCGGACCAGTAGTTCCCGAGATTAGCGCGTTCAAACAAACAAACAAACTCTTTAGCTTTATAATATTAGTATAGATAAAATGTACCATATTTGTAACTTTAAAGCCTATAGGTAGATATAAACAAACTTGATTTTTAATATAAAATATTGATTTACATTGCTTACATGACATATTAGGTATACGCTCAAACTTAAAACGTTTAACTTAACTAGGCTCCTTCCAAAAGATCTTCTAAAACATTAAAGTACAAAAAGACACCATTATTAAAGCTACAAAACATAAATAGCATTGAGCAAAAGCAATAAAAGATATTAGTTCCAATTATCAAATTGTCGAGTTTTGAATTATTCACATTATCAAATTGTATTTAGAGGCATAATTGTATTAATAATCAACAAAACACGATAACTCATACAAACATTTATTTATTGAAAATACTTCTCTAAGAAGCGCTTTTTCGTCATCACTACATAGTATAAAACAAAGTCACTTTCTTTGTCCCTATGTCTTGTATGCAAATCTTTCAAACAACGCAACGGATTTTGATGCAGTTTTTTAATAGATAGAGTGATTCAAGAGAAAGGTTTTAATATATTATTTATTAGGTTTAAGTCAAAACGGGCGAAGCCGCGGGCGGTAAGCTAGTAATACATAGTTTATAGTAAATACTTAGGTACTACCTAACGATTGTTTAAACTATAAAGAGGAAAGATTTGTTTGTAACGATTTAAATCAAAAACTGCTTGACCGATTAAAAAAATCAACTTAGAAATAGAAAGCATGCTCGACAATCTTAATGAGTAACAAGCGAAATAATATCTACATTTTTAAATGCTATCATAACAGATATCAGATAAAAAACGTGTGTAAAATGTAAATAGGGAGGTATATACTATACTTTATTTAATACAGTTAAAATAAACCAAATTCTGAAAAGAGGAAGAGACAACATCGGAGATTATCTGCAAACGAATGATGAAAACTTATTAAAAACATTCAACTAAATAAATTTAAAACAGTTTATTCATCATACGTTTACACTAACACATTCGTTATTTATACTCTTCAAAACCTTTCTTATTTTTTTTCGTACTATAGGCAAATGCTAGACCCTGGTGGTAACTGGTAAGCAAAGATGTGATCTAAGATCCGCGCGGTTCCCTATAAGGTACCTACCTGTTCAGTGTTCACCCTTTTTTTCTACTACTTACTTACTTCAGGAAGATTTACATTGTCAGAAATATATATTATAACAATAGTATTTTGTATACATAACCATATACTATAATTATACAAAAATAAAATTCTGTATGTTAATAACCTATCTCATATTACACGAGCCGAACCTACACAACTTTTCTCAAAAGGAATGTCTATTATTGCAATATTCTTCATTGCTACTTTGCTCAATATTACTCGTAGTTAAAATTAAATATAAAACATTGATTTATATCGAAACACTAGCTGTGCCCCGCGGTTTTACCCGCATTGCTCCGCTCATATTGATCTTAGCGTGATGATATATGCCTTCGCCGATAAATGGGTAATTTAACACCGAAATAATTTTTCAAATCGGACCAGTAGTTCCTGAGATTAGCGCGTTCAAACAAACAATTAAACAAACGTTTCAGCTTTATCCCGGAGATCCTATCGGAACACGAAATAGTCAGGGTTTCCCACAGTTTCCTTTACTACGCGGGCGTAGCCGCGGGCGGAAAACTAGTGGACTATAAAAGAAAAGCTTTCATGAAAGCTAATTAATAAACTCTTCAGGATTTGCGACTTGTCTATAAAATTTATTAAAGCAGTATTTTATATAGAGATCTATCATACTGAGATGCATATCATAATATTATAATTTATAGGTATCTATGCCTTTTTTTATATAGTGGGGAAATCTTCCAAAGATACCCACAGGCCCCGGGGAAGGAGCCGTGGGTTATGTCGGATTCTTACCGACTAAAACCCCACTGTGTTCCGTCGAGCCGCTTTAATGATGGGGCCGCGGGTAGGTATTTGTTAGAATTCTTCCGCGACAGGTATCTATGCCTGCTAATAAATTGTCAAATTAGACAAAATATCCCCAAATAATTAGTTCATTCATTTATTCACTAATTTCTCGACATATACAAAAAAGAGCATGTGTGCCGAGCACAAGCGTCAGAAGTCAAACTTCTTTGGCAAGATTCAAAGCTATCAAAATCGTCACTTTACTCCATGACGTGTCGGTATTGCCATGACGCGACTTTGAAATTTTACTCTCAACGCGCTTACAGAAGTTTCACTTCAAAAGTAACCTATTAGATAGGGAGGCGAAGAGGGGAATTTTCTGCAATACTCAAGCGTGGCAGTTTAAGATATGAGAGATACCTTAGACCTAATAGAACAACCTTTTTCACTATTTAGCTCTATATGTAGTGACGCGCGCCTAGGATAGACGATCAGATTAGTAAAAAAAAATCGATAGTCTGAAATACTCGAGCGCGTCAGATTAAGATATCGGGGGTTGATTTTAGTGTTTTAAGACTAAATTTAACTAATCTGACCATAAGTCCTTGACGCCGCCGAGTTATAGGGTCGCGAACTTGTAAAAAAAATACGTTAACCCGGCATTCTCGAGCGCGATTTTTTTTATTTTTATTTTGAAGAATATAATCTAAAACTTACTAAAAACACAAAATCTGCCGGTTTCCGCTTGACCGGAAGTCTGGAGGAGCCATTTCGTCCTCCGAAAAACGCGTTGCAGCATATAAGTCGCGAACTTTACTTTTTCAAAAAAAAAAGTTTAAATAAACAAAAAAGGTAATTTTATTTTACAAAAAAGGTCTCTTTTCATTTTTGTCCAATGTTTAATTTTTTTTTACTTGAAGCATCATAAAAACTCAAACTCCCGGTTTTTTGAGTATATCTCGAAAACTGAATTGGTAAGAAAAATTGATATGAAATAACGATAATTAAAAAAAAGAAACCCACAAATCTTTTTCGGTCAGATTAAGAGAACCCACCAACATTTTTATCAGATTAAGAAAATATGCTTTCAGGATACCTAGATAAACCTCCCCTATGAAAATCTGACGCGCTCGAGTATTTCAAAAGGACTTTTTTTTTCTGCATTTTCAAAAATTCATCGTAACTTATCGTCATGCCGTAATCGTCAGTTTTTTTAAGGGGAGCTTTCTTGGGGCCTAATTAACACCCCTTCCGAAAATCTGACGCGCTCGAGTAAATTTTTTTTTTGTGCATTTTTGACGAATTTATATGCCTAGCCCCACCACGCAAACCGGCAGATTAGTATACCGTTGTTATCAGAGGCACTTGGGGCATACGTAGTATGAATATCTGACGCGCTCGAGAATGCCCAAGTAACTGCTTTTTTTACATTTTTGAAAATCCGTACACGCCAAACCCACCGCTAAAATGGTTTTTACCATAGAAGCTATGGTATAATATTATAAAGCTGAAGAGTTTTTTTTGTTTGAACGCGCTAATCTCAAGAACTGGTCCGATTTGAAAAATTCTTTCGGTGTTGGATAGCCCGTTTATCGAGGAAGGCTATGGGCTATATATCATCACGCCAAGACCAACAGAAGTGGATCCACGCGAGTGAAACCGCGGAGCGCAGCTAGTCATTTTATTAAAATATCACTGTATTACTTTCTTTCCGCCCATGCCTTCGGCTGCGTAGTGAAGGAAAATCCCCATGGCAATGAGATGTTTTATGATCGATTCGTTACAACGTGTAATAAAATCAAATAGACGAACAAACATACAAACTTACGTATTTATAATAATAGTAAGGATACCTACTCGTTTTGGCTTGTGTAGCTCTACTGTGGTTATAGAGATAAATAATTTAATTTTTTTAAGTTAAGTTCTCATAAAAGTGGAATTATAATATGTATATTAATTAGAATAAAGAACCTTCAAACCGAAATTCGATTCATCAGTTTTTCATTGTACCTATCTTACAAACCTTCGATACAAATTACAAAATATATCTTCGTAGATATATCTTAGCTCTGTACAAAATAAAGTTAACGAATCTATACTATATATAATATTATAAAGCTGAAGAATTTGTTTGTTTGTTTGAACGCGCTAATCTCAGGAACTGCTGGTCCGATTTGAAAAATTCTTTCGGTGTTAGATAGCCCATTTATCGAGGAAGGCTATATCATTACGCTAAGACCAACGGGAGCGGAGCAATGCGGGTGAAACCGCGGGGAACAGCTAGTCCTAAATAAAAAATATACTCACATTAAGTACCTACCTATTTAATTACAATGCTTCCTACTTTTTAAACTTTTTCTGTTACAATTAATCTATTAAATCGGAACAAGTAAAACCGCGGTTACTAACTAGTGTACAATAAAATATCCTCACAGCAAGGCTTAGCCGTCACCTGACCTCAGTTCGTCGACTGAAGCCGTACAGACAGACATGCGACACTATCATAGTTACTTTTGTATTTATTTTATACTGTTTTTCTATACGATGGTGTTGTTTTCTAGAAGGTTCTTTTGGGACAGAAAATACTTAATTAGACATGATTTTATGTCATACTAACTGGTTACCCGTGGATTTGTTCGCTTCAAAGGAAGATATAGATGATATTACTTTTTAGAATATCTATCTCAAGACAGTCAAGACATAAAAAATCTTACCATCAAATTGATACATCTTTGTCGTTTAAGTTCTAGAAAAAAGCATAACACAACTACGTCGTTGTAAAAAAATACAATAATTATTACAGCTTTGAGGCAGTGGCAACTCCTTATTTCATGAAATATCGTTCAAAGTAATCATGTGGAACAATTCACATGTGAATAAGTGTTATTTTTAGAAATAATTCTTTGTTATACATATACAATATACATATGTATATATACAATATAAGTATGAGTAGGATCATCATTGTAATATAATAATATCTATTGCCAAATTTTAGTGTGTTTACGAAAGTCGTAGAATTAGAAAGCAAAGTAAAGGCTGATTTTTCATACATAACTTATTCATCGAATGTCGTGTCTGGTGTAGAGGGCCCATAATACAGAAACATTTCCTAATTGTATTTAATTGTCTTTTAACATTCTACAAATGACATTTTTATGTTATTGTGTAATACCTTAGGTATTTATTGGAGGTTTTAAACAAGGTTTGAAATAAACTTCATCAGCGAGGGTACTTAAGGTTTGGAAATAAACTTAAAACAATGAAACAGGTATGTTTATTTATTATGATAACATGACGTAACTTTTATTCAGTTTCGCATAATAGCTCTCTTTTTGGCTCTTCTTACTTACCTTTAGAACTATCATAGGTTTTTTCGCCTACTTCAATTTTCATAGAATGAGGTATTTAACTTTGTGCAGAATTCCAACTGTGTTATTACGTAAACTCAATGAGGATCATATTCAAGATTAATTACATTATTATTTACATGATTACTAATAACTCTAGAATATATTTAGGTGATTAGGTCGATTAATTTAAGAATTAGTCAATAAACTGAAAACTCTAAAGCTTTTATGACTGTAAAAAAAATTGCTTGCAATTCTGTAGTAGGTAGGTACTGTTATTTAACAAATCTAATTCTTCTATATACTAACGAAAAATACAGTTTAAATGTAACAGGGTGTAAAAATTAATTTTAATGTAATTTTAAAGTAATTTTAGCTCTTGTAGTTCGTGTAAACATAACTTTTCCACCCTTTTCTATAGAATTTATTGCCTTTACTAGAACTATTTTATTCTCTGTAAAATACTGGACTATTTGGTCTTAGAATCTGAACATTCCATTTGTTAATATTTAACAACCCGGATATTGAGAAGATATCGATTTAAACATAGGAAGGTATTTTGAGAGAACGAAAGAAAGGAAATTTATTGCCGAAAACATTGCATACAAATTTGCACAAAAACAACGCTGATTTACAGGCTGTACCTACTAATGATTAAGGTTCGTCTTAATTATTTTGTTATGTTTACATCTATTTTAATAGTATACTACCCCGACTTCACGCGTGATGCCTAGCACTGAGGGATCACATTATGGTAGGTACATGTCCTACCTACGTTGAAAGAATTTTTAAAATATTCCAGTAACAGTGCATTTACATCAAATGAACATAGAGCTAAAAGCAAGAGCCTTTTTTCGTGATCTTTTAGTGTAACGAAAACTCGTATTCAGTGTTGTTCAGTATTAGAACATTGCATAGAATCTTTTCGAACGCACTAAGAACAACGAAAGAATGCTCTACGCCTGTGTACACTAAAATAAATATACCTAATTTGACATAGTGGGGTTAGAATGAGCATTCGCTTGTTTGATGTAAATGCACCGTTTCGCGATCGAACTCGATTAGAACATAGAAGAATTGAGAAGTAATTATTAAATAAATATTAAAGTTAAGTAAGTAGGTATACCTTTACCTAAGGCATTTTTATTGCTTTTCCCTTTATAGGAAAAAGTATCTAAATCGAAGTTAACTAACATACATCTTTTAATTATCACAATATTTTATGAAGGTACCTAACTACCTACATATTTGTGAATTACTTTATTTTCTTCAATTATGAGACAGAGTCAAGTATGCTTCTGTAATAATACAATTAAATACGCTATCAATACATACCTGGAAGTTAGCATAAAAGAGGCTTGGCTTTTTAGCTTCATAGTTGATTTTTTTAAAGTGAAACGTCTTTAGGCGCGTTAAGAGTAAAATTTCAAGGTCTCGTCATGGCCATACCGTCACGTCATGCGACGACATCAATGAGGCGACGATTTTGGTATCTTTGAATCTTGCCAAAGAAGTTTCGCTTCTGACACGTGTGCTCGACACACACGCTCTTTTTTACTTATTTGGACTTGTGTATTATTGTCGTAGTCTTTTACATTTGCTCTACAAACAAATATAGAGAAATTTATATTTCCTGGCACTAAAATAAAAGTATTATATTATGAGGTCAGAGGCAGAAAGGTTCCTACTTAGTAGGAAATAAATGAGACATTAGGTATATTAGGTATGTGTATATTCTGTGACATTATTTCTATGGGTTTGTCATTCAGAATCTCAAATTCGGCTTTACCTACCTATTAATTTTAATATTTTCATTGTGACATTCGATGTAAATCTAAATGACAAATATGTTTTACTATTTGGTATTCTAATGTATAGGAATTATGAATTATGTTCAATGCTAAATCCTATGTCTGGGATAAAAGTGGTAGTTTAAAAAGTTTTCAATATAAATTAAAGTTTTTGTTAAGTTAAATCTTTGAAGTTTATCTTCAACTTTTGTGTTTTCATCGAGAAAATTTCTTTAACAACAATAAAACTTATCCAACAAAATATACCGCAAAATCAACAATGTTGCAATATGCAAGCGACAAACAGCGAAACGTCAGCCATATTGAAAATAAAAAAGCAAAAATCTTCGCTCGACTCGTTTAGACTTCTCTTAAAATTAGCTGTTTAGATGCTACGGTAAATTGTGCCTCCATAGCTATACCAAACTTTACTAGTAGATATTCCTTCAAAATGTATTTTTATTTTAGCCTCCCAAACGCATTTCCCTAACTCCATTCTCAAAACCAACCTAAAACCAACTCTATTTACTTACACATACAATTCAAAATAAAACAGCTATACTTATAGTTACGTCATTTCGTCACAAAAACAACTTGTACGGTGGTACGCAGTATAACTCGCAGCTGTATATAGCGAACTAGTGTGATCTCTTTCCCTCTCGTATTGTTTCCGTATGCAGCTGTCCCTGTCGGCTGCGGAGTTAAGCCGCTTATCTTCGGCCCGCACGCCCCTACGTCCCTCTTGGCTGCTGCGTGCTGGTACACTATTATGATGTCGAACGAAATATTAGTTAATAATTTTAGGAAGATATTTAAAGTCAAAATGCAAACTAATGCAAATAAAAGTAGAGACATGTGACAACAATGCTACATAAAACGATGAGTTTTTTTTTCAGAAATACAAGTGGAAGTGTAATTAATACCTATACTTACGGTTTGCTTACAGTTTACTTGTGATTTAAATTTCAGGTTATTTTCCTTTGACTAGTTACAGGTAGAAATATCTAAATTTGTGTTTGTAATCTAACTTAGTTGGTAAGAAATAAGAATAGCGCCTATTCAATCCTAGACACATAAAGGGTGTCTGTATTTTAATGTTTTTGTATAAAAGCTGACATAGGACGTACAATATTTTTGCACTGCAATGATAAAGAGTTGGACTATGTTTATGATTTCATTACAATAATTTTAACAAATGTATAAATTGCATGTCTGCAACAGTAAAATTAAATTATAGTTTTTACCGAAAAGTGTCTCCTTGTTTATAATTTATTCTTGTTAAAGCGAACAAAGACACGGTGATCTGATACGCCTTCTATAATATGTAGTAAGTATAGTAACGTATCAATAAACCAATGTTATCGAATTATTCTATTCAAGACTGAATTCAAAATATCTGAGTAGAATGTCGCACGCTAATTCCGTCCACAGTTCACAGAATAGTCCCCCAAAATATATATTACAAGAACGGGACCACTCTCACTCCCCTATATAATACATATAGATATATAACAGACAATACAGCCTTATAACCGAATATATACCTTGAATATTTGGACGGTTTCAAAGAAAAATATGTTAAAGTCAAATTGTGAGGAATTCTTTGAGTTTTCTCGTAAAGTTTTTTATGCGTAATTATTTTTGGGCTTGGATTATCTTAGTTTAGTTAAAATGGGTTTGATTCGGTTTTGCTTTGGAAGAAAGAGTTTTAGTAAGTTTACAATCGAATTGATACACTTTTAGTTGTGTAGATTTATCAAAGTACAACCTTATTTCCATTAAACCTACTTCAAAAGGAAATGTAAAATTGAAATTTTAACTTTTATCTATTGAGAGGTTATCAATTCAATATCTTGGTACTTCTGGTATTGTATTAGATTGCTTGTCTTTACTTGTCTCCTAATTCCTTATCGTATGGTTTTAGTGAACTGTCATACATCACTATTAGCCTGCAGATTGTTCAGTATAATGTACCTATGTTCTGTAAAAATAATTACAAAAATAATTACTTAGGTGAAATACCGATATTTACGACACTTAAAGATGGAAAAAAGAGATAGATTATAATATCAACTAATATTTTGGCAAATAGAAAGCGAATAAATACGAATATATACCTAACTACATCTCTACAACGAGCCATGAGCTTTTTAGAAGATCATACCTACTCATTATTTTTACTCGAAAAGCGTTATATTTATGGAAAACATCACCTTTAAACCTTTTATAAAATAAGTCAATCAATAGTCATATTTTAATAGACTTGGATATAACGTTAATTCAATCACAAGATTACATTAAAAAGAAAACCATTTAAAAGCATCAAAAACAGTTTAAAAGTGATAAGTATGATATCGGAAAACTATCTCTACTCTAGACTGTATAATGTTAATGTACCTACATAGCATCTCTATGATCTCTATCTCCGATATTCTCATTGATTCCTATCTGTTTTTCTTTATTATCATAACATACGTGTAAGAGTTTCAAACTTCCCATAAATCATTTCTTTTAACCCATTGAGATTTGAGCCCCCAGCTGCAGCGGCCCGATCGGTCCACGACACAATAGATTTTCTATTGTGTCTGTGATTCCGGGGCCTGAGTTATTACATAAGAATATTTAAATTTCTTTTCGCGAATTAAAAACTCTTAAGTACAAAGAACAGTGGATATTATTTAAATTTAAATGATTAAAAAATTATATATTCTTATAACACTAATATCTATAGTTCAAAGTTTTAAACGTACCTAACTACTTGAAAATATTCGCTGCTCTATCATGCAAAAAAGTACAGACGAATTTCGATGAAATTCTTCAAATAGACTAATTATTTAAACCTAGTATTAATCGTTATACCTACCTAGTTACTTTTGGTATATGTATTTGTAATATACCATACCTTTATGACGATTTTGTATGCTACTAGGTACAGAGAGAGCCGACTATTCTCTTTAGAAACTTTTATCTAAAAAAACGTCTAGCAAATAAAGAAAAATGTTTCAGTTTGAGTTTCATTCCAACGCTCAATAATTACGAACTTCGAATTGTTTGATCTCACTAGGTATTATAAGAGGTTAATATTTTCCAAATCTTTTTTTATCCGTACACTCCAAAACCCCTTCACATCAATAAAACGACCACCGAAGTGCAAAATGAGCGTATCATGGCGGGATATTTAATAAACGTGCCAGCATGTGGCCACTTGACAGCCATTTCAAACTAATTCAAACAAATGTTCAGAAGTGTCCGCATTGATTGCGCAATCCCGCCTTTTCTTGTCTATGCCCGATTGCGTTTGGCGGGAAAAATGACGTTTATTAAACTTTTTTTTTATTTTTTTTTAAGAATAGCTGAAACATGGCTGTTAGGTACATATGAAAATGAAATATTTATAAAATGATTCTAACGATTAATTTTTGAATACTTGGTACCTTTTTTTTTTTTTCTCAATTTAATCTTAATTTCAAAATTTTGCTAAGCTTTATTTCATAATATGTTGACGAAAGGACTGTATTATAAAAGAATAAAAGATACAATAATTATAGGTACATTTTCTTTCTATTCTTGGCAGTAATAGTTTCCCTTATCCCCGTACTGATATTGCCACATTAAATTTTCATTACTTCCCTCCATATCAAATAACATTTCACTCACAATGCAGCTAACCGTCAGATGTATTAGGAAAATGAATAATAAATCCGTACCACAGACAATAGAGGCATTAGGCACCATAGACAACTTTACAAGGGGTGAGCTAACAACGCCAACTCTATTATTTATGGATTCTTTAACATATAAGAGGTATCGAATGAGGGGGAAACTTCGGACATTTGGCGCAAGGAAGTGTTTCTTCTGCTTCGCTGGGTGAGGGATGAGGGCACAGGTTTGCGTTGTGGTTGAATAATGTAGCGATGTATCGAATATAACTATTTATTTGAGTGGAAATTGGGGAGTATTATTTTTATAATGCGTTTTAATTTGTTTGTTTGGATGCGAATGAAAACATGTGTTTAAGTTTATTACTGTCTAGTTTGTCAGTTGCTTTAGATATCACTAGAAAGATTAGTGATATAACATAATCTATGTTAAAACATTCCAGAAATATATTTTTAATTTTACTCTGGAATAAGGTATTCTTGGAATATTCTTTTGCCGTGTACAGAATGTTCGCCGTTTAATAATTCATTATTTTAAAATCATTGTATAGAAGACTCTACATAATATACTTATTTGTATGAAAAAAATACTCCGCGTAACAAAAAAAAAAAAAATTACCTACAAAGAAAAATTAAAAATGTCTTACCGCAAATCCACTGCGTCTATCAGCCATTTTGTATCGAATAAAATTAAAATGTATCTCGAGTCTACATCTTTATTGCAAGGGGCGACCAATAAAACGCCGTATTTACGACAAACTTTGAGTGTAAAATAACTAAATTATTATACAGTGGGCGTTTATAATTTACAATAATTGTACGCAATAAAAAATGCGTGTTGTAATTGGCATGGCTTGGTGACGTCATCACGATAGGTAGGTAGATAATTTTCACTTTTCTATAGGTATGTTAACTGATACTACCTAATTAGGTACCTATCATAGGTAGTCTATAGAAATAAATCCGAATATATAGCATCGTATGTAGCACTTATAGCTGTGCTCCGCGGATTCACCCGCATTGCTCCGCTCCTGTTGGTCTTAGCGTGATGTTATAATGTAGCCTTCCTCGATAAATGGGCTATCTAACACCGAAAGCATTTTTCAAATCGGACCATAGTTCCTGAGATAAGCGCGTTCAAACAAACAAACACACTCTTCAGCTTTATAATATTAGTACCTATAGATATAGAAATATATATTTGAGGTTTTTATAAGAGCAGGCGTAAATAATAAGTATTTTTTATGTTTGTCAGTTGTATCACGCAAATGATACCTACACGAAATTGTATTTAATTTTCAGAATTCAGATTGCTCATCATCTATCTTGTTAACACATTACCTACTTAAAATTTATTCATTCATCTATTTATTTATTCATTTATTATCTGTAAATAAAGATATAAGAAATATGCCGAACGAATACGAAGCCGTGGCTATAAAAATTGCGCAGTAATAAACGCTCTAGTCGTAAACAAAATAACAAGGTAATTTAGCTCAATACTTTAAGCTACTGTAATTACATTTATTCCTTAAAATAGCAACAATTTTTACAAGGAAATTGTTGGTGAAAAGAGTTTGTATAAACAAATGTGTATGTCAAATACCTATGTGCCATCTTATAATTTCTCTCTTCCGTCTTTACCCTTCGTACTACGCGCATCGTCTAATAAAGAATCTTAAGTTTATTTAACAATCTTTGCTTTTTCCTGCCCAAAACCCATCAGGTTATGGGCCCAGGACGTTATCTTTGCTCTGTATATAATTATTTTTGAGTTTTGGCAGAATAAAAGTAATTTTATAAATAAACTAAAACGCCCGTCCATACATGTAAAAATGGCGACATCGACATCGGTTTCGACTTTAACTCCTGTGGAGAAGTTGAGCGGCATAGAAAACTACAGTAATTGGAAGTTCCAACTGAAAATGCTACTCATTCACGAGGACTTATGGGACGTCGTTTCGGAAGATAAAACTGAAGATGTCAAAGATGCGGCTCATATGAAGAGATCTCAGAAAGCTCTTGCTAAGATCTGTTTGTCAGTAAAGCCCTCGGTTTTTACGCATGTAAGGAACGCAGAGACGGCGCGGGATGCATGGATTAATTTGCAAAAGGCGTACGAAGACAAGGGGTTGTCAAGGAGACTGAGTTTGCTTCGTCTTTTGTTTGCAACAAAATTATGCGAATGTGAAAGCATGGAAGCTTACGTTGCGAAGATTAGCGACCTAAGTCAACAGCTGAACGATATTGGTTCACCTCTGGAAGACGATTTCGTTGCAGTTCTCTTACTGAGTGGCTTGTCTCAAGACTTTGATCCACTCATAATGGCACTTGAAAATTCTAATATCAAGTTGTCGAGTGAAGTGGTCAAAGCGAAGCTCATGCAGGAGAAGCATCGACGTGATGAAAAAGGTGACACGAGTTCAACAGCGTTGGTGGCGGCACGTAAGAAAATCAAATGCTTTAAGTGCAAGAAGCTTGGTCACTTCTCGAGGAACTGTAAATCTGTGAAACCAGTTAAGGCGGAGAGCTCAACAAACCAGTTACTATTGACAGCATTATCAGCTTGTGTGCAGAATGATATATGGTTAATAGACTCTGGTGCGAGTAGTCATATGTGTCATGACAGGAATATACTAAATAACTTTGTTCCTGGTTATGTGTCTGAAGTCAAGGTGGCTAATGGTGAAAAACTATTTACTGCTGGTCGTGGTGATGTAAAAGTAAATTTGAAATTAGGCATCAAAACAATCAGTGAAGTTTATCATGTACCGAACTTAGCTACAAACTTGTTGTCAGTCAGTGCGTTAACTAGGAAGGGTTTTAGAGTTATTTTTAATGAAAAATGTTGTAATATATTCTATGGTAAAAAGCTAGCAGCTACAGCTGTACATAAAAATGGTGTTTATCAATTAGAAACTGCAGAATCTGTTAGAGAGCGTGATCTGTGTGTGGTAGGATGTGGTGGCTGTTCTATGTTTTCAGGGAATAGTGTAGAATCTGCGACTACCAAGGTAAATACAGAAGCTCAAGATTTAGTGCAGAAGAAAGCATCTGAGAGCTGTAAGAAAGAAACTGAGCTGAGTTTCCAGGCGGCTGCTAACTCTGTTACGCAGGAGACATGGCACAGGAGACTAGGACATCTCAATATGAGGAGTATGCATTTGTTAATGAAAGGTATGGCTAGTGGTATTACTTATGATAAATCACAGTTCAGTCAATGTGAAGCTTGTGTTAAGGGGAAGCTTAGCAAATTACCTTTTCCTAAGAAGGCACAAAGTAGGTCAAATGAACTGTTAGGTGTTGTACACAGTGATTTATGCGGGCCTATGCCAGTGAAATCTTTCGGTGGTGCTAGTTACTTCCTCACGTTTATTGATGATTGTAGTAGGAAAACATGGATTTATTTTCTGAAAAATAAGAGTGAAGTTTTCGATAACTTCAAACATTTCAAGGCAATGGTGGAGAACCAAACCAATAGAAAAATAAAATTGTTGAGGACGGATAATGGAGGCGAATATGTCAATTCTATATTCCAGGAATATTTGAAGGATAACGGCATCATTCACCAGACTACCATACCGCACTCGCCTCAGCAGAACGGTGTTGCTGAGCGGGCCAACAGGACAATCGTCGAGAAGGCTCGTAGCATGTTACGAGACGCAGGCTTAGATGGGCAGTTCTGGGCAGAAGCGGTCAATACCGCTGTTTATTTGAAGAACCGGTCCCCTACAAAAGCAGTCTACGGTAGCACGCCAGAGGAAAAATGGACTAATGAGAAGGTGAATCTTAGCCATTTACGTATATTTGGTTGTGTGGTTTATGCCTTGACACAGAATCGTAAGAAATTAGATTCAAAATGTAAACCTTACATTTTTGTAGGATATTGTGAAAATAGTAAGGGTTATAGATTGATTGATCCAGAGAATCTCAGCAAAATTATTAAATCAAGGGATGTTGCTTTCTTTGAAAACAAATTCTATACAAAAAACACTGAAAAATGTGAAAATGGTGATTTTTTCATGATGATAAATAATTTACAGACTGAGAATTTAAACTCAAATGATTCTCATGTTGAAGTGGCACAGTCTGAAAATTCACTATCACCAGAAAAAGGGGAAGAAAATGAGATTGTAACTAATCCCAGAAGACAGTGTATTTTTGAGTTAGATGACTCTGACAGCAGTAGTTCTGTTGATCCTTCCGATGTCACTTACATTCCAGGTGAATCGACACTTGAAGATGCGATGGATACATCGGAATATGACAGTGCGTGTACTGCAATGCTGACCTGCATTGGAGATGAACCAGAGACAGTTCAAGAAGCTCTAGGAGGGGCTGAAGCTGTTCACTGGAAGAAAGCAATGGCTGATGAGTATCAATCATGTATTAAAAATAAATGTTGGACATTAACTGATCCACCTAAAGATCAAAAACCGATTAAGTGCAAGTGGGTTTTTAAGAAAAAGAAAGATCTTGATGGAAATCTAAAGCAGTATAAAGCCAGATTGGTAGCTAAAGGTTTTACACAGCGCTATGGAATTGATTACGAGGAAACTTTTTCTCCAGTGGTTCGATATTCCACTATTCGCATATTATTGGCTTTAGCAGCTGAAAAGCAGATGGATATCGATCATTTGGATGTAAGAACTGCTTTTCTAAATGGAGATTTGCAAGAAAAAGTTTTCATGGAACAACCGGAAGGTTATAAAGTAAAAGGCTGTGAGCATAAAGTATATAAATTGCATAAAGCAATTTATGGCCTAAAGCAAGCTTCGAAGTCTTGGTATGAAAAGATAAATCATGTGTTGGTTACAAAACTTTGTTTCAGAAGACTGTCCTCAGAGCCCTGCGTGTATTTTAAATCAAATGGTGAAGAATTAGTCATCATTGGGTTGTATGTGGACGATATATTATTATTTTCAACCAGAAATTCACAAATGAAAGTTGAAATAAAGAAGAAACTCATGCAAGAATTCGAAATGAAGGATTTAGGGCCAGCCAGCCATATACTTGGTATGCGCATCACAAGAAACCAAGATAATATCTATCTTGATCAGTCTAGTTACATAAAGAATGTTTTAGACCGTTTTCATATGACTGACTGTAAGCCAGCTCAAACTCCAATGGAATCGGGATTGAAACTTGTAAAGGCTGATAAAAAGGAGGAGAATTTGGAATATAGAAATTTAATTGGTTGTTTAAATTATATTTCAGTTAGCTCCAGGCCAGACATCGCGCACGCGGTAAGCATGCTGAGCCAGTATAATGATTGTTATGATCAGCGTCATTGGAAGGCCGCGAAACGCGTACTACGGTATTTAAAGGGTACTGTAAACTACAAACTTGTTTTTAGTAGAAGTGGTCTAGACATCAATGGGTATATTGATGCTGACTGGGCTTCGTGTGAGGTCGATCGTAGGTCGTACACTGGGTTTGTGTTTCAAATTGGGAACTGTTCTGTATCGTGGGAAAGTAGAAAACAGCGAACAGTCGCTCTTTCTAGCACAGAAGCAGAATATATGGCTCTATCAGATTCTTGTAAAGAAGCGTTATTCATAAGAACTCTGTTGTATGAATTGTTAGGTAGGCATTGTTCTGTTACGATTTTTAATGATAACCAATCAGCACAAAAATTGTGTAAGAATCCTATGTATCATGCTCGTACGAAACATATAGATGTGCGGCATCATTTTATAAGAGAAGTTGTAAAAGATAATATTGTTAATTTGAATTATTTGTGTACTTCTGAAATGACTGCCGATATTTTAACAAAACCACTTACTAAAGAAAAGCATTATAAGTTTGTAACGTGTTTAGGTTTACAATAAATTTGTTAAATTCTTAAATTGTAAAAACTAAACTTGTTTAATGTTGTACAATAATTATGTACCTACACATTTGTTTAAGGGCCAGTGTTGGTGAAAAGAGTTTGTATAAACAAATGTGTATGTCAAATACCTATGTGCCATCTTATAATTTCTCTCTTCCGTCTTTACCCTTCGTACTACGCGCATCGTCTAATAAAGAATCTTAAGTTTATTTAACAATCTTTGCTTTTTCCTGCCCAAAACCCATCAGAAATAAGGTTTTTGTACCATGTTTTTGTAAGAAGGAAGATATTATATGTGTGTCGATCATAGAGTCGATAAATAATTTGTTACTTACTTATTAAAGTTCGTGTTAATGCCACAAGTAATCTTGTCTATTAATGTTATTATGACAAGAAATTTAGTTCGTTTTTAAGTCTAGGTAGTGTTTTTATGATAAAAAATGTTTTTGTTTTTTATCCGCTCTGCTAGGATTTAAAATCTCTACATCGATCCTTAATATGTAGTAAAAACAAGGTAAAAACTATTTAGTTTGTTAATTGTTTCGTCTTGAGAGACGTAACAACTAACAAAGTAGGCACGTATGTATCCTACTTAATTATGTTAGGTACTTACCTACTTTAAAAGTATGAAAACAATCCTCAATACTCTAAAAATTAGAACTAAAGCAGCTAACGCTAAGATAATAATTAGAAAACTACACTACAACAATAACTTCAGTAATCAAACAAAATTATTTCAAAAACGAATACATAATATAAATGTGTCTTAATAATCTATGGTCGGCAACACAAAATTTTTTGGTAAAAGTTTGATTGGTATAAAAAATTGAATTTCGCATTCAAAGGGCTTGTTGAAATCAGCAAAGCGTCCAATTCAATTTTTCGCCATATTAGATAGAAGGAGCGATTTCATTGCATTATTCTCATAAATTTATGCCCAGTTTGTTTCCCGCTTTGATCTATTTTCTTGATTTTACTGCTGTGTGTTAGTGGCAATTTATTTTTAATGTTTTGTACGGGTTTGACTGTGTGGTGGAGCATTATTAATAGGTAATATGTATCCTTGTAATTGGCGCTTTATTATTACAGATTAGTATATTTTTCTAATTAGTTGTAACTTTAGGAAAATCATGAAAATATTCATTAGATTACTTATTTATATCTGTATCTGTATCTGTATCAAAAGAAGTTAGTAATACCTACATATTATGTCATCATCACTGACCGCTTTCATGAAAATATGTATGAAAGTTCATCATATTTCTGGACGGATTCCTAGAATTACGATATTCTACCCGTTTTTCGCTCCGTATAATCCACACGTTGTATAAATCCCCATTTCACAACATTCGTTCCATTTTCAAATGTTAAAAACATAACGTCATAATTCTATTGTCTTTGAAAACAATTCGAAATTCAAAAGGCGTTCGAATTTCAAACCGAAATGACATTTCCATGTAAGGGACGCGATTCGCCAATTCTGCTTGTTTGGTAATTTTCGACGATTTATTAAATTAAATCGAAAATACTTTGATGTGAGCAGATTCGGATATTCGATTATACGCAACTCGACTTTTCAATTTGGCCTCCCTTAAAATGGATGTAAGCAAGGAATTATATTGATTCGATCGTACTGTTACGACGTTAATGTAACTTAATGTGAAATAACATTAAAATTTTCGGTCATTTAGCGGTAATGTGAATAAGGTGGTATAAATATCATATACTTAGGTATACGTGAACAGTTAATTATACTTACTATAAAGTAAAGTATGTGTTTAGCGATCCGCCTTCATATTTTTTTTAATTTTTTGCAAATTGCGTGACATTCCGTGTATGAGGAAGGAAGCATAATATTCCAGATACATATTATATAAGATTTACTATATATACATATTATATAACTTTAACTTTTAACTTCCATGAAATCACGTTATACCTCATCAATCTAAAAGTGGACTGTCAAAGGACATGTCATTTTCAATTTTCTCGTTCTAAGTTAGAGAAGTGAAAAATTTTCTTACTCCGACGAAAACTCGTAAACTGTACTAATTTACTAGGTACCAATGATGATACAACAAACAACAGCCTCCTTGCAAAATCAAGTATTTTTTATGTAGGTATATTACTGTAAAGAATGTCGTAGTGTTTTCGTGAAATAGTAACAAACATACATAATTACCATCCTCACAAACTTTCGCATTTATAATAGTAGTAGGTAGGTAGTAGCATTTTGAAAGTAATGTAATCTCTACTATACAATTAAACGGAATAGCTGTTACTAGGAAAAAAATATTTTAAAATAAAGTTAGCGTTTAAAAATATCGTTCACAGATTATACTCTAATACAATTTAGTTGAAGCCCCATGTTTATATTTAATTTACGGATAGCAACACTCAAAGTACATTTCCGATGTTTTGGCGCGAACGGCGACCGATTAGCCGCCAATCCTCTTGATTTTGAAATTCGAATGCCACCATTTTCGGTCACGTGTACATTGCAAATAAGGGAAGCCAACCAATTCGTATACAGGGTGAATTCATAATTTTAAATTATGTAAAAAAGGAAATATTCGGCCTTTAAACGTAGTAATTTCTGTTATTTACCTATATTGAAGATTTCCAACCTCGTTTGAAAAGTTTGAAAATAAACTTATCTTCAACAGTGAATAAGGCGTTATTAATAAGTTATTACCTATGTTATACGAACTATAGAATGGAACTTGTTATTACCTAATGATACAAAAAAAACATTTAAACGTTCTATTACATATACTCACCTATACGATTAAATTACATCATTCTCATAATATGTACTAAGTATTTTATTCCGTACCATTTTCCGTAATTTCTCCTTATTCCAACAATAGTTGTTGATAATTAAATAAAATCCACACCTACAAATTCAATTTCTATGCCATATCTTGAACACCCTATACAATGTCTGTAAAATACGATACGGTAATTGGAGCACTCAATTTGCGCGGCACTTGGCCGGCGCGCGTGCCGCCGCGTGCTGCAATCAATTGTCTATGCTCCACTCTTTTATCTATGGCCTCTCCTCCTTTGTCTATGGCCTTTTCTCTTTTATCTATGGCCTCTTTGTGTGATAACATCTATGGTTTTATCTGTTAGAATCGTATTGGTATTGTTCTAGACAAAGCGATGCTATTTAGTGCATTAATTAACCTACTATATTATAATTATATGAATACTTATTGCAGATCGACTTTGTTGTAGGGTAGAGATTTGGTATCCTACTAATGACAATACATTCTTAATCATAATCATCATCATCAGCTCATATACGTTCCCACTGCCGGCATCCTATGAGGGTGCAGGCCATAATCCACCACGCTGGCCATGTGCAGGCAGATGTCACGTCATGTCGTTGAACTTTTTGGTTCTTCGACATATCGGTTTCCTTCACTGTTTCGATCTGTGTGATGCTATAATCTGTGTGATAATAATATAATTTATAAGTACTTACTTCTATACTGATAATTTAAAGCTGAAGAATTATTTTGAAGGCGCTAATCGTAGAAAATACTGGAACGATTGCAAACATAATTTTGCCGTTGAATATGTAATGTAGACGTACGTGATCCCTGAGTGCTATCGAGTGATATAGCTAGGTTTTAATATGTACCACAGGTAAAGCCGAGGTGGACAGCGAGTATTATATAAAACAAAGAATAGAGCTGATTATTATTATAATTTATATCCTTTAATCATAAAAATATACATCACCTTAACACACCAAATCAGTGTAATTACCAAAGTTAATTACGAACCCTAATTGTAGCTGTCACAACATTAATTATTATTTGAATTTCAAATATAAAAGAAGTTACCTCCGTCAAGTGATTGTCAAATTAATATTTATTTGAATTTTAATTAGAGTCATTGGCCGTTTCAAAAATGAAGAACGTACTACGAACTTAACCTTACTTTAGTCTTTATCAAACAAATAATATAATAGTGTTAAACAACTTATATCAATTAAGTTATGCAGGTAACTTAGTATACCTACAAAGTTGGGTTACTAACCCATAATTGGGTTAATTCAAACTCTTAGGTGCTTATTATTACACATAACGAATAACAAGAAAGATAGATCTGCATTAAAATTTGTATTGTTTGAAATAGAGATATTTTAGCTGAAGAGTTTGTTTGTTTGAACGCGCTGATCTCAGGAACTACTGGTCCGATTTATTATATCATCACGCTAAGACAAACAGGAGCGGAGCAATGCGGGTGAAACCGCGCGGCACAGCTATAGTTAAATATAGGTACGTTAATATAAAGTGTTTTTTTAGTTAAGTAGGTAGGTAGGTAAATTGCATTAAAAAATATGCTAGGAATGTAAAGCTACGCGTTTCATTTCATTACGAAATGATAGCAACTCCTTTTTGTCGCAAAGAATGCGTGTGACATTTTTAAAGAAGCTATTAGGTACCTACTACAATATTATTCTGTAAAAAGAACAATAGAAAGTATGTTCAGGCTGGTTAGTTTCGAGACGCGAGTTTTACTTGCTTCTGAATAAAAATGCAAATTGAATTATACCTAACTACCTAAGTATAAATCTGACACAATATATAGCCAGCTGAAAAAAAAACTGTCGCACAAGTGTTAAAAACACGAATAAAGAAGTAACAAATACGATTTTTGAACGTTTAAGAACGTTCTGCATTAAATTTGGCGCGCTAAAAAATGGCAAAGGAACGTTGACGTAAAGCTGTAGAATTAAAAAAAAAACACCGCCTCGATGGATTAAGGCGCACGCTCCATTGCCGATTATAATTTAGCAAAAGGTTACTTTTAAAATTTTTTCACCCGTAATATTTTTGGCCAGGTGTACGTAAAATACACTTTAATTGGCATATCTTATGTGGAAACTAAAAACCATTGTTGGCGGGTTTTTTGGCATATTCTTTATCTGTGGGGGGTGAGATTGTAACATACGCCTACACAATGCTAAAAAATTTTGTGAATCTTTCTATCAGACCGGTTAATTTTTTATACGAGGAAAAAGCGTACACGTGTAGGTGTTGTGGACTGTATTATTTTTAGGGGTTTGTGTTCAAGAAAACACCCTTCCTTCGACATACATATATTATCGACCCTTATGTACACTAATTACAATTTATACTTAATCACTATTACTTATTCACTATTACTTCTTCACTACTGGTCTGGAAGAAGAACTTGCTGCAACTGACTTTAATTCCAAAATGTTCGCTATTTATATGCGTTGCTGGCGGCGGGATACAAAGCGATGCGGCGAGCCACAAAGCCATCGCCCGGCGGCGAGTCACAAAGCGGCGGCGGCGGCTCAAAGCGGCGGCGGCTGTCTTGCATGTGCCGCCTAGGCCACGCCTCCTCCACGTGTAGACGCAATACACGTGGCGTAGTGTATACAGCGCGATAGTCGAAACCGCGGTGCGCCTCGTCAAAACCGCGGTGCGCCTCTTCTTCCACGTGTAGCGTTGAAACTCCGCTCCATACACGTGGCGTCGCTGTGTGGGGAGCCCCGTTGTCGCCTGCGCTTGACCTTGATAGTGTGCTCGTCCTTTACAGTCCTCCCCCCGGCGTAGCTTGCGTAGCCTCCTTCATCACGACGAGCTTGCTGACGGGGCGTCTGAAGATCCCGCTCTTGGTCTTCACTTCGGCTACCCGCACAGCGTCGTCCGGCCCGGCGTGAACGCGCACCACGACCCCCATGGGCCATGTGTTGCGCGGCAAGACGTGGTCCACGATGATGACCACGTCACCTTCCTCGAGGCGTCGCGTGTCCTTTCGCGCCTCCCCCCGTGGCACGAGCGTCGGTAGGTACGCCTTGATCCATCGGTGCCAGAAGTGGTCGACCCCGCAGTTGGTGAAGGGTCGGTGGAACGGGTCGAGGCGAGCGCGTGGCAAGTACCCTTTGGCTGGGACCTGCGGCATCGCTCGGCGTACTCGGCACAGCGCGCAGTTCTTCTCTATGGCGCGCACTGTGGGCCGCAGGTGGATGACCCAGTAGCGCTGCCTCAGGTCGTTGGTGACACGCTCGCGGTTGGCGCGTCCGGCGGCACAATGTTCCTGTAACACTATTAGTCTGGTTATTCTGTGCCGGCCGTCGAGGATCACCGGCTTCTTTACCGTGTCGGGTGCTGTGGCTGCGTTTATGCGGCCCCTTACTCTCAGCACGCCGTCTTCCATTACCGGGTCCAATTTGTACAGTCTACTGGATCTGCTGATGGGGCGCGCGTCCTTGATTCGCTTTATGTCTTTCCCAAAGCTGTCGTTCTGTGCGCGCTGCATCAACAGTCGTTCGGCTTGTTCCAGGTGGCGACATACTAGTCTCGTCGCCGTGTGCCTGATGCGTATGTCAATGAATGCGAGCACCCTTGCTGTTGCTCCCACCAGTGTGCGGAATTTGGAGAAGCGCTCTGGATCCGGCAGCCATTCCATCTTCCGTGGCAGCTCGCTTACATGCAGTACATCAGCCTCGTCCGTAGTTTCTCGAAGTTCCTTCTCCGTGGGCCACTGGTCCTCCGTCTTTGTCAGGAATTCTGGACCCTGGAACCATCGATCATGTCCCGTGGTGAAACTTAGGCGGGTGGCGTCGTCGGCAACGTTTTCATGAGTCGGCAGCCACCGCCACTCTTCCCTTTGTGTTAGTTCTCCAATCTCACCGAGGCGATGCGCGACGAACGGCGTGTATCTCTTTGCATCGTTGCGCACCCAGTGCACCACCGTCGATGAGTCTGTCCAAAACCAAGTACGAGATATGTCATACCTGTGCTCTCTTCTTATCTGATCAGCTAGTCTTGCGCCGATCACCGCCGCTTGAAGTTCTAGGCGCGGGATCGTCTGCGCGCGTCGTGGTGCCACCTTCGCTTTCGCCGAGACGAGTTTCACTTGCACGTTGCCGTCCGTTCGCCGCATACGCCAGTACGCCACGGCTGCATACGCTTGTTCACTGGCGTCGCATAGCACGTGCAGCTCGATGTCTTCGACGTTGTCCGTTGCGTAGCATCGCGGCAAACGTAGTGCGCCGACTGCTTCCAGTTGCGCCAGCCAGCCTGCAAAATGCTCGCCCTCTTCTTCAGGTATCGGTTCGTCCCACGAAATCTGGAGGCGCCACAGGCTCTGCAATATGATTTTAGCACGGATGGTGAAATAACTTAAGAGGCCTAGCGGGTCATAAATTGACATGACCGCACTTAATGCTTCGCGCTTGGTTGGCGGGCGCTTGCGATCTCGCACCTCCACCGGTACCCTGTTCATCGCTGTGTTGAATCCTAGCGCGTCTTGCTCGGCGTCCCAAATTAGCCCGAGGATCTTCGGGGCTGGCTGCGCTCCTCCCAGCTGCGTTGGTGTGCTGGCGTGCAGTTCTCGTGGCACGTCCCTCAGCACGCTCCTGTCGCTGGCGTTCCATCCTCGTAGCTTGAAGCCTGCCGCTGCGTGCACCGTTCGTATTTCTTTGATCGCTTGTCTGGCTTCGTCTGCGTCGGCGTAGCTCACCACTAGATCGTCCATGTAGTGACTCTTCGTGATCGCTTCCAGCGCCATTGGATACTGTTCTGCGTGCTGCTGCGCATTATAATTACGGATGTAATGCGCCATAAATGGAGAGCTCGCTGCGCCGAATATCATGGACGTCATCTTATAGTGCTGTGGCGGCGTGTCGCGTCGGCTTCCCCTCCATAAAAACTGCTGCGCCGGCTGGTCTTCGGGTCTTATTTTCACTTGTAAGAACATCTCCTCTATATCTGCTGTGACTGCCACTGCCCTTTCCCTGAAGCGAAATAATATACCTGGCAGTGATAGTAGCAAGTCTGGGCCCTCAAGTAGTTCATCATTTAAACAAGTCCCGTGGCTTTTGGCTGCCGCATCAAAAACCAATCGCTGCTTCCCTGGTTTGTTGGGATTGGTCACAGCGAAATGCGGCAGGTACCAGCAAACGCTGCTCTCGCCTTCACTGCCGTCGCATGGAACCGCATACCTTTTCTCGAATAGGTTTTCCATCTGCTTGGTGTACTCAACTGCGAATTCCGGCGCGGCGTCCATCTTTGCTTCAATCTTCAGAAGTCTCCGCAGCGCGGCGTTGTAGCTTGGCGGCATGCGGGCGTTATCCCTCTTCCACGGCAGGCCGATCTCGTACCCGCCCGGCGTCTTTTTCGTAGTCGTCTCGACGATGGATGTCGCTCGTCGGTCGGCGTCGCTGATGCGCGGTCTGCTGGCTATGTTCAATGATTCGATCTTGAAGTGCTCTGCCACCAGGTCGTGCAGCCGTTGGTCCGCTTGTTGTTCTCGGACGTGAAGCACGCGGTCTCTCTCGACGATCATTCGACGCGGCGTTGTTCCATGTATCACCCAGCCGAGACTTGTCTTGGAGGCGGCAGGTTCGTCGGCGCCGCCCGTCCGAAGTTCTCTGGTCACGATATGCTCCCAGTGGTCGGTACCCACCAGGACACCCGCGCGTGCTTGTTCGTAACATACCTCACGTTCCGGTATGTCGCGCAGATGTCTGTACCGAAGCAGGGATCCCGGGATGGACTGCTGATGCAACTGCAGCTTCTTCATCGTGCGGGCGCGCAGGTCGTGTAGTGTCCCGTCGCTCTGCCCCCGCAGCTGCACCGTCACCAGCCGACTTCCTTCTTCAATCTGCTTCATGTTCGCCCCGTGGATGCGGAGCGGCGTGGCGGGACCTTCGGCGCCGATCTGTTGCGCCAGGTCCTCATCAATGAGGGTGATGGTGGAGCCCTCATCGAGCAGTGCGTGCGTCGATACCTCCCCCCGTGGGCCGACGACGGTGACTGGACACATCTTCAGCAGGACGGCGCGGGGCGGTGCGGTTGCGCGGTCAGCAACCGCCATGACGGTTTCTTCGGTCGACGCAGCAGGCTCTTCTCTTCTTACGTCGTGCAGTGATGAATGATGCGGGCGGCGGCACTGGTTCACGCCGCATGGTCTCGCTCGACAGTAGCTGCGCCGATGTCTCTTTGTGGCGCACTTGAAGCAGGCGCCCTTTTCCCTGACCAGCGCCCACCGCTCATCCACCGACAGCTTGGCGTAGCGCGGGCAGGCAACCATAGCGTGGTCGCGCCCGCAGCACAGGCAGAAGTCTTCTTTCTTCTCTTCTTTCTTCTCTTCTTTCTTCTCTTCTTTCTTCTCTTCTTCATCTTCACCGGAGACCATGGTGTATACTGCAGACTTCCTTTTCGGTGGAGCAGGTCGCGCTGCTGCTGCTGCTGCTGCTGCTGCGGCGTATCTGCGCGCTGGTGCAGTGCTGCTCGTCGGCGCGTAGGTGTAGCGAAGCGCCTGGTCCGCCTCTCTCATGAGGAAGCGGGACAGCACCACGATCTCTGGATCCGCTGTGCCTTCCTGTGCATAAGCATAATCACACCACCTAGACCGCAGGTGTGGACTAAGTTTGTCCAATATCTCCCGTGCTAGCATAGGATTGTACAAATATCCTTTTCTGTCTATGGTTTGAAGTATACACACCACGTTTTGCACTTTTACCGCGAAGCAGTTGATGTCCCTGGCCGCTGCTCCAGGTCGCGGCAGCTTCCTTAGGTCTTCCATGGCCCTGTCGATGATTATCTCGGGCCTCCCGAAGCACTGCTCCAAAGTTTTCATGACTGTTTCAGGTGATGAAGCAGTGTGAAGCAGCGCTGCCACGGCGTCCCTTGCTTCCCCCTTCAGGCAGGTACGCAGCCGCTGGATGTTTTCTGCGTCGGACACTTGGTACATGCTGCTTGTGTCCCGGTAGGCTGCTCGGAACGGCAGCCACTCTTCAATCGCACCTGAAAATATCGGAAGGTCCGCGTGGCGTAGGCGCGGTCGCGCCATCTTCTCTAGGGACGCCGCCAGCTGCTCTATTCCTGTTCGTCTGGTCGGCGTCGGCGATCTTCCTCTTCTTAGTTCGGATCGCTGGTGTCTGTCATCCTTCGGCACAGGATGTGACTGGAGCCACTCGTCCACCTTGTTTCGTTCTTCTGTCGCGGTGACGGTATCTTCCGGCAGGCCCTCGTCTTCCTGTATGGCGGACACCTCGAACTGTAAGCGTTTATTTATTAGTTCTTTCTCAATTTGTAGTTCTTTTCTCTGGATAGCGGCGAGACGCTCTGCCGCTTCTAATTCCGCCGCCTTAATCCGCCGCGCCGCACTCGCCGATGACCGCACCGATCTAGCGGATCTCGCTGGCGAATGCCGTCGCGGTTGCGGCGGGATCTCCATTGTTTCTGTGGCTGACGTCAAGCGTGCGTCAGACGGCGATGCCAGCGGGTCCAACACCAGCCGCCGCATTCGTTCTTGCCGCACACGCTCTGTCTCCTGGCTCCGGTCCTCCACTTCTGCAGCTTCACCCTGGCTGCGGGTAACCACCATGCCTAAAGAGGTGACGCACCGCAGGCTTATACTGGCAGACTCGTTCCGCTGACCAGCACCCCTGATTCCCGGCGCGTACCACCAAGGTCACCCGACGGCCCGAGTCTACCCGTAAAAAACCTTACGACTCACCTCATTGGACTAGTACCAACAGCGCGGCCCCGTCGGTAGGTACCTGACTCGCCTGGTGACGATCAAAAACACCAGCAGGCTAGTACCAACGTTACCGGTTTGCCGATATTCGCCCCTCGAAGGTGAACTCGTTGCCGATGCGTACCTCTCTTCGGCAGGATCTGGTCTTCCACGGGCAGCGTTTCCTCTTCCTGGAGTATCCGGCGCTCGTTGTTATCTGGCGATCGAAGGACCAGACGTTGTTGTGGACTGTATTATTTTTAGGGGTTTGTGTTCAAGAAAACACCCTTCCTTCGACATACATATATTATCGACCCTTATGTACACTAATTACAATTTATACTTAATCACTATTACTTATTCACTATTACTTCTTCACTACTGGTCTGGAAGAAGAACTTGCTGCAACTGACTTTAATTCCAAAATGTTCGCTATTTATATGCGTTGCTGGCGGCGGGATACAAAGCGATGCGGCGAGCCACAAAGCCATCGCCCGGCGGCGAGTCACAAAGCGGCGGCGGCGGCTCAAAGCGGCGGCGGCTGTCTTGCATGTGCCGCCTAGGCCACGCCTCCTCCACGTGTAGACGCAATACACGTGGCGTAGTGTATACAGCGCGATAGTCGAAACCGCGGTGCGCCTCGTCAAAACCGCGGTGCGCCTCTTCTTCCACGTGTAGCGTTGAAACTCCGCTCCATACACGTGGCGTCGCTGTGTGGGGAGCCCCGTTGTCGCCTGCGCTTGACCTTGATAGTGTGCTCGTCCTTTACAGTAGGTATACCAACTGTTCAACTTTTACAAAATAAATACTAGGTACTTGTTGAATAATCGATTAAATATTATCATGAAAGATAAATTTCAATAAATGGTACATAATTCTGGAAATAAGAGGCTAGATCGATACAGGCTAGTTTTTACCGCGTTCAAACTTATTATCCCCATCCTATTTCCTTTAATTCGATGGGGAAAGTCGCTGGTAAGTGGTAGTATTATAATATAATGTGCACTGATGGCTCAGTGGTTAGGACCTCGATAAGTCGATGGTTCGAGACTGCAGACGTGAAGGAAATAAATAGATCAATCAATTTATCTGCACTTGTTAACATCACCACTGCTAGAAGCGGCGAAATATCAAAACTTCGACGACATGGTGACATCTGCCAACCCGCACTTGGCCAGCGTGGTGGATAATATGTCCATCCTTGTAGGAAGCCCTTGTAGGAATACATATAGGCTGATGATGATGATTATATTTTTAACTGTAGGTAGGTACCAAGAAGCTTATATCTAATACACTGGAGATTTCGGTATGAACATTGACGTGTAACAAGAAAATATTGCCCAGTTCATGTTTTTTATCACTTTCACACCTAACTTGGTATTGCCACTGTTAATACGAAGTTTTCCCAAGGCTACTATGTATGCTGTAATATTCTGTGCAAAAGGTTAGTTTTTGTACATGAGTTTGTTGATAAATTGCCAACAACGTCATTCAGAAGCATTGTTGGATGAGACAATTATTATTTATGCTAAATAAACTAAGTATCTGAACCAATTATTAAAAAGCGATACTCCCTGATTATGGGTAGTCACCATAATAAAATTGTAGCAACTCTCACTTTGTCAATATGGCATGTGTGTCAAAAAAATTGCGTCGCTTCGAATATTTAAGTTAATATTGTTGCTTATTTAATGAATATTTTCCGAATATAAAGAATGCATTGTATTGTGCAAAATTGCAGAAGTGTTTGGACACCAAATTCTGGCATAGAATTTCACAGGCAAGTGTATATTTACGTTATTTACAATATTCCTCAATACTCCTGCATTTACCTGTTTAGAATCATTTCAATGGCAAAAATTGTCTAATTTAGCATCATTTTAGTAAGCAGTCATGTTAAATTTGTTATTTCCCTAATACTTTATCATTTTTCAACAAGTTTTCAATAAACAGATTTAACAAGTAAGGTAACCATGATGACGAGTTTTTATGGATAGCGAAGAGAATATATTGTAATAACAATATTATGATGAAAATTTAGAACACCATTTTAAAGATTGTTACTAGTAATGAAACAACACATGACATCGGTATTGCACTCACATGTAGTTATAAGATTGTTCGTTTTTACATTGAAATTTATACTTTTTTAACTTACCTCATATTTTTTTGTTTTACGTATTTCAGCTTTCCAAAAAGTAAAATAAAAAGAAATATATGTGCCCATCAAGGTTACTGAGGATTACGACCCAGAAAAAAATACCTTTTTAAAAATAAACTTTGTAAAGTTAGCTGAAATTTGTGCAAGGCTGCTATAAACAGTTTTTCTTTGATGATTCTGGCTTGAAATTGACCCGTCGAAGCAACGCGTTTAAAAAGAAGATCTGAGTAGCTAACAATTTGGTAAACAGCATCTGATGCAAAACACAACTTTCCTCTATTTACAAAGGATGTTAATGCTATATATCGGTTCATATCCAAGCTTTGTAGCCAAAAGTTATTTATAACTATCATTCTATACCAATTAAAATTGTATGTACCTACCTATATAGTATGACCATAATATTATAATATAAATACTGTTAAAAATATATGTCGTTATTATTTATAGACCATGATTTTTAGTTTTTTCTATTTTGAAAAATCCTGAATTTACAAACCAGCGTGGTCACTCGACAAAAAGAGACAAAAAACATGACTGACGTCATTGAATGTCATAGTTTCTTGTTTCAAGTTAATGGTCATAGTGCAATCTCCAGTGTATTAGAGGATATAAGCTTCTTAATGGTAGGTACTTTCGTAGGTATAGGCATATTTTATTATAGCCGCTTACTCTGGTTTCTAAAAAATGAATTTTAATTTTTACTATCAAAATGTATCCTGCTCTTTCTTCCCGAAAATATAGGACGTCCGTTTTATTGTACAAAACACATTAAAAACGAACCAGCTATTAATACGAAAAGGAATCCGTAACTAATTCAATTAAAAAAAGTGATCCGAAATAAATAATCTATAAAATACAAAAGTGACCTTCCGGTGCATGAGAAGAAGTGAAAAAAAGTATAACCCCATAATTCACAATTAAAAACGGCTACTGGTCATGACGGAAAGTATAGATAATAAATTTCTTTCTTAAAAAGGTCCCACTGAAAAGGGCAGGATACCGGCACAAAGGCGGGACAGGCTCGAGTTGAAAAAAAAACAAAATTGTTTATGGCTATTTGCCGCCAACGCTTGGCGAGTTTAAATTTAGAACTTCAAGACGGAATGGCCGCTGCTACCAGATTTGAATATTTGAATTAACGTACAATTCTAAACGATTATATATTATTTCGGAGACGGTTTATTTATTGCCCAAAATTATTGCTTATTATAATACACTCGTTAAAGGGATTCTTATGTTCAGTTCAGTCCGATAGCGGCTGCTCTTGTCCAGATTAAACATTTAACTATACGTAAATAACGTATTTTAAAATTTTAAAGTACCTACAACGGTATTAAAATAAAATTTCAATAGCTAGATACAAAACTATTATAGGTCTACCAGAATCTGATGGCATATTTTTATTTAAGAAATAAAAGATTTTCATGTGGCAACTTATTTGACAACTATCAAATTGGTTGTCAAATTATTTGTCTTTTTTGCAGTTGATGAATAATTTTTAGGATTTTGTCTAAAAAATCTTCGAAAATGTCGAAAATGCCGCTGCGATCACAAGCGAGATGTGTTGTTTATATTGTTGATAAGAAAACATTCGATGAAGAAGGGTCCAACACATCACAATTTTCAATTTTGAAGATTTTATTGGTAAATTGGACTTACCCGTTTTGATACTTTAAATTAAAAAAATGTTATATGTAGGTAACTATAATATTGTTTGTTGATTAGAATATAATTTTATGAAAACTTATTACAGGAGTTTCCAATACGGCTATTCTTCAAGTCAAAGCTGTCCAAGTCAATTTTATAATGTGTATCTGTTAATACTTACGAAAATAAACATAGTTTTATTTTATTTTTATTTTATTTAATAAAAAAATATAAGCAGTTTTGATCTACATTATCATTATATCGATATTTTCACATGGCATACTGGTAATAAATATACAAATATAGGTATGTGTAAATAATAATATTATGTACTGTATAAAAGTAATATGTATAATTGTACCTATATTATACATGTAAGTATGTACCTACCTACATAATATTAAGTGGATATCTCATTATTAAGTACAGTATTGTCCACTTAAGTAATGTGACTAATGATATTGAGGACAAAATAAAAAATAAGCAGTATCAAGATCGTTCAGTCCATTTTCCCTAGGGTTGCACACTCAAAATTTTGATTTCCCTAATTGCCATCAGATTCTGGTTTACCTATAGTACTTAATGCAATAATAATTACATTTTTATCCTAACAAAGTCATTATATCGAACTTCGCGTGCCAGTATTTAGCTCAAGCTCTAGAAGCTCTACCACTAGAATATACCATAACTATTAAACCATGTAACATAGACTATAGACTTAAAAAAAAAACAAACAAATGACCGTCTAATTGCTACAAGATTACACGGGTAAAATTATCGTAACATTTTTCTTTACTCTATGCTCCATTGTGCGTATGATGGATGGAAGTCAATAGATTCACCTGTGCAAATAGAAAAAAAACATTCATTCATGAAACGGAACTACATTTTGTACGGACAATAAACGTCCAGAGACAAGTTCCCACGTTTTTTTTAACTGGCAATAAATACTGCTTTTGTTTTTAAAGAATTTGTTATTGACGCTTTTTCTATTAATTTGCCCGCTATCATGCGCTTTTTCCTTTGTAATTCTTTACTTAGAGGTTTAATTATGGCCGGTCTGGAAATATTTTTATTATGAAATGTTAGTATGTTATTCCATTTTTTAATTCTTAACTCTGATAACAAAATACACTATAGTTAAAAATATACATGAAAATCTGCAACGAACGGAAAACTACAGTCGATTATACCTAAGGAATGTCAGATGATTATTCAACGGGCGTATGGATATCTTCTACAATCTAGGTAGGTACTCAATAAAGACTAAACTACTGAATGGACTTGGATGAAACTTGGCATTGCCTTATGTAGGACTCATTATATATCATACATACATATTTGTAACACAAAAACGGCTGAACTAATTGGACTGATAACAGGAGGAGAGTCCTCCTTAAAATTAAAAAAAAAAACACAACTGGGGCGGAGCGTGATCGCTAGGAAGTTGTAACATACATACTTGGTTTTGCCTGTGGCTTTGTCCATAAAATAACAAAGGTTTTAAGTTTTAACGGAATAGACAACGCAAACGGAATTTAGGGCTGAAGTATTATAAATCTAGAAAAGGTAAGGTTATAGGCAAGCCATTCAATGATATAATGTAACGCGAAAACAGTCGTGTGCAAGAGCTTTTATTCGATAATTTTGTTTCATGCATAATATGCCTTTTTTATTTATTTTTTCCAAGCTTCAGGTCGCGACATTCCTACCTACTTCCTATTTTCTGTAAGTATGGCCGATCTAAGTTATAATGGAGTAAGTGTTATATCACGTTAGAATCCTTATTAAATGCGCTAACTTTTAAGGCTACTTGCCAAACTGGAGTAGTACATTTTTTTTCAGGACGATCAGTTGAAGTAGTGCGAAAAATTAATTTTGAAAACTTGGTACGGTATAAAATGACATCTTCCTACAAGTTGGAGTGATCGGCACAGGGTTTAGGATCACAGGTTGCATAAAGCACTATTCGGGATGACGTAAGAGAAAAAAATTGGCAAAAAGTAAATATTTGTAACAACAGGAATGAAAAAACTGTCACATGGTGTACATTTTCTGGAATTAAATAAAAAAATCCATAACTTCAAAATACAATATGAAGGTGAAGGTTTTAGCACGTTTTAGTGTATAATTTATTTTGGACATAGCGGGTGAAGCCGCGGGTGTAGTTATCATATATATGTATTGCATACTGCATAGTTAGCTTGTCATAATTCTTCGTAATAGTAGCGTTAGCTACTATTAAGTAATCTGTGGTAAGAATATCCATTGTGATTAGCGCAACTTCGAAATAGATACGTCATTCTTTGTTTATTGCTTATAATTTATAAAAAACCCTTTACATTTATACATTAAAGTTAATTAATTAAAATAAGATTATTATTAACTCTCTCACCTGTCACTAAAGTATTATGAAACTAATTGTAATAAACGACACGCACGAGTGAACGATATGGAAGTCCATTGAAATATGTTTTATCAAGGTATGTCATCATATCAATATAATGTAAAGTACCGCATACCTGAGCTTAACGACGATAAAAAATTAATAAGGCGTACAAAATAAGTATACCTACCTCCCAAAGGCATATCCCACACCCAAAAAATAATTGATAGAGGAAAAAATTTAATAATCCATATCCCTTGAGGATTACACGACAAACGCATTTTAGACGTGGCCACACTGAATCACAACGTTCGCTTATGAAAAAAAAGAAAAAAACGCAATCTACAAAATATTGTCTATGATCGAAATTCAAAAAAATTCCATTTGACAAATTCAATGGGTGTGATTCGATCGATTCAAACGTCAGTGTCATTGCGCGCAAGTGCCGGCACCTGTCGTGATCCAGCGTGTGAATGATCCAAGTAGATCGTATTTATCGTTGATCAATGATTTGGCGTTAATTTTCACAATGCACCACTCGGGGAGCCATTTTTCTGTTTGATACGGGTAGACGTGCTAACTTGCCTGAACAATTATTCTTCGTAATTTTTTCTTTTCAACTAAATTTCGCATTGATGTTAAAGACCTGTTTATATTTTTCAAATATAAATAAATATAAATATTAATAATAATAAATAAAATCCAAATGATTTAAACATATCATAGCATTTATAAAACGATTAACCAACCCACGACTACGCGTACGCTGCGCTCGCTGGGTTTTCACATAGATTTTTATAAAGCCCATTTGTAATTGGACTTAGCCTATTGAATAAGAAACAGATAGTATTTTCTAGGGTTTGATTTTACGCGAGTATTATACAGTTACGGGGAGACAGTCCCCGTGACCACGCTCGCTGTAAAGTGTTCGAAACGTCGGGAAAATAATATAATGATTAAATCGCGTTTAAAATCCGTTAAAAAGTCTTTAATTTCTAACAAACAGATAGCCTGTTTGTTATTGGTATGGCATAATATCATGGTATACTTTGATAAAATATCAGTAACAATAGCTTTAATTGTTGAAAACATCAAATGTTAGATATATTTACATTCTTCTTTAAATTCACTCTTCATGCAACCAAAAATATCAGTGGCTATTAGAGAAAGCAACTGATATTTTTGAGATTATTTTGATATGAGTAACATCAATGTTTTTTGTACTCACAGCATCGACGAAGTAAGAACTACGTGAACTAAAAGTTATTTGCAAATATACAGGATGGAAATTTTGTATGGACTCTCGAGGAAAAGCAATAGAAATGCTGGAGATAGCAGATTTTGCTGAAAGGAAACGTTCACTTGCTACGACCGGGAATCGAACTCGCAAAAAACTCAAGAAATAAAAACTTCATCATCAGACTGTGCTTTTTGTAAAATTAGTGCATTCCACCCTTCATACAGGGTTCCTATTACACCTTTTACATCGGCACGTAGAAATACGACGCCCGCATTTAAAAGGATTATTTGGCGGCCAAGACACTCGAGTGCATTCAAAAAAGAAAAATAATTGTATAAGGATTAGCTGTCAGTGTCAAAGTGTTAAATATCGAACACACACTGTCTAATTTGACAACTGAGCCTGGCCGAAAATCTTGGGGCAATAAGAAAAAAAATCGAATATTTGACAACTGTCTCGTATTTCTGTTCTGTTTGACATTCGATTTTAAATTGTCGCGGTTGACAGCGCGGCTTAGTATCTGATTTTGATTTTCAACGAAAATTACGATTGAAATTTCATTATTTCATTATAATGAACGATAACCCGTTTGGGAATGTTTCGGCTGAATCATCATTGTCGCAGCCACCCACAGCACTAATGCAGTGTCGTAGATATCAATCTTGTAACCTTTACATAAACAAACACTGTCTACGTTTATAACGACGAATGGCTTCTGCTGCTGAAATCATTATTGAAACAATTACGTTAATCTCAAATATAGGGTGATATTTAATTTTCCAACAACTTACCTAGATAATTTTCAACCTCAATTACACAAAATAATAGGATAATTTTATATATAATTATTATTTATCTACAATTCCATAAATTACTGATATTCTGAAAATTTTCGGTCGTTTTAACAAGTTTTAACTTCCATTTCTCACTAGCTACCTATTTAATAAGATTATGTCAAAGACTTGTGAAAGACGAAGGTTTAGGCGAATTATTAGAAACTTATATCGTAAAAATTAATCTAATGCTGACTATGACTCATTAGCATGACTTACATGTTCTCTTACGTAGCGATTATTCATTAACTTGGTCATAACCAAATAACTCATACCTAATTGGATAAAATATAATATGTCATGCAAATTGTCTAAAGGGTTTATTTATGATGAATTGAAAGATGGTGAATTTTATAAGTTTCACACTAACAAAATTTAGTTAGGTACAATAAGGATCATTGAACAATTACTGTATTCAATTTACTATTTCTTAAGGAAAAATTGATTCTAAAGGAAAGAAAAATTTTGTGTGGTTTTATGAAACCACGATAAAAGTGAAACTTTTTTCACACTATAGACATTTAACTAAAAATTATCGTATTTGTACGATAATTATCGTACGTATCGTGCGTCACGCGACATGCGCTACACAGACCAAAAAGTTTGAGACGATGTAATAAAAGTTTCACTTTAAAAACGGTAAGAATTCGATCGCTTCGGGAAAAATCGTATGGAGATAATTGTATGGTGAATATTCTGTATTTGTTTGTTTTGATATACCTACCTTATACGTTAGGAGAAAATGTATATTTGAGTAAGCTGACTACTTGCCTTAGTAGCAACGACATGATTTCCTTAATTTTTAAAAAGGTAGCTAAAATCTCCAGGAATATAAATATCATTTATTTATACTTACCCCCTTTAGTTTCTGAGATCTGTGACTTACCCTAAGACTTACCCTATTAAAGTACAACCTCAGTGTAATAAAGCACAGTAGTCAATAATGACTAATCATAACATATTCCTTATCAGCCGGTAAGGTTACAAGGAATCCGTAAAAGTGTTCAAAACGCAAAGTCACGCACAAAAACAGTGTCACGTAACAATCGTACCCGAATTCCATAGATTGATCGATACATAGACAATCTTGTCCACAGACAATGCTATTATTACAAAAACCTCTGGCTTCCATTCCATGAACCAATGGCTAGTTAGAAATTAAAAAAAGTTCGTCATAGACAACACGGCGCGTTCGATAGTTGAAATGAAAGTAGAGCGGTCTGTAGGGCTGTGTAAATTGAAAATTAATTATTTGTTGTAGAGAAATATGGTTGCTGAGTAAATATTTCATGTCATACGTAATATTATCATATAATTATTATAAATAATTACTTTTATAATATTCACTATGTGCCAGCCGTAAAGTAGTCCAGTGATAATACCTACTTTACAGCTGGCACATAGTGAATGAAGCAGTCTTCATCCTTGTGAATATTCAGATTCGATTTTCTTAATTCGCATTTCGCAATATTACCCAATGATGAAACTATAAAGTAGGGATCCCTACTACTTACTATAAAGTGTTGTTGACCTTTTTTACTAAAAATTTTGATTAACTATGTTAATAATGTTTTGTATTTGGAGCCCTAGTAATAAGTACCTAATGCAACGAATAGTTTAGGCAAAGAAATTTATAAGCATTTTCGAAATACATAGGTACTAAAAATTTCATCTCACTGTTTAGTGTTTAATTCAATTATATGTTTAATTTATTTTTCGTAATTTCTATAAAGCAAAAAATATGTTTTAATCATCTGGTTGTATCTGTATCAAAAAATTGTACAGATTCATAAATAATAAAAAATATTATAATTTCAACAATAATTAAAAACTCATTTCACAACCCTGACATAGACAATAGCGTTATGTCACAAAAAGCGCGCGTAAAATATTTTGATATTTGACAACTGTCACAGTATCTGATCGATATCTATTTATTTATTTAAACTCTCAAGTATTTATTTTGTTCGGTTACGGTAGGCTCTATTTATGTTGTTGTATCAAAATATTTTGTACACTGCGCTTAGGACATAATCGTGTATAATTTCTATACATTTTTATGTGAGCTAGTTATCCTTTTTTATTGGGTTTAGGGTAGAAACTTTAGTTTTCATATTATAAATGAGATATTTCTTCTCTTCTTTGGACTTCATCACTCGATAATTTCGTCTCGATACAACATTGAGATAATACCTACTACGTATGGAGGAGACACCACGAACAAAATCTGTGCGCCATTTTTTTGCTCTAACTACTAAGTTTTAAAAATTATTATCTAGTTAGGTACTTACCGATGAAAGTTATTCCTTTACAAGTGCAAAGGAATAACTCCGTATTATTTGTATTATTTGTGCAATATCGTAACACACACAAAGGCATATTTGAGGCGTTTCACTTAATTAAATAAAAAAATAAAAAATGAGCGTGAAGTTAGGTACGCCATATGGCGTATGTTGAGCGGAACATAAGTGATGTAGGCGGTGTCGTCTCCATATGTATATCTCAATGCGATACAACAATTTTGCGTTGTAACGTGAAAGAAACAAAGTCAAAGTCTTTTCAAAACTGGATATCATTTCAACGATTTTACTAAAAGAAGAATAGAATGAAGGCACTATTTCTACGGAAAAAAAAAGAAAATTGCAGTTTAAACAATAAAATTATTTTCTATATTTTTGTACGTTTTCTTTTGTAAGGTTTCCTTTTATTTTTATAGTTTATTGATATAGGCAGGTATACCTACGTCAGGATTTTTTTTTTATTTTTACAGGTACCTACCTAGTCCATTTATGCTAAGGCTTGGCCAGCATGGGTCAATTGCATTAAGACATTATTTATTTATATTTTGTCCCTGTGCACGTGTTTAAATTAATAATATATACTTACTAAGAAAATATAAATATTGTCGTTTTTTTAGTATGAAATAAAGTTTGGTTCCGTAGATATTATTTTATTATTTTTTAAGTTCCTATCTAATAAGTGATAAGTACCTAGGTAATGCGATAGTGGTGTACGGTAGTGCGTATACGGTGGTGAATATGTACATATCGAATTTTTATTCTTTATTGGGACAGCTAGTAGATTAAGTACCGATATATTTAACACTAGCTGCGCTCCGCGGCTTCACCCGTGGCTCCGTTCCTGTTGTTCTTAGCGTGATATTATAGCCTATAGCCTACCTCGATGAATGGGCTATCTAACACTGAAAGAATTATTGTTCAAATCGGATCAGTAGTTCCTAAGATTAGCGCGTTCAAACAAACTCTTCAGCTTTGTAGTAGCTTGTTAGTAGATATAGATTTACCTGAAAGTTAAATAGTTGCCCTGTGTCCCTGCAAAGTGACAGAAATATACGAAATCACTCATGTAGGTCTTAATTTTGACTTTGCATTCTAAATCGATGGTAAATGTTAAAAATACTTATGTAATGACGATTCGAAAGTGCTACTAAAAGTAGTCTAATTGAATAAATAAATGTTTGAGTTTGAAATTAAAAGTGAAAAGCAGCAAAATACAAAAACTAACGGAACCCTAAAAGCATATCAAGTGTTATATGTCACCACTTGTAAGGTTTCACATGCGGCTTCGTCTACTATCGACCGGCGCAATTTTGTCTATTTACAGTTTAATTCGATTAGTGTGTGCTTAGCTGATTTTACTTACACGGTTAATTTGGTTATGATTAGTTGAATTAAAGCGTATTTTGTTGTTACACTGATAATATAAAGCGGTAACCAATTTTTCGTAATTTGAAAAATATAGGTACAAACTACAATTGGTTGTAGGATTTTGTAGGTTCTCGTTCTACGAATGTTAGTAACAATAAAGATAATAATAATTAAAATAAATATTAAACTGTACCTGTAACCTGCCTACAACATACCTATACCTAATCGAGATAAGAATATGAAATGCAGATATACTATGGAATGGAAGATTTTTTTTACATAGATACCATAGTTAAATTAATTGTTTTACATATTATCATATGTAATTTCTAAGTTTACTGGCAATTAGGTACTATAGGTACCTAATTGCCAGTTTTTTTATTCAATCGGGAAGCGCTTGACTGCCAGACCAGACCACAGGCCGTGGGTATCGGCGCATCCGATAATGCCTGTCTGGTCTGGTGCGGTCGGATCTGTGAAGAAATCAGGCCGTGGGATCCCACCTTTACGATGTAAAACAACGCTTCGCTAGAAGGTAAATACCTACCTGTAAATACCTGTTCACTCTTGTCTTGAAGACCCCCAGATTGTACTCGTCGGGGAAGACAGATTCAGGAAGCATGTTCCAGTCACAAGTTACTTTATAGGTAAACCTATCTGTTATGCTTTCCACCACACCTTAATCAAACTGAAATTCGCTCTTCTAATTTTCATCCAGGAATGCTTTAATTTATACCATACCCTCACCTGTACCTGTGTAACTAATAATTAATTTATAATTAATTATTACTAATTAATTAATTTATATACCTACATATCTATGAACGTACTGCCGCTCCAATCGCTCCAGAGAGGGGCCACTGAAAATCAGCGTTGCAACTATGTTGCAACATAAGCTGAGTGGGTACCTGACTTGGCTCCACTTAATTTTATTTTATTATTCTTGTATTGTTTTTATTTTATGTTGTGTTGTTTTAATTTTAATTTTATTTATTGTAATTTGTATTCTGTGTTAATTGTGTTTGTGGAGTCAAATAAACGATCTAAACGATCTAATACTTTATCGGACCGACGAGTAAGTTTTAAGCAAGGATTGAAAAATCTGCCCTAAATAGGTAAAGTTATTCAATGTATGTTACTGTTTCCTAAACAAATAAATCATCGCTATTATATTATAATCCCACTTCTGTACATAGGTCTATCGTATTAAAGACAAACGTAAATACGTAATTTAAAAAAGGTACATCGTAATTATAGTAACATCATTATCATTTATCCATACAAACAGACTTCATATTTATTATAATATTAGGGTAATTGCGCCTGTTCGCGTCCACTTAGTGCAGTTGGAAAGTTTGAAGGAGAAAATAAAAATGTTCCAGAACAAATTTCAACGCAAAATTTATGTAACGTGTTCATTACATAGTCTATTTTAAGATTTACTTTCGATTGTGTTGGAAATATCATGTGGTTTTTATTTATCTAGACAAATAGCAGAATTAGGCGTTTTACCCAGTTCGCGTCCAAAAATTCCAGTTTGCGTCCACCCGTGGACCAGTTCGCGTCCACCAGCTTAGAAAAGGAATTAAGAGTGTATTGGGTGATATTTTATCAGATAAATGCAAATAAAAAATAGATTTTAATGAATTATTTATTTACGAATATAGCTATTTAATAAAAACCGGCCAAATGCGAGTGGGACTTGCACATCGAGGCTTCCATATTAACCTGTTTTTTTCGTATGTTTTAACTGTAAATGATTATTTTTTCAATGTTTCCCTTATTTGTGCTATAAGACGTAGCTTCGTACCAAACTTCAAGTGTCTGTATTCACGTAAAGTACCCTGTAGGTTTTGATTCCCTTGCGAATGACGAAATTTGCGAAAATTTGCAGCATAAACGGCTGTATCTTTTGCTTTTAAGTTTGATTTTTTCACTGCTTCAAGGGACCGTAGATTTGAGTATTCAATATAAATTTCAGCTTTATACCTCCACGCGTTACTGAGAAAAAGGGTCTTGACAGAAAGAAAGACCGGCAGACGGACATACTGACGGACGGATATCAAATTGATGATCAAGTCTCATTCACAGAATACCCCTTTTAAAATGAAAAAATAGCATCAAAATTTGCTAATTTGAATGAAAATTTAAATTATCAACTTGTGGTCTTAGTCAAAAATTTACAATCTATTTTAAATTACATATTTAAACAAACAATTCATTGCTACGTAATGAAAAACAATGTGGACGCAATATGTTCTATTGTTATGCACTATAGGTATAGTTTGCGCCCACCGTGGACGCAAAATGGAAGTTGTGCAAATTCGGTGTACTAATTCGCGTCCACCTTATTTTAGCTATTAATTGTAAAAGAAATAAGCTGATTTATAATCCATACTATTCCATGTTTTGTTAGCAAAGTAAAGAAACAGTTACATATTCAAAAATTCACATTTTACAATAAGATACTAACCGTCAAACGCGACGCAGCGCACTATTTTTTTTTCAAAATCCCGCGCGTTTTAGCTTTCTCGTTTAATAGCCAAAATTAAATATTTTTTTTTAATAGGATAGGCGGTCCGCAGGCATATTTTGAATATGTGTGCATGTCTCTTATACATTGAGGTATTATCGGAAATTTTTCTTATTACAATTTTACTTAAAGTATACTTATTTTCGTGAATTTTCTAAAATATGTCCGCAAAATGGACGCGAATAGGCAGGTGGACGCGAACAGGCGCAATGACCCTACTTTGTAAAACAAATTTGTCTCCAACAATTTTAAGATCCTCTGTAGTAGCTCCTCTGTAGTGATATTAAATAAATAATTAGCAAACAGACATTCTTAAAACGCATTCTAATAAATCAAACTAAAATATAATAATTTTAGGCTGCCTGCTATGAGAGATAAAAGCCTGCGTACCTACACTGCGTATTAAACTATAAAATGTTAAAATCGTTAGGTAGGTACCACTAGAGCCATCTTTAGTTGATTTCTGCGAAACGTTGTATTATATTAGTGACATCTATGGGTACGCAAATTATCAACGAATAGTTAACTCGGAAAACAATTTTTAAGATTGTTCTAATTTTCAATAATTTAATTCAAATAATCTTTTAATACATATTCTTCTAAATCTTTAATTTCAGTAATAATGACAATATTATGTACTTTTATTTTTTAAATGTCAACACAGCGATCTATAACTTTTTTTTCTGTTATTGATCCTGGCAATGTCAGTATTAAAGGAAAAATCAGACATGGCGCGCGTAGGAAATATTTCTCTAGTGTTAAGTTTTCTTCTTTCCTCATCATTAATACTGTGCTATTTCACAAATCCCACAAGTGCAAATATCGAGCTAGATGAAGACAATTGGCGGCAGATCCTTGAAGGGGAATGGCTGGTAGAATTGTAAGTATTTTATTGCACTAGATGGACCGGCGCATTGCCGAATCCAAACGTGTCAAATCTTTAATTAGTCTTTGTTTTCCGCAGTTACGTCAGGATATAGGAAAAACATATATCGATTTAATTATAATCCTTTAAAATAATTTCTCAAATCTATTTTTCCTATTCTTTCATTAGGTACCTATAGGTGTTTTTGTAGAAGTCATACCTAGGGTTCAATAAACTCCATGCAAGGTCAATATAGAGGTCCGTACCGTTGTTTTACCGTGACGAATTCGCATTTTCATATAATTCTAAACAGCCTATATTAAATAACATTGTATTTATCAATATATCTACACAATAGCATAAAATATAAAAATGCAAAAAAAATGTGATCGTCACTGAGTCATATTATTCAAATAAGAAAAGTGTAGGCTGCATTAAGTGCAGCCTGTTGCTTGAATTTGTTATTTAGGCTCTTAAAAACCTACACGTTTTGAGTTACATGACAAAATATATACTTCTGAGTCATAATTTAAGTCATACATTTTTCATCTATGAATTTGAATAAGCGAGACAAAAATAAAAGTATCAACCAAATGGCATTTGGTTTCCTGATCTTGTTTTATCCTAATGTATACTTTGTTTGAATTTCAATTAGCTTGCAAAACAGGAATTGATATACCTAAACGTAATTTAAAATCAATGAGCCATTCCCATTAGAATTTCATTTTATTAACAACAAATATATTTAATTTGTTATGAGTCGGAGAGTCACTTGTAAGTTTTGAGTTTCAAATTGTAACAATATTTTTGCTAGAGAAGTGTGGCGTAAACCTAGATTTATAATTTAAATTATTTTAATTGTTGCTAAATGAACAAAGGCTGAGAGGAAAGGAGGTTTTCAAGATTTTCTTTCTTCATAAGCAAATAGTTACCAACTAACCAATTTACCATACAAAGAAAATAGTCCTAGCTGTTCTCTGCGGTTTTACGTACATTGCTCAAAGCATGATGATATTTAACTGATAGCCTGTCCTTGATAATTTAACTATCCAACACGGAAACAATTCAAATTGGTCCTGATATTTGCATGTTTTAACTCCCAAGCTTTTAATAATAGCAATCAAACACACAAACAGAACAGAACATTGTACTATCCGATGTGCAGAAAACAATTTTAGATATTAGCGGGACATTAAGGGACCTGTGTTCACCCACACTCGCACCTACACCTAACTTTCGAACCCCCATTAAGTATGAATCAAACTGTACAATAGATCTTATATATTAAGAATGATATTTTGACCAATATGTGGCTTGTTATTTTGTAAATTTGTAATTCACAGTTCTTTACTTATTGAAGTAAAAACTAAAATATAAACAAATATAGGTACGCTAAAAATTGAGAAGCTTTGTCTTTCTTTGAAATGTCACTTAAAAAAAAGGTAGTAAGATACATAATAATTGTATAAATTAGCAAGTTGTGTGTATATTAACACTATTTATGTATCAATTTACATAATTTTTCATACATTTTGAATATAATATGAATGGTATGAATATTATCACGCATTATGATTGTAAATGCATCAAGCATCAAGGCTAAGTTTTGTTACTCAAGGAGTTTTTCTTTTTTTCTAAATATTATTATAACATTCCATGCTTAGCTTTGCTTTACTTAATGTAATAGCTGATACCAGTTTTTTCCCTGTTATCATTTCTAAAGGTATCAATTTTTGAAAAGAAGCATGCATTTGAACTGAAATCTTCACTAATCTGAAGAGAAATCTTTTCAGATTAGCAATGGTTTAGCAATTTCAGCATAACAGACAAACATGCTTACACTAATATGTATATGTATATAAAACTTTACCAACATATTTATTTAGTGCTAGTTTTTTGCCCATAGTTTCCACCACACCACCGCCTATTGCCCACATAGTCAAAGTGCCTGTTGCCTGCATAGTTTCTGTTCCAGTGAGATCTATGAGATAAAAATCCTTATTTTTAATCCAATTAACCCTCTGTGTGTGCCAAATTTTATAAAAATCGGTTCTGTAGTTTTTGAGTAACAAATGAACAGGTGATCGAAAGCCTTCTGTAGAAGGCTAATCACCTACTTGTCCCTGAAGAAAATCAATCAGTGAAACAGATGTATGCCTAATGCATCTGCCCCTTACCCCTCTAGGGTACACGGGACTTCACTTTTTTTTTCTTAAATACTACAAGAGGTAAATATCAACAGTTGACCAAAGTTTAACATTCCTCAGCAATAAGCATATTCCTTATCAAGCATAAACAACGATTTAACTGTCTCATACCTATATGAAGTTGATACTGGTTAATCAGTGTTTAAAAATAAACTTGTAAATAATTCTTTGTTTACAAATATTCTGTAAACATGGGCGATTAATTCGAAGAATAACTTTGCTTATGATTTAATGTATTTTAGCAAGACTTAAATCTTGCTTATACAACGCAGAGACAGTTCAACTTTTGATTTGCCAGAATATTTAAGTACCATCTATGCCCCGTGACCCGCAGTGCTCCGCTCCTGTTGGTCTTAGCGTGATGATATATAACCGATAAATGGGCTATCTAACACCGAAAAAAATTTTCAAATCGTGGTCCGATTAGTTCATGATTTGTATGTTTGAACGCGCTAATCTCGGGAACTACTGGTCCGATTTGAAAAATTATTTCGCTGTTATATAGCCCATTTATCGAGGAAGGTTATAGGCTATGTGCCATCACGCTACGACCAACAGGGGAGGAGCCACGGGGGTGAAACCGCGCAGAGCAGCTAGTCTAATATATATTATAAAGGCGAAAGTTTGTATGGATGTATGGATGTTTGTTACTCTTTCACGTAAAAACTACTGAACCGATTACAATGAAATGTAGCACACATATAGAGGGTAACTTGGATTAACACATAGGATAGTTTTTATCCCGGAAATCCCACCGGAACGGGAACTATGCGGGTTTTCCTTTGCAAACGCGGGCGAAGCCGCGGGCGGAAATCTAGTCATCAATAAATCTCACAGAATTTTAAATATAATACAACTAATCAACTATTAGTCATTCATATAAACCTGCAATGTAAAACCAATACATATTTTTACCTCTACGGCAGTGAATAGCAATGATGTAATATTCATATTCATACATTATGATTCAGATCAAATTAACATCCATCAGTGATTGCATGCTGAGTATTGATTGCATGAAAGTGATATGACCTATATTGCAGAATGAATTATAAATATTGTAGTCTAATAGTCTAGTTAGTATTCTATCAGTTTGTATGCATACAAGATAATTTGTATAAAAAATTATCCTTTTTGAAATTAAACTTCTTTAGGCGCGTAAAAAAGTAAATAAAATTTCAAGGTCGCGTCATGGCTATACCGTCACGTCATGGAGTAAGTCGATGATTTTGGTGTCTGAATCTTGCCAAAGAAGTTTCACTTCTGACACATGTGCTCGGCAAACACCCTTATCATTATCGAGAACGTCATAAATTTGAAGTTTGTAGCATTTTTTTAAAATTAATAGGCATTAGGCGCTAATCATACTGCGATAGAAATGGATTTATTGTTTATACGAATTGATTAACTGTATATATATACTTCTATTAAATTCAATTATAATTTAGTTAATCTTATCATATTATATTACATAGTTTTTTTACAAAAAAAGTAATACCTCAAATATTTTATCATGGTACCATACCACCTGACCTACCATAGATATTTATTTAGTTTTTTCAGATTCTAGTGTCTAGTATTATTTTAATCATAGTTTTTATCAGGAGAACTAAACAGTTGTCATCTTATAATCCTAATTAAAGGCATTTTGAGACGTTCATCATAAAATTCCTACTAACTTTGTTTATAAGTGATTTAGAGAAAAATTGCAAAAAAAAAGATTATATTAAAATTAGCGGTCCGCCCCGGCTTCGCCCGTGGTACCTACATATTTCGCAATAAAAGGTAGCCTATGTTCTTTCTCAGGGTCTAAAGATTGTCTGTGCCAAATTTGCGTGAAAACCAAACCATACAAACAAACCTTTCCTCTTTATAATATTAGTATAGATTTTTACCCCGAAGAAAATCGCTAAAAGATTATAATTTTAAACCAAACCAGCTACGCACCATGGTGCCCAGCGTGCAACGCTTTAGCGCCCGCGTGGAAGGACCTAGCGAACCGCGCGAAGACCAAGAAGCTGGACATGCGGGCCGCGGCCGTGGACGTGACCAAATCGCCCGGCTTGAGCGGTAGATTCGTGGTCACAGCGCTGCCCACTATCTTCCAGTGAGTTTCTTTTAAAAGTTTATTTTTGGTAAATTTTCGTACGTAGATAGAAGGTAAATTGAAACTTTGGGTATTAAATTATTAAATTTTTATAGAATGTAGTGGATAAGCCAAAGAGTCATCGATTATATGGTGAAAGTAACAGTCTATTGTATTGCACTTTACTACACTTTACTTCGCCTGTACTGTGTTCTACACTCCAATAATATTGTACCACACTACTTCAACTACAATACTCTTCACCTATTTTTTTAAAAACTACCTCACTATATTCTACTTTATACTATACTAGCATTCCGCTCGCGGCTTCGCCCGCGTTTTCAAAGAAAAACCTGCATAGTTCCCGTTCCCACGGGGATTTCCGGCAAAAACCTATCCTATGTGTTAATCCAAGTTACCTTCTATATGTGTGCTAAATTTTATTGTAATCGGTAATAGTAGTATTTGGTTTAATTTTCGCATTTATAATATAGTAGGAAGTAGGACTTCAATTATATTGTGTTGATGATAATTCTGTATCACCAAGAACGGATCGGCGGCCGTTGATACACACCTTCCGAAATAACAATAGTTGAATTTTGTTTTTTCTGGGAATGAACGATTATGTTTATTATTATGAATTTGATCCCCGTAGTGTAAAAGATGGCGAGTTTCGTCAGTACAAGGGGCCGCGCGACGCGGACTCTATGCTCGAGTACGTGCAGGAGGCTCGCTGGCGCAAGGCCGACGCGCTGCCCGCGTGGAAGGCGCCGCATTCATTGCAGATGGGCGTCGTTGCGCACTTCTTTAAGCTCAGCCAGGCGTTACGGGTGAGTGGGCTGTGGGTAACTCAGTGAGTGGGGTGGGGCCAACTCAATGAGTGGGTTGGTGTGGCCAACTCACTCAGTCAGGCGCTGTGGATGAGTGAAATTTCAACGCCGTGCCCGGCCGAGTCAGGGTTAAGCATGAATAAGTTCTTCATACAAAAAGTATACAATCATGTTTGATCGTGCCCTTGCCGCGACACCTACGGGGCACGGCCTGGTTGCGAAAATTGATCATATTATGTTGAAACGTTCTTACTCTAAGGGCATTAGTATTTAAATGTTTTCAAGCGATATTGTTTTTATTTTATTTTATTAAGCTATTGCATAGCTTCTATCGCGGGCCTTGAGCGCGGGGACCGAATCGAGAAATTCCGTAACGAAAAAACCTCACGCTTCCACTCCGACGGTCGGAGGTGTGGCTTGAAGGCATAGCATGCAATAGCTTTACCGCGGCAGTCCCCGAGTGACACACGTCTTTTTTTTTTTTAGATGAATAGCCTAAATGAATATAATGACTCAGTCAGGTAGCTTGCTGGCTCATAAATATAAATTCTTACATATTTTTTGTTCTCTGATTGTAACCCCATTTATATTATTATCCCATTTGAATAAAAAATAAAATCTTGTAATTTTCGAATAAGGTATTCCAAGCCATCACGTAACGACAAACGCAAATTTACGTGTATGTATGTACTCCCTTACCTAATAAACGGTTAAACATTACAGAGTGTGCACAACATGCTGATGGAGACATACGGTCTACCAACGTGGGGATCGTATTTGATCTTCGCTATTGCAACCATATTTATTGGAGCCCTGTTGGGTTTGGTAAGTTGTTTTATTTATTTTGGGCTTATTTATGAGGATTTTATTAGGTAAAAAAGAAAATTAGTTGTCTAAAATTGAATATAATAAGTCTTCTTTATGTATTATGTATGTAACTGACTCGATTTTGACCCACTCTAAAGAAGCAGATTTAATTAAAACTTTGTACACCTATCAAGGATCGGTGACAAATAATTTCATTTTAAAAAGCGTGTTTTTAGTTTTTTTATCTGTTTTTATTTTGTGTTGTAAAAAAAGCTATATTAAATTAAACTAATGTTACTTGTTAATGGAACTGCATTTTAGAATATATTAGATGATCAAATTCACTCACTTTATTATGTAATAAAACCGGCCGAGAATTATATAAAATTGTGTATTCAAAATGAAATAAAAATAGTGGTGTTAGCCATTTTATTATCCAATAATATTATTTACTAGCTGTTCCCCGCAGTTTCATCCGCATTGCTCCGCTCCTGTTGGTCTTAGCGTGACGATATATAGCCTATATCAAACTCAAACATTTATTTATTCAGTAAGACTTCTTCTATTTAAATTGTCATTTCATATTTTTAACATTTACCACTTACCTTACCGCCTTTTATACTGTAATTATCCCTCTTATCTGCACTGTTATTAAATTTTAATTATTAAATAATCAAGATAATAATATGTAATTATTTTATTTCAGATGCTCGTGTGCATAATAGACCTATTGTACCCGCCTCGTCGCTCCGACAAGGTGCACGTGTCCCGCGCTGAGGCCGAGAAACGCAAGCGCAGCGATAACAAGTCGGACGATGTGAGTTGATAATGAAAATGAAAAAATTTAAAAATAATACAGTTTACATATTATTTGGGGAAACTAAAGCCTGTGTTAGTTCAAAACTGTGTTACAGGCTTTAGAATCCCCTCACAATTTTAGTAGATTGTCTGCCTTTTCCTATTTAAATAATAGTTGGTTGTATTCAGTAGTGAGTTGGCTGTGTTCAGTAGTGAGTTGGTTGTTACCAGTAGTGAGTTGGTTGTGTTCAGTAGTTTCACATATACTGTGTGTGTGAGTTGGTTATTATAAGTATGGAGTTGGTTGTAATCAGCGATGAACAGTGGTTGTGATATGAAGTAGTTGATATTTTTATTTAAATATGAGATGAGATAATAATTTATCTAAATTTTTAATTTATAATTTTACAGGAGCTGATAAACGACGACATTGTGGATGACGCTGATAACGCCAATGACAGCGATGCTGAGAAGAATTCACCCAGCGATGTGAGTATACATTTGTTTTATAAAATAAGAAAAGAAAGAATTACTTTCTTTATAATTATACTTAACTAGCTTCGCCCCGCGGTTTTACCCGCGTTGCTCCGCTCCTGTTGGTCTTAACTTGATGAATAACTTTCTCGATAAATGGGCTATCTAACACCAAAAGAATTTTTCAAATCGGACCAGTAGTTCCTGAGATTAGCGCGTTCAAACAAACAAACAAACTCTTCAGCTTTATAATATAAGTATAGATAGTAGAATTATATTTGTTTTTAATTTTTAACAATGTAGAATTTAATGGAATGCTAATTTTATTATTTTGTTGATGGATAGCAGACCTTTCGGTGTTATAACTTATTAATAAAATGCTATTAATTTTACTAATGGAAGCTGACTTTTGTTGATAATGTAAAGAAAAGTTATTCTTGTATGTACTTAAAAATAAGCTACTAATTATCGTTTTTAATTTTTTGTACGGATCGTTATCTTCACTTTCATATTTAAACAAATATTTTAAAGTGAAAGATACGAAAGGAACACTGAGTTACTTATTTATAATTTATAAATGTAGCAGAAGAGTTTAAAATTATATATTTAGGCATTAAAAAAACATCGATCACAAGGAGGTATTTTTACTCGCGTCCTTTGCCAATTTTATTTGTCAGAATTTTTTATAAAGCACTAGCTTCCACCCGCGGCGTCGCCCGCGTGGTGTTTTGATAAAAGGTAGCCTATGTTCTTTCTCAGGGTCTAAAGATTGTCTGTTCCAAATTTCATCAAAATCGGTTGAGAGGTTTAAGCGGGTAAGCGTAACAGACAGACAGACAGAGTTACTTTCGCATTTATAATATAAGTAGGGATTTTGAAAGCTATCAAACTAAATATTAAACTATACATTTACTAATTTCAGACATCCGACGACGACAAAGCTAAAGACAAGGGCGAAGGCGAGGGGGCGAAGGCCGACAAACCGGAGACACGCAAGCGGAGGCCTAGGAAAGCTGACTAAAAAATAAATAAATTATAATATATACGTATGACCTAATTCTGTAAATTATAGGTCCCAAACTGAGCACTAATGTAAAATTTTCTCGTTATAATAAATACTAAATCGAAATAAAAATGGCTTTTTATATTACTTTAAATGGTTTGCATCTTTCAAATATAACATCTGTTTTAAATAACATCTACATACTTGTTTAATTAAAGATGATTCGTTGAATTTGAGACTAAGTCCGTATTCAGAAAGAAAGCTGGAAACTTATAAACGCTTGTCGGCGCTGGTAACACGCGCCGATAAACGCTGACCGGCGCCGACAAGTTCCGACAAGCTTCAACAAGCGCTGGTCGGCGCTGGGCCCTGCCATATAGAATTTGTCTTGGTCTGCTTCAACCTGCTTCCTTTGCGCAGAACGAACCATCGCTGACAAGCGCGCGGTAAGCGCTTATAAGTTTCCAGCTTTCTTTCTGAATACGGCCTAAAATATGTTTGTAATGTCGTATGATTTGTTCTTTGAATGGTGGTTTTTCGTGTTAAATAAGTTAGATTTGTACCATTATTTATGTTTTGAGTTCTTTTAACTATGATAATATGAGCTCAATCCCGCATTTATAAACATTTTTATTAAGTATTCATGTAAATGTAATCAGAAATATTAAGTTTTCATTAAATTTTAAAGTATTGAATCTTTGAGTGTTGTGTGCATTTGATTGTTTTACACTGCACTAAGTGTTAGTGTAAGTTGCACTGGGGTATTATTTAGAGTACTGATTTTTTAATTTTTATACACGTTAAAATTATGAGAACGATGCTGTTTTTTTTTCCGGTTGGTATTCTTACAAATTTCGATTGAATTATGGACAATTATTTTGTGTAAAAATATGGTGTAAAATACTCAGAATATAACGTAGAAATTAACGTCGATATTATAAACATTCCCAAAGTAATCAATTTGAAAACACGTAAATTGTACTTATTGTTTTTAAGATCAAAGTTACTCCGCTTTTATAATATACGTATGTAATACTAATTTTGTTGATACAACATTTTGTTTACTATAATTTTGGCGGGAAGCAAAAATTTTAAAATTAATTTACCATTTTATAGTTTTTCTTGTCTTATTTTATTATTTTTGCGTCTCGCTTTAAAAATAAATTGCCTTGTACAAAGACTTACGATTGTATAAAGAGTTGCAACTAACAACCTAGTGACTTACTAATAAATTGTATTTATAAATAAATGGCGTTTTATTTTCCCTGCACTCCTCTCCTGTACCTATACATATAAGAAGTATTTTAAGAAAAGAAAATTCACTTGTTGCAAAATCTATAAGACAAGCAATTCTTATCCCGGACCTTAAATTCGCAGGAATACGCAAAAACCGAAAGCGTAGAACAACACAGAATCGCACAACACTATCGTCAATAATATTAACAAATTAATTATTATTAATTAAATTAGTCAATAATATTAACAAATTCATAGGCATATTATTGCGCTATAAAGAATACAGCTGAACCGATTCTGACAGGATCTGCGATTAAATGCAATTGTCTCCGTCTCTAATAGTGGTATAAATGAAGAAATTGACGCAAAGGGCTAATATACTCCAAATTATAAAATGAAACAATTTATTCGGTAGGCATAACATGTTGATAATGAAATATTTTGCGTTGGTGAGACCATTTATTATCGAGAAAGGTAGGTATGTAAAGTCTGCACAATTACGAACAATATTCCCTCTGAGATCAGAAAAAGTTGCGTAGCTCAGCCCCCCTAGCCAAGTGGCTTTCTGTTAGCGTAGCGTTCAATAGAATAGACTACGAATGTATGAGATTGACGTAAGCTGTAGATACGTCAATCTCATACATTCGTAGTCTATTCTATTGAACGCTACGCTAACAGAAAGCCACTTGGCTAGGGGGGCAGGTGTTCACTTATCGCAAAAAAGTGTACAGATAGAAAAAAATAAAACCACTATGTAGTATGGTAGCTCCCTACAACCCAACTTGTGTAGTCGTTTTTATGATCGAAAACTTACATATTATGTACTCATTCCATAAATAACTAATTTACCTATAATATATTCTACTTTATCTTGATTGCTATAGTGCTTGAAATTATATATCGCGCTCGGTTTCGTTTCTTTTCCGAGCCGTGTTTCCACCGCGTCCCTAATTCCTATTACCCAAAGAAATCTGTTTCATATAACCAATAGTTAATGACCAAACGACTTCGCCTGACGATTCAAGGAATATTTGTATACAGGTGTGTGTGCGTCACGATATTAAACTCTAAGATTATACTGTTCACACATTCATAATTTTGTCATTCGCACACGAACATGTAGCCCTGATATTAGTTACGAGCATCACATATTTGTAGGTATTTATTCTACTTTTTGGTGATAGCAAGTTGTGAGCCTTTACACATTCATGTAAATAGCGAGGCAAATGACGAACACGATTTTTAATGCAGTTATAGCAGTCAAATGTTGCCTAAATTGGCTCGACTATAATATAATTCATAATATACAGCGGCTTCGCCCGCTTTGTCTCTAACCTAATAAATTATACACTAAAACCCACCTATTAAATCACTATCTATTAAAAAAACCGCATCAAAATCCGTTGCGTAGGTAGTTTTAAAGATTTAAGCATACAAAGGGACATAGGGACAGAAAAAGCGACTTTGTTTTATACTATGTACTTATGTAGTAATTATAAAGTTTGTTACAGGCCTCGCAATTGGACCGTTTATTTTTTCATTGCACAGTGCGCTACCAACAAAATACATGCTTATTTGTATAATTTCGTGTTCGTGCTTTAGATTTACGTATTCGCTTTTGAGTGTTAACTATAATATAACAAAAAATGTCATCAAAATCCGTCTAATAGCTTTTGCATGAACCCCAGAAAACACGTTCAGAATACAAGTAGGTATGTAGTAATAGTTTAAATTTCGATCAATAATATGAACGAATATTAACTTATGTGAGATTCTATGTAACGTTGTAGTAAAATCAGTTTCATGTATTATTTATTTATTTTTGTAGTGTAAGGATGACGTTAGATATAGGTTTGTTAAATAAAAACAATTTTTGGTGTCAAAATGTTTATTTCATAAAAAATTAACTTAATTCTATTTTTACAACTAAACCCCGGTTTCTATATTAAATCGATCTAAATGTTCTCTTTTAGTTAAACAGCAAGTTTATTTGTCGAAAATTGGAAGTATTTTTCGACAAATAAACATTTGCTAAGAAACTTTAGCGAAAAAGATCGATATAATATGTTGACCGGCCTCGAAACAATAATATCTATAAAATATAGACAACAGTGGAATACAGCAATCTGAAACAAGAGAAAAAAATCATAATATTATAGTATATTAATTGTATACGATATAATATGTATTTCACGTTTTATTTTTAAACAGGTGATAACTGCGTTAAAAACAACCGACTTCAAACTTGCACTTGCAAAATTTACAAATACCTACAGACAAAAATGCTCATAAAATAAAAACTACTGGGCCTATCGGAATAAAATTTTTATGGGACCAATTCGACACCATCCCGCATCGAACAAAAAAAGAATCACGTAAATCGGTTCAGAAACCTCGGAGTAATCGGTGTACATACATAAAAAAAAAAAAAAATATACCGGCCGAATTGATAACCTCCTCCTTTTTTTCGAAGTCGGTTAAAAAATATTTTGGCCCTTTTACTCTTAGGTTAAGTGCTTTCGATAACAGTTTATAGTTTTTTGCTATCTGTAATAGATACGGAATAATCGCCTGTGCACACTTAACGATTACACCCTGAGTGTATATCATCACGCTTAGACCAACAGGTGCGGAGCAATGCGTAAACTCGTTTTTCGTTAGCAACAATACATAATTACATATATCTATAGCCCTATTATACACAAAAAAAATATTTATAACTAGCGGTCCGCCCCGGCTTCGCCCGTGGTACATGTTTACGTTTTCTCTACATAAGATCCATCCTCGTACTTCAAGAAATAGTATAATAAAAAAAGAATTATCGAAATCGGTTCAGCCGTTCTCGAGTTATGCGCTTACCAACACATTTTGCGATTCATTTTTATATATAAGAAGATAAAACCTACACACCTGTGGTCAGTCCCGCCTCCGCTTCGCCTGCGGTTCGTGTTTGCGCGAACTCTTGTCCGCCCGCTTCGCTTCGCTCAGGAACCGATCCAAACCGAACGGGTCGAAGTCCGCCTCCGGTTGCCGGGGGTTGCGGGTTTGACTCTGGGCGGGGGAAATACAATAAATAACACTTTATTGATATGATAAATATCATAAATTGGTGCAGATTGTGAATGAATGCATTGATGCTTTGATTTATATTAGTTGGTTATTATTTACTTTTTAGATGATAAATATTAAAAGTCAAAAAAACGGCGTGTGTCACTCGGGCAGTGGGGCGGTTGCGCTATTGCATGCTATGCCTTCAAGCCACACCTCCGCCCCAAGGAGTGGGGAGCGTGAGGTTTTTTCGTTACGGAATTTCTCGATTCGGTCCCCGCGCTCATAATAGCTTAAAAATTAAAGCAACTGATTTCAAATGGAAACACAATAGAAAAACATAATGTCACAGCCCTGAATAATTAAAAGTACAGTAATCCGGACCACGTAATTTGAGGTACAAGTTTTCATAATTATTTCCTTTATATAATCATTCTAAAGTTTCTTATAAATAGGTAAAATATCATTGCCAATTCATAGATCTTTATTTTCGATCGATTATAATTAGTCTACATCAATAATAAAGTATTTTTCGTGTCCTATTAGGTTCAAATTCTGAAAATCAGTGATGACACACTGAGTGATTGGGCTAATTATGGCATTTTTAAGTTCCTTTTTTCAACTAAATTGTATCTTTTATTTTTCATATGACCATAATAAACTTATTTTCATTTCATTTCATTTCAAATGACTAATTATTTATCTCTTGACAACGCGCGTAAATCGGGCTTTTACTGTACTTACTACAAACTTGAATTTTGCAATAAAAACTATTTATAAAAATACTAGCTTACCGCCCGCGGCATCGCCCGCTTTGTCTACAACCTAATGAATAATATACTAAAACCTTCCTCTTGAATCACTCTATCTATTAAAAAAAAACCGCATCAAAATCCGTTGCGTATTAAAGATTTAAGCATACAAAGGGACATAGGGACAGAGAAAGCGACTTTGTTTTATACTATGTAGTGATACTCACGGGCTCAGCGCGTGGATTCTTCTCGAACTGAACCGGTCCAGAACGCGTGTTCGTACTGCTTGTGCCCGCAAACTCTTTGTCAGCCACGAAACTAGAATATAAATATAAATTAACGGCCTAGTTACTAATAAAAAGTTAAACAATGGATAAATTTCTACCATTTTATACAATAGCTGTGTCCTGCTCTTGCTCACATGAAACGTCAATCATAAAAACAAGACAGGTTATTGCAATGACTAATCCATTGCATAACGAATGGGTGACATTTTATTAGTAAGGCCGCTACTATATAAAAATAAGTCTGGTTTTCCTTCCTGACGCTATAACTCCAGAATGCACGAACCGATTTCCACGGTTTTGCATTCGTTGGAAAGGTCTCGGGCTCCGTGAGGTTTATAGCAAAGAAAAGATGTCTCTGGTGGCGGAACGGAGTTCGCCCGGTTTGCTAGTTTCATATAAAATTTATTTACTAGGCTTATTTCTTACGCAATTCTGTGTCGCAAGAATTTAAAACATATTTTGGTCATTACACCAAAATGACTTCATTTATTTAATTCTTTTGGTATTAATTTATGTTTTAATTAAATGAGCTTCGTTTCGCAACCAAGATAACCAACACCTACAAAATAAAATAAAAAAAAAACACCACCATACTGACACCTGTCAAATAAAAAAAACACACTGGCACCTTCTATCCAAAAAAAAAAGAAAAAAAAATGTGTGCGTGTACTAGTGTACACATGTAAGAAGTGAAACTTCTTTATGACCTTATCTTTCAAAACACAATTTACTATATGCAACTTCACAGATATACGTCGAATCACGCGTGGTAGGGATAAGAAAAAGATGGCGCGTAACGAAAAAATGTTACACTAAATTTTTTTCCAACCCCGATAAAGAAGTTTCACTTCAAAAACGATCCCGGCAAATTCTAAATTCCAAATTCAAACCCACCGTCTGGTATTAGCGAGCGCATCTAGATCGCCGCCATAGTTTTCTGTATCTGCATTCCGAGTGGGTCGGTAGATGTGCGAAGCGACCGCATCCGAGCGCCACGCCTTGTCGTACACATTGTACGCCTCGTCGTCGCCGTAGCCTGCGGGAAATTATATTCAAATTCAAATTCAAATTCAAATTTCATTTATTTACAAGAATGTAGTTACAAAAAAGGTGTTGTTACAATATTAAGGCGCTAATACATTCTACCCACTATTTGGGTGTGCAAATATTTAAATGGAAATAAGTTTATTAAATTACACTACACCAACACTACACAAATTCTTCGCGTCACTATTGTTAAACGTCACTAATTCCTTCACAGATTCCGCAATGTAATAAGTTCTTGAATATCATAAAATTGTTTCTCCATTAACCATTTCGTCAGTTTCTTCTTAAATATATTTACTTAATTATATTTGTATTTAAAAAAAATTGCTTGTTTGTAAAGTAGGTTAAGGCTGGTTGCAGAGCTTGACCGACCATCAGTGCGTACGTCAGTCGCGCTTGTCATATGTTTTTTTTTTAAACCATTTTTTGATAGAAAAATAAACATACATTGGGCATACAGAATAAACACCACATAAATCGACACGATTTGATCGTGGTGCACATGCATTCTAGACGTCAAACAAATACTAGATAGATTAATATAAATTTTGTTACATTACATATGAAATTACATTGAAAAATACATTAAGATGGCAAGTAAATTACACAACAGAAAAAATATGATGTACAATAGGGTACTTGTGGAAAAAATTTTTTGCGATCACCTACTGTGCTGGCCGTGTCTTTATAAACGTGATATATAGTATGATTTGAATTGACGGTTAACATTTTTACAGTTTATTTTATTTTTAATGTTATTATCTAATTTATTGATTAAACGTGGAATTATGTATGAGCATCTTCTTTCGCCATAGCGGTTATTGGCTCTGATAGTACATAATTTATTTTGTGTTACTTTTCGTAACGTATGGAAATTCATAAAACCGTTCATAGCTAGACCGACCATACGCACGCGTATTGTCATGCGCATTAGTGTCATAGTCATACACATTGTTGATGCGTATCGTCAGGACCGATGGTACGCACTGACGGTCGGTCAAACTCTGCAACCAGCCTTACGATCGAGATGTTAACGTGATAACGTCTCATTATTATCAGCGCTCGAGATGAGACGGGAGATCGGTCCGTCTCTCTCTCGTTATACCAGCCCCCCTAGACAAGTGGCTTTCTATTAGCGTAACGTTTGATAGAATAGATTATGAATGTATGAGATTGACGTAAGCTGTCGATACATTTATCGACAGCTTATGTCAATCACATACATTCATAATCTATTCTATCAAACGTTAGTGCTGATTTACACAGGGTCAGTAGACAAGTCAGTCGCGGCACCGAAATTCGCCGAAACACATTTGCAAGAATTTTGCAGATAAACGCATAATCCTAATTTATAATAATATTAATTTGCCTGTATTCCTAATTTATAATAATATTAAATAATTTTATAATATTAATTGACCAAGTTAAAGAACTTGGTCAATTAATATTATAAATAACTCACCGCTATCCATTCCTTTGGAATTGTTGAACAACCGCTGATCGAACATGGCTTCCCCACCCTGGTTGGTCTTTGCTGGCAAGCCGAGAGCTATCTGTTCTGATATATCTCTCTCACGCTCCTTTACTAATTTGGAACTGAAAGAAAAAAATAAATTTAAAAAATTAATTATAGCTACTGTTTCCTTTTAAAATACATAATAGCAGTACTTTTACATAAATGAATCTATGTCATCTACTTTCTGTAAATTAATAAATAAATATTTTTAAACGGATACTCGTTTGTATCATTTATGTCCGTGAAACAACACACTTCAGCTTATTAGAAAACTCTGCCTCAAAACATGCATAGGCATAGTTTTACTTCGGACAGTTTTTAAACATGATTTATCTAGTTTTTTATATTATGTCAATCTATAAATGAAATATTACTGCTTATCAGGCGCCGCTCGAGCAAAATTACGATCTCTCTGTCTCTCCTTGTCTCTCTCCGTCAACTCTCCCTCGACTTCTGTACTTGGTTGTAGCCCCAATAAAGATATATATTATTATTTAGATGAAATTACCGCTTATCCGGCGCTGCACGAGCTAGATTCCGATCTCTCTGTCTCTCCTTGTGTCTCTCAGCGCGTAACTTGTCTCTCTCCGCCGACTCTCCTTCGACTTCCGCTGCTGGCGCTTCCGTTTCCTCTTCCGGTGCTCTTATACCTGTTAATTTTATATTAATTAATAAAATATAGGATTATTAGGTAATAGTATGTAGGCAACACTATGTTATCTGTGGCAATAGTATAATGAAATAATAATATTTTGACCTTTTTTTTTTGTTCATGTGTAAAAATATATATGTCTTTTCTTTCTCTCAAATAAAGATATAGTTAAAGCAATGATAAAAAAAACATATTTTTTTTATCTTCAACAAGCTTTTATCAAATTTTCGCAAAAATCATTATTTTTAACCGACATTCTCGAACATTAGTAACGAAATTCTTCTCGTTCAAACCAGATATTCACCAAAAATCCTTACAGTAAAAAATTAAATGTCAATTAAAAATCTACAAAATATTTTATCAACTAACCAGCCCTATGGTCTCTGGCCCTCTGCGCTAACATTCTCAAGTGTTCTTCTTTCTTCTCCTTCTCTCTTTGCGCTAATCTTCTTTCAAGCTGCGCACGCGCTTCCACTGCTTCTCTTGCTTTCCTGTGAAATTAAATAAGAAAATTGTGAGGGAAATATAGGAAAATTACCTATCGAGAATATTAACGATTCAAAAATAAGTGAAATTGTCATAGATAATATTGTAAATTGTGGAAAAATTCAACTGTATAAGGACGCTAAATCAAAGAAAAATTATTAAGATGTAAGAAAATATACATGTATACTCATAATCGCGATGAACATTATCTGAATTATAACTCTGCCGACCTGTGTATAAGGCAGTGTTTTCTAATTCGAGTCATACAGTATACTTTGCTGCCTGGGAGTGAAGTATAAATTACAATCAATGCTTTATACAAATACTAGGCCATTTTTGACGATCTTTTAATAGGCAAATGTAAGTTTAGTAGTTTAGTATAATATTAATACTGATAAGGCATATACACATTTACAAATTTTAACACTCACCTATCGGCTATATACAAAGCTTCGGCTAGTTTGGAGAAATTCTCATTAATGTGCACTTGTTGTAGCCCTCGGCCGTCCGCTGCTAATCGCTTATCCAGAGGTATTGTGTAACCTGAACAGAAATTTATAAATTAGTTATTAGTTTATAATATTTAATAATGTTAGATGTGGGATCTGTCTCTACCAGATTAGATGATTTTAAGCTTTTTTCTAAATTTAAACATTTGTTGTCCTTAATCAATGAGATTCAAATCCAACAAGCCATAAATCATTAAAAACCGTTCAGTTATTCTCGAATATTCCGTCTTCCTAATACCATATTCCGTCTTCCTAATCACGTTTTAATCACATAGCACTGTTCTACTCCCTTGGTGTTCTTCCAAGACCAAATACTCAACGTATTTGGTTATTGATATAAGCTTTTAAGCCATTATATTGCCAATCACACGCGGCACCTTCCAACCGCGCTACTACCCACTACAACTCTCTATAGGCCTCACTATGTCACTGAATAGCACTTGTTCACTGCACGCGCTCGCACTGAATCGATTATTACGTCTCACTTATCACTTAGGCTGGTTGCAGAGCTTGACCGACCATCAGTGCGTACGTCAGTCGCGCTTGTCATATGTATGAAAATTCATAAAACCGTTCATAGCTAGACCGACCATACGCACGCGTATTGTCATGCGCATTAGTGTCATAGTCATACAATTGTTGATGCGTATCGTCAGGACCGACGGTACGCACTGACGGTCGGTCAAGCTCCGCAACCAGCCTTAATATGTACGCACAAGCACACAAAGTGTGCTTACTGCTTAGTGAAACAACCACAATCCCGCACCCTTAGCGTTCTTCCAGTGGCTGACGCAGGGCGGCACCTTCCAATCGCACTACTACCCACTACATCTCTCTATAGGCCTCACTAAGTCACTGAATAGCCTTTGTTCACCGCACGCGCTCGCATTGAATCGATTATTACGTCTCACTTATCACTTAATATGTACGCACAAGCACACAAAGTGTGCTTAGTGGAACAACCACAATCCCGCACCCTTAGCGTTCTTCCAGTGGCTGACGCAGGGCGGCACCTTCCAATCGCGCTACTACCCACTACATCTCTCTATAGGCCTCACTATGTCACTGAATAGCCTTTGTTCACCGCACGCGCTCGCACTGAATCGATTATTGCGTCTCACTTATCACTTAATATGTACGCACAAGCACACAAAGTGTGCTTACTGCTTAGTGGAACAACCACAATCCCGCACCCTTAGCGTTCTTCCAGTGGCTGACGCAGGGCGGCACCTTCCAGTCGCGCTGCTGGCGCACGGACACGCGGCGCGGGGGCGAGTGCAGCACGGGCGCGGGCGGGGACGGCGCCGCGCGGGGGATCTTGCGGTTGATCTGGAAGCGGGGGGGCTCCATCGGGTCCGATTGCGCTTCTACCATCCTGGAAATTATGACTTCTTATCAATTCCTTGCATATGGGTTTGTTAGTATCAACATATACGGTGCATTTCTACAATCCAAGAAGCAATAATTATTTATGAATACCGTGAAGCATTTTCATTTCTAGTGTTCTAAAAACAATAAATGATCGACATTATTATGCTGGAAAGTTTGAAATCAATACTGTGAAGATATAGAGTTTTTTTAAGATAATCAGAACACAAATTGACAACTAAGATATACTTTGTCAACACCCCAGCTTTGTAAGCTAGAACATTTAGGGCCGATTTTTCAATGCTTGGATAAAACTTATTAATAAACTCATCTTCTTATTTCTCTCTTATTCCTACTATAATATCTTAGTATATCACAGATTGAACAATGTTTCAAGTAACATTAAACAAACCAATTTACCTTTTTTTTTATGTTTCAAGTAACATTAAACAAACCAATTTACCTAATAACTCTCTGTTTAGCGCCAGAATTGAACGCTCCACCTTGTTGCGCCGGTGTATACCTTATGTATTGGGCCGGTGCCTGAAAATGTACCACACTATCACACCTTTATAGATATGAGTTCTCTTCTGTGTATACAGAAGAAATGTTGATGTACTTAAATAAGAAAATCTCATAAAAAATTACTTTTTTTTTAATTAAAATTGAACACAAAGTAGTATGGACATTGTAATTACATAGTTACATTTCAGAAATAGGACATTACTCTCACAATTTGATCTAAAATTTCATTCCCAAAAGTTATGTTTTTTTTTTCAAGTTTGTACAATAAAGTATTACAAATAAATAAATATTTTAAAGCCTCAAATAAAAAAGTACATAATATGTCAATATTACAGAATAAATATTTACATAATAATATAATAAGTGAAAATAAAAGTCAACTTACAGCTTTGGGTGCAGCTTTAACAGGCATAGCCGCTGATATCTTAGCGTTTGTCAATTTTTCAAGAGCCAATTTAGTTTTTTCCGTAATATCTTGAATATCGTCTTCTGTTGGTTTTTGTAATGTTGGATCATCTTCTGCTAACACTTCCGCTGGTAGAAGATCTGTCAATTTTGAGTATATTATCTGGAAAAAAAGTACTATTTAGGGCTTATGTATTGATAACTGTATCAAAATAAAAAAATAACACGTAAAATGTTTTTATAGGTTCCATTATTAATGCTGATATCTATAAATAATGAAAAACATTAAAGTAAAAATGTGTGCTAAAATATAACTTACATAAAGTCTTGAATCCACTTGAGCGGCTCGGCCAAATGAGCCGCTCATTCACCTGAGCATGCTCAAGTGGATACAAGGCTTAAGTTAAAATAATATGTTAATAAATTAACCAAATATTATCAAAAAAATTATTTATAAAAATTAACAAAAATGTAGTAACAAAGATTACTACACTTATAATATTGTATTTAAAACATATTGAAAGTACCTTATCAGCACCATGGCCTTGTCTAGCTATAGCCGAATATTTAACTCGACCAGACTCATCCAATTGTACAGCCAATGCATTTGAAGTGCTCTCCTTGCCACGAGCCCCCATACCCAAGGGGTATTGAGCTACATGGATCTCGGGGAAGGCTCCACCATCTACAAAGTAGGGTAAATCACATAAAAATAAATATTATTTACAATTGGTAGGAAATTAGGAAAGATAGTGTCTTTTTTAATATATTTAATAATTAACCATTCAAAAACAGTGTTTTGCTTGATATAACCGTGATTATCTTAAATTTCAAAAATAAATGATGAGTGGTGTTTAATAGCAAGACATCATACCTCCAAAATCTTCTTCTGCTCGTGGTATCCATCCTTTCCTTTGACCATACGGTGGTACACTGGTTTGGGAAACTACTAAGGCACTTCCTACTCGCTTCGCTTTTTGTTCGTCGTCCCTGTCCCATACCTGCTGTACGGGAGCAGGTAATAAGCTGAAAATTTACAAAAACAATAAATAATATATATTAAAAATGCTAATTCTAGTGCATTTAATTAATATTCAATATATAGACGCATTGACTGGCCACGAGGAAGCATTGATTACGAAAAAACGATTAAAGATTATTTATTTACTGTTGTATGAATAATGACAAGAATTGAAGAAGGTTATAAACTTTACAAATAAAACAGTTAAATTTATTTGTATATTCAACTTTAGTAAGCAAAGAATTAAATGTGTTACAATACTGTCTATATATTCTAAAACCTTTGTTTATATTTAATAGGTACTAAAACTTCTGGGATAAAATAAAAACGACACACACCTCGACAACGACGCCATTTTAATGTTTGAGAAATTGCAGTCGACAGATCACAATTCACAGAATATATATGTCATAAACAAGAAGCTTATATCTTATACACTGGAGATTGCACTATGACCATTAACTTGTCACAAGAAAATATAACCTTGAATGACGTCAGTGTTGTTTTTTGTCTCTTTCTGTGGGTGACCACACTGGTTTGTATATTCAGGATTTTTCGAAATAGAAAAAACTAAAAATCATGGTCTATAAATAATAACGACATATATTTTTAACAGTATTTATATTATAATATTACTGGACATACTATATTGGTAGAGAATGATAGTTTTAAATAACTTTTGGATACAATAAGCTTGGATATGAACCGATATATTATAGCATTATAATCCTTTGTAAATAGAGGAAAGTTGTGTTTTGCATCAGATGCTATTTACCAAATTGTAAAGCTACTCAGATCTTCTTTTTAAACGCGTTGCCTCGACGGGTCAACTTCAAGCCAAAAACATCAAAGTAAAACTGTTTATAGCAGCCTTGCAAAAATTTCAGATAACTTTACAAAGTTTATTTTTCAAAAGGTATTTTTTCTGGGTCGTAATCCTCAGTAATTTTACCCTTGATAGGCACATATATTTCTTTTTATTTCATTTTTTGGAAAGCTGAAATACATAAAACAAAAAATATTAGGTTAAAAATTGGACATAAATTTCAATGGAAAAAGGGTGCAATACCGATGACGTGTGTTGTTTCATTACTAGTATAAAAATCTTTAAAATGGTGTTCTAAATGTTCATTATAATATTGTTTTAGCAATAATATATTCTCGTCGCTATCCGTAAAAAGTAAAAACCTGTCATCATGGTTACCTTACTTGATAAATTTGTTTATTGAAAACTTGTTGAAAAATGATGAAAGTATTAGGAAAAGAACTTATTTAACATGATTGCTTACTAAAATGATGATAAATTTGACAATTTTTGCCATTGAAATGATTCTAAACAGGAAAATGCAGGAGTATTGAGGAATATTGTACATAACGTAAATATACACTTGCCTGTGAAATTCTATGCCAGAATTTGGTGTCGAAACACTTCTGCAATTTTTCACATTGCAATACATTATTTATATCTGGAAAATATTTATTAAATACGCAACATTATTAACTTAAATATTCGAAGCGACGCAATTTTTTTGACACTTATGCCATATTGTCAAAGTGAGAGTTGCTACAATTTTATTATGGTAACTACTCATAATCAGGGAGTATCGCTTTTTAATAATTGGTTCAGATACTTATTTTATTTAGCATAAATAATAATTGTCTCATCCAACAATGCTTCTGAATGACGTTGTTGGCAATTTATCAACAAACTCATGTACAAAAACTAACCTTTTGCACAGAATATAGTAGCCTTGGGAAAACTTCGTATTAACAGTGGCAATACCAAGTTAGGTGTGAAAGTGATAAAACACAACATTTTCTTGTTACACGTCAAATGTTCATACCGAAATCTCCAGTGTATAAGATATAAGCTTCTTGGTCATAAATATTAAATACAGACTAAAAATAGCAGTTTAATAAAACCACAGCTTCAAATACCGACCTAAAATCGTTTCCAATTACAGAGCATAATAGAGCATAATGCGACTCAGTGGCGCACAATGCCGAATATAAAGGGGAAAAATTAAAATTCTGTCACTGAGTTGGCATCGATTACGCATCACGCGCATTACTTTTATGAGTGCTCGATTGTGCGAAGCTGTGGTGCGAAGCGTTGCTGTCGTTGAAACATTCAACGTTAAGCATTATGCCGCATAATGCCTATGAATAAAAGCTGTAAGAATGTTCTGCTTGAAGAAATGCCATAAGTTATGGCCCATAATGTGGCCATAACATGTTCAAGTCTAAAACATGATGCACGCTGCACCGTGCCGGGGACGGGCTTTGCTGAGAAACAAATGAAACAATATAGATCTATCATGGCCACATTTGTAGTAATGATTTAGAAATACCATATTATCATCAGAAGCCTTTGCTTATCTGGGTAATATTAGGAAACTAATCTTTATTAAGTCTTCCAAACCAAACAAACAATAATTACAAATTTATACAATTAAACATATTATTAGCAAAACAAATCACAGCAACATCCATTATTTCGTGAAATGATTGCATTTCATGATGTGGCCAACATAGTTTGATTAGTTCTTCATTGCTCTGTGTTCATTGCCACAACGCATTGGTAGCGTTTTCATTAAACCCACAACAAAAATTTCACGTTGTGGTCCTTTTAATTTTAACAACGTGTTATGTCCAAATTTTTAATATCAGTGAACTTTTTCGGTCATCTAACATAAATTTGACTTTTCTTATTTTTATAAATTTATAGCTATAATTTTTAAGAATATGTTGTTTTAAAATGATTATGTGCACCAAGATGTGCACACATTTTTATTAAATTCTTAAGTTGATTACATATGAAATTATGCGTGTATTGAAATTTGCAGTGTTGTCCATGATAGAGGTGGAAAATCTGTCAGATTGGTATATAAATGAAGTAGGCTGCGAACGTCTCTCTTTTATAACCTTAAAAATGCGCGAGATGTATCACAGTGGAATGGCGAAGAGAGCTTTAATTTAAGTTTAAATAGTGCAAAAGTGAACGGATTACCACCATGCCTTCAAAGAAGAGAAAATACAATGCCAGGTTCCCAGCAGTAAGTCGAAAAACGTCTAAAAACCGCCCTAAATGGTCAAAATAGTCGATTGTTTTTGTCGATATTTTCGTGAGATTGGTGATATCATGACATTGTTTGCTTGTAGGGGCGAATAAAGAAGATTATGCAGACTGATGAAGAAGTGGGGAAGGTTGCCCAGGCTGTGCCTATCATAATCTATATCCTTTTTACCTAAAACTCATATTTTTACAATTAACAATAACAACATATTTTGGTTTTGCAATAGACAGTTGATGTTATTTTTATAACATGATCAATTTTGAAAACGTTTGTGCTATTCCTATATTCTATGCTATATTTACATTGTAATTGTGATGTCATTTTATCTTAAACACAGTCAAAGATTTAAAAATATACAATAATACTGACCTGTGTTTTATGTAATAACATTCTGAGATACCAATAGGTTTATACTGACCCAATTTATATTGGTTTAATTAACTGATATTAAGCATAGTGCTTATCACATTTATTAATAACTCTTTTGCTGTCACAATTTAATATTTAATCAAACCTTCAATTAAGAACACTGTATTTTGTTATTTTTATTAAAAGTATATTGTGTATAATTAAAATTTAAAGAATATTCGTAATACCTGTGTTACTTCAAAATCAAGGCTTTTACAATACAATAAAAAAAGCGTGCATTGCTGTGTAAAATGTATTTTTTAACTGAAATGTTTAATTTTCTGAAATTTAACTTAGCAGATATTATTAGCTATCTTATACACAATATGTTGATTATAGAAAAATTATTTCATTTCTTATTAGAATTACTTATCTAGTCAATTTTACATTTCCTCTGTTTCTCTTAATATTGAACATTGGGATCATTGAAGTTAAATAAAATGTTAAAAATGTAGATAATTATATAATAGAGCAGTGGTGGCTCAGTGGTGAGACCTCGGACTTCGAATCGATAAGTCCGGGGTTCGAGACCAGGCGAGCGCGCAGGAATTAAATTGATTTTTCAATATATCTGCGCATGTTGTAACATCACCACTGCTCGAACGGTGAAGGAAAACATCGTGAGGAAACCGACATGTCGAAGAATTAAAAAGTTCGACGACATGTGTCATCCGCCAACACGCACTTGGCCAGCGCGGTGGATTATGGCCTGTACCCTCATAGGAGGCCCGTGTCCCAGCAGTGGGAACGTATATGGGCTGATGATGATGATGATGATATAGATAATTTTAATTCATATTCAAAATATAAGTACAAAGCATCAACATTTTGCCGTGAGTCAGAAGATAACAACATTATTGTATTAGAATGCTCGCTGAAACATAACTTTCGGATTTAAACAAGAATAAATATGTAAAGAAAAAGTATTTGAATGAATAAATGAAGAATTTACGATTTCTCTACATAAGAACCATCCTCGTACTTCAAGGAATATAATAATAAAAAAATTATCGAAATCGGTCCACCCATTCCCGCGTGATGTTAATTGATTATTTAGAAATACTTTAATTGCATTGTATACAACAGCAAGGTGCAAGTTCGAAAAAATGTGTGCGTGTACTAGTGTACACACGTAAGAAGTAAAACTTCTTTTTGACCTTATTTTTCAAAAAATAATTTACTAACTATATGCAACTTTACAGAAATACGTAGAATCACGCGCGGTAGGGATATTGAAAAAGAGCGCGTGTAACGGAAAAATGTCACGCGTAACAAAAAAATGTTACATTAAATTTTTTCCAAACCCGATAAAGAAGTTTCACTTCAACAAAAAAAATAAAAATAACATGTTAACGGCAACAGATTTCCCTTAATCATTCAGAAATAACATTCAAAAAACATTTTCAAACATCTTAAGCAGTTTTTAACAACATGTACAAATTTTGTGTTGGTTTACACCAGTATTAGCATTGATTTACAGCTTTAAATCTGCACTAAATCCTTAACTCAGTAATTCAAACCAACACCTCGTACATTAGAGCTCTTCGTCGAGTCGCTTCTCAGCAAGGCCATGCAGGTGACGATGCAAAGGAACGCGAAGACGCTCAGCCCGTCGCACGTCAAGCAGTGTATACTGGCTGAGTCGAGGTTCGACTTTTTGAGGGATCTGGTGAGTTTTCCTGTATTTAACATGTACCTTTTTTGTCTTTGGGAAATGTCTTTACGCATCCCCCTCTACAGTTTTACTGCACGAGGGGGGGTTCGCAGGAAGCCATACCCACTAAGCCCAACGGGCCACCGTTGGGATTAGTGGCGTTCATTTTCGGCGACAGTGGTTAACAACTAGGCCTTGTAAACCCGAATTCCATATAACGTTATCATTCCCCTGCTTTTTTCTTTGCGGTTAGGAGAAAATAAAAATAGCTGGAATTAAGGGCTATAGATTATAGTCATAAACTACCGTATACCAACTTAAAAAAAAATCAAATTGGTTATGTTTAATTGTTTTATTTTTAGAGCAATAAACCATAAATAAATAAATAACAAATTAATGTTATAAAATATCATACCTATACGGAGTGAATTTCAACTATTACTTCTTTTTTTTCTTACGGAAAGGTAACATAATTTTATTTTTTTGTAATTCAAATAGTTATTCTATATTTTTTATGAAAGTACATATTTAAATAAAGGTAGCCCAGTCTCTTGACTAAAAAATTCTGAAAAGCTGACCTATCCCATATTTGTATTTGACTATTACCAGCGCAGCTACATAGTAAGTAAAAGCAGGCTGAGTAAGCTGATAAGATGTTTCGTGCTTGCAACTTCGCTTATCATACAGTAGATAATGTGACAAAACGGACATGGACCTTTTCTGAAATTCTAAAACAAGACTACTTAACTAATAAAACTTCTACCTAACTAATAATACAATGCTTTACTAATTATTATTTAAACATAGTTTTTTTTTTTAATTTTGACACGAAACTGGTTCATCCACATATAATACTGTTAATTAATATTGTACTGGTCTTTATAAAAAACTAGTGGTCCGCCCCGGCTTCGCCCGTGGTACCTACATGTTTCAACTATCCTATCTCTCAAGTTAGATCGAACTGCACATGGTGTGCGAATTTTATTATAATCGGTTAACCCGGCGTCATTGTTGCCGGGTATCTAACACCCGACGCATTTTAAAACTGTCATAATTGTAAAACAAAATGCGCACGTCTTTTGTCCGTTACAGTAGCTGCGGACGTTGACCTTTGTTCGCGTATTCTCTTCCCTATTTTGTGTTACCTGCGGCTACGTCGTAGTGTAGACATGTGTAAAGAGCGCGCGGGTAAGTTATACCCGGCCACAATGGCCACGTAACGTTTATAAAGGCAGCGTGTTTGTTATTTTTTATTGTTTATTGATAAATTGCATATCGTTGTTCAAAGTTTTATGAACCATGTCTTACGAAAGCGAACAACGTCGATTGCTAGCCTTGTTTGAACTAGCTGACGCCAGTGAAAATGAACAGTGCAGTTCAGACAACGAGGGTGAAATCGACCATATTTCAGAGCGAAGTCAAGGCAGTGATACGGAACAGGAATGCAGCGATGATGAGCAAGAAGTAATTGTTTCAACAAGTAACCAGCAGTTTTATATTGGTAAAGACAATTCCACCAAATGGTCTTCGCAACCACCTCGGACCAACGTCCGCACAGGGTCAGAAAACGCTGCGTTGATCTCGATAGCGAACAAGTATATTATTAGTAAATAAGCTTTGTTTTATATAGTTAATGATTTCATGTTTATGTTCTAAAGAAAATTTTATGTTTTGTCTCTAAATGTCTATTATGTTATGTTTTCGAATAAACGTTTTATGTTATGTTCTAAAAAAATTATCGCAGGATAGAAAGATTTAATTTGATGAGTAATATGCTCATTTTATGATAAATAAATGTTTGATTTTTATTAATAACGTATTTAACTACCTATTTCCCTATTATAGAAAACTAATAATGACATAAGTTTGATTCAGTGCACAATAATGTACATGGGTAAAATTTACCCGGCCACAACGGCCAAGTTCTGTTTAGTAGCCACAATGACGCCGGGTTAAGTGGTTTAGGAGTCCATTGAGGACAAGCATTGTGACACGAGATTTATATATATTAAGATAAAACAAAATAAAAAATAATTTATGTAACTACCTATTAATGTATCTTTAAAATAAGCTCATTTCAATTTTTTCACAATTTTGTACAATGAATAATTCAGAAATGCCCCGAACCTTACATTATAATCATTAAAACAAAGCATAATTTTAATAGGCGCATAAATTAAAATCTACCAATATCACGCGACCTCAAAATTTTATTCATATTGATATGCAAATGTATCATTAAAAGGAAGTTGTAGGCAATAAACAGACAACGCGTTGTGCGTGAAAAAATATATATCATGCATAATGTTACTTTCTATCCGTGAAAGGATTAAAAAAATATTTATTAAAAATACAACTTTCCAGAAAAATATTCAGAAATTGATATACCTACCTAATTCTTTTATGTTTTTCTACCGAAAAGCCTTTTTTTGGAAGATGATTGGCGAAGAGTGCAGCGTTACCAATTACCATAGCAATACAAGTAACAAATTAATCTCCCGCGCTTTTTTCATGCGCAGGCGCAAAATTTTCGTTCTTTTACGTAGATAATTCTATGTGTCTTAATTTTTATATGTTAAGGCAATAAATAATTTAAATAGGATAGGTAATTACTATAAATAGTGTTTGTAATAATGTTTTAATACTTTTATTAATAAATTTCAGGTAAAAAATGTACCAGATGTGACTGCAGCAGAGGAGAAGGAATTACAGAGTGGAGAGAGCTCACCAAATTCCTCAAGGTAATATTGCCGCTACTTGTTTATTTGTCATACATTTAAACTAGGTACCTATTTAAAGAAAAAATGGTACAAAACAGAAGCTTTGACGTCAATTACATTTGTATTTTTATTTTTAGGAACACTATCACATTAATTATGTAGGTAGATGACAAATAACAAAACGAACAAGAATTAATTCTTGCTTATACATATTATTATGATGAAATTGTTATTTGACTATTTCAGATATTCTGACGCATCAATGCCAAGGAGGGTAGTCAGAGAAGACTCGAACAGCTCGAGTAGTTCGGACATAAAAGTGCAGCAAATCATACCGCCCATAGACACCGCCCCGCTAGCTATAGCAGTGCAACTCGACAAAACCATAGACCAACCGACAGAGGCCATAGATTTAACAAAGAAGAACGACGTGAAACCAATCGTGACGGCTAACTTTTACCAAGAAACGCTAGTCACTGAGGAAGTACAACATAGGAGTGTGATAAAAGTCAATCCGACGTATGCAAGCCCTCAGCCGTCGACGTCTAGCTACGCGACTCTAACTCCTGTGGATAAACCACTAGAAGCTTCTGTGCCAAAGCAAGATCCAACGTTCTTTGTAGATGTAAGACAAACTATACCCCCAAAAACACCCGTGACCCCTGTCACTCCGCTGCTAAATATAGATTTCTCCAAGAACCTAAAGAAGCCAGAAATCAAAGTGTTAGATACGGCAATTGCTAATGTGGTCAGTGCGAAATCAGTGAAGAAAGTGCAACGGCAAAATTCCAAGCCGAAAGTGAAAAAAGTGGAAATACCAATACCAAAACCCGTCAGTTTGGACAACATTAACTCTGATTTACAGATTGACGAGGATTACGATACCTGATGTGTTTTTGTTGTTTTTTGTGCTATGTTTTGTGATGTGCTCCCGGTATATGTTATTTAAACACAGAAAAAGGTTTTCTCTTAGGGATGAAACTGAAAATTTTCCAAACCATCTTATCTTTCTCTAACATGAGAACATACTGTAATGCAATGTATTTTACATGACTTAATTTAACTTCCATATTGAAAAATAACTTGTTATCAAACAAATTTCAGTAGAAACATTTCAACAACATTTTTGACATAGGTTAAAACATGCATATTTACAAGATAAATGACAGAGAAATACATAAGTTTTATGTTTTCAGTCAGCCTAACTTATTTCACATATTCCTTGTTTTATTATCTGTGAAATATAATTATTAAAGTTTTAAATAACATATATAGTAAGTTTAAATTGTTTACCATATAGGTATATTATGTTAAGTTGTCAGACATTGTATAATAAAGTATAGATATAAACGTGCATGCATGGACTTGTGTGAGATTTAAAATATTCTGATTTGTGTGTTTGACATGTAGAGTAGTCATGAGACTTTAAAAAATTGCGGAGTACTGTATATTAACGTTATTTTTAATTATTAAAATAACATACGTACGTAAAGAATTAATTAAAAGATAAACACGGGCGTCTTAAATATTCAAAACAAAGGGGCAATGGCGGCTGTATTTTTAAGATAATAGAAGATTAAAAATCAGCTGTCAGTTTTAAATAGGACAGTTTTACCACTTGTTGATAAAATCGCTGATTCTAACCTATTTTTCACTTTGATGTACATTTTCAAATATTTTTATTTTAACTGACAGATAAGTTACATAGAAGATATTCTAACAGGCTTTGAATATTTTATAATGCTTGTCATTGTTTGGAGTTGTGATTGGTTCCCGCGGATAAATGTCCCCCGCGGTTCATACCTCAACCCGCAAAAATCATAATCGAAACGTTGTTATTTATTCGATTGTTATCCAAAGCATGGTATATAAATACTTATTGTATGTTTAATAAAGAGGTTTTCTTTCGTATCAGCCACTGGCTAATAGCTTAATAACCCATTTGTTATATATTAACACGGATTGTTATCAAAATTGTTTGTGTTCTCTCTCATTGATTTGAAATTAAAGAAATTATGAAGTAATTTTTGGTGAGATTTTTTTCATGTCAATTTAAAAAATAATAAAAAAATCGATCGTTGAACTATGTAGCAATTTTGGAAAATTACTATTATGTACCAAACTTTGTAATTTAAACATTATTGTTTTGTGATTCTCTGCTGTTATTTTTGTGTATGTACAGAATTATGTATAGTAACTTGTAAATGTACAAATGGATGGCATGATTGGATATTACATGGGAAAGTTTTGAGAAGTCTGACTAGAAAAATAAAATATTTAACAATGTTTTTATTTTATTTAATAACCCCTTATCGAAATACTTATGTCACACCATTGCGGCAAGATGTACATGAAATTTGAATCAAATGCGTTCTAATAACCTACTACGCTCATGTAGGAGAAAGCGTACCATGTTTGTGTGTGAGATAAGATGGCGCCACTTTGTCCTATAACGAATAACCGATCGAGAATATTAATTATAAACATGCCTTATTATTCTCGAGTAAGTAGGATGTCGTCTGTCGATAATAATAATTAGATCGCGGGTGTGAGCCGGTGTAGTGGCAATGCTGTTCGCTAAAGTAAGGGCATGAACTACGAATAATTCCGTACCTACATCATCGACATAGTAACTACATTTATATTATTTCTGTCGAGCCTACATAAATACGTTTCCTTTCGCCTAAAATCAAAATAATGTGTACCAGTGTCTAGTATCTTTGTACCACGAGATTTTGATCTTGCACACATACATAAATTTTCCCGTGTGAGTTGCTAATATATACCAGCATAAAATATTCTGACACTTTTATTTATTTAAATTGCCACACCGACGGACTCAATGAATAAGGAATCACATGGAAGTGACATACCTACAAAAAAAGTGTGGCCGGCGCCATATTGCTTGTAACAAAACATGGCGGTGTTTAGTGCCGAGAATATATCGATAAACATTATTATGTTTATCGATATAAAAATAATATTAATATATTTTTTTTGAAGTTATACTTCTTTTGGCGCGTAACTTCTAACGCGTGTACATAAACACACACTCTTTTTTATTTAATATTTTAACTTTATTGTACAAAACATAGAAGTAAAATTACAAATGGAAAAAATGACAATGCCAATTAATAAAATTAAGTATGACGATGGCTGCTCGTGACGGTAACACCTATACAGGGTTACTTGTAAAACACCAGCAACCTCGCAGGACAAGATAGCTAACCCTGTATAATTTGATAAATCCAGTTCAATTTTGACTTCGATATAAGGATTACGGTATACTTACAATTTGGTAATTTCAGTTTTGAGGAATGTAATATAATGAAACAACATAATATATACTAATATAGGTATATAATAGTATTTTATTACGATGAACAACACAATATACAGTAATTGTATTTATTTATTTATAAATAATAGACAAAAAAAAAACAATAATATATAATAATAGAGAAAATTATAGAGCTAAACTATTTTGTGCAGCCTGGAATGCACTCGGATACACTCTGTTCATTTTTGAGTTCGGGATTTGAGGCTCAACTGGTACCTGGAAATGAAATGTCACAGTTTACATTAACTAGCATTGTTCACTTTACATTTAAACTAAAATGCAATACATTTTAATTAAAAGGGCAATGCTGATGGTTTGAAATTAATATCAACATTAGGGCTTACAATAGCGGAACTTGATTTTATATTTTTGGTTTTATGGCATTGAAATGCTTTATAAATATAAATTTATAAAGAATAGAAAAATAACTTAAAACACCCCATGTATTTAAAGTAAATTGCACTTTCCCTCAGTCAATAACATTTCAACAACCAAATACCACCCAAGTTTGTACTCAAAAAATCATATAAAACCATCTCAGTTTGTTCACAGGCCTCCTTCAAAATAGGAGAAACGTTAGATTATAAATGACAGCCCTAAATCTAAATAAAAAGACCAAAAGTAAATTGGAAGACATCACGTGTCTACAGATAAAAACCTCACCCTGTGTGAATGCAGCGGCAGACATACTGGTATAGTATCATCGTGCAGACTAATCACATCCATTGTTCTATTGAAAGCACTTTCGGGGAAATGTAGGGAACATACTACGATATTATATCCTTTACATTTGGCTTGATATTTTCAGTTTCAATTGCTTCTAACCATTCTCCTTTTCTATTTTCACTTCTTGGTAACCTTCAAAAAATGAATTTTTAGGTTATTATAATTTTAGTCCTGACTTGACTTATTTATAAATACATTTTTAAAGTACCTACTATAAAAGCAATTAATCTTACTTAAGTTAAAATTCATATTAGGTAAATTTAAGTGTTTTATTTTTCCTTCTGCTGCTCTTGGCAAAATTAATTTGTTATTTTGGAAGTGTATTCACCAAAGCAACTATTCTTAAGATTAATGACACAGCCTTGGGAGACGCACGTCTTCATCGAACATTTTGCTGATGTCGATATTATAAGTCATCACTAGCACCCAAATTCATTATTTTACTAGAACGAAAATATACAAAATAAAGCTATATTTGGTAACAATTTTACACTGAACATAGTCTGTGAATACTCCTCAATTCAATATACATGAAAATAAGTAAATCAGCAAAGTAATTACTAATATTTCAGTCAAAACGTATACATACCGGTGCAAAGACAAACTTTTCTAGTTTTCATTCTTTCCGGAGCCACATCCCACAATACTGCGCTTTGGTATTATGCCACTATTTGTCCTTGACCACTCTATATGTTTTAGACACAAATGTTTGTCACAATCACAAAAATATTCAATATTTTTCAATGTTTACTACGGAGCAATGACAGAGCATGTACATCATAATAACGAGAACATAAAATGGCGCCCGGCCACAGTAGGTATTTGAGCTAACTTCAAATGTCAAACGGTATAGAATTAGCACTGACTGACGTATAGTCATATATTTTCACTTAGCAGAATATTCATTAGTTAGAAAGAGACAGTATTCGTTTTATTATTTCGGTATCGAAATGCATGATATTTGTATAATCAGTTGTTTGTATAGAACATTATGCCCTGTCCATAGGATTCCTTAGTCATTGGACGGACTAAACGTACTGTCACTTGTCATTGTCAGCGCTAGCGCTCAAATAAAGGTCCGCCATTTTGTGATGTTTGCGATCGATATTGTTTGCTTCTCTCACCACATCATAATTCATAGCAAGGAATAATTATTCATAGTGATATTCTAAGTAATAAACTGGAAAAGGGTGTTAAAGTGTTTTCCGTGTTTACTATATGATTTCATTTATGAAATTTCACGAAAGGACGTTTAGAACATTGTGATAAATATATCGACAGGACGATTTCTTTTTTTATATAACTTTGTTGATTTTCGTGTTTGCCGTGTGCTAAAAACGCTATATCTTTACGAAAGGACGTTTAAACCAGTGTGGACGATTTAGCTTTGTAAAATGTCTACGAACGACTACCGAAAATGTGCTAAGTGTGGTCGAACACGTAGTGAAGATATGACTGTGTCTTATCATCGGTTTCCTAATCCAGGAAAAAATAACATTACAAAGTAAGTGTAACATACTTAATTTTTATATTTGAGTTCAAAAGCTGCAAGAAAAATTCAATACTCGGATTGAAACTCATTTATATTTAATGTCATCATAACAAATATAATAAAAATGCAATAACTAAACATAACCATTGAAACAATATTGTCTATTTAGGCAACAGAAGTGCGTACTTATAGATCTCACCTCTTTGTTTCAGTTGCAGAATTTTTTTTTTTTGGGGGTTGTTAATGTTACTGCTTTTTAATCAGTGGCTATGTGTCACTTACTAATTGAATTTGCATCCTTTTTCAGGGCTTTAGCGTGGGCCAAATTTTGTTGGCCTAATGAAGATTGGACACAACCTTCTTTACTGGTACTACATATTACCAACAAAGTTTTATGTGGGAGACATTTTGATTCAACTCAATTTTATGATAATAAGCACCAAAAACTGAGCAAGTTTGCTGTTCCTATTTCAGCAGAATTAGGTGAACTTTTGGCTGAAAAAGAAAATATATTCAAGCAGGTACCTACTACTAATAATAAAATTTAATGTCAATGATTTAGATCAAATAAAATTTTTAAAAATTTGAATTATTTAACTAGTATTGAAATTTTTTACAGAATGTTGAAAATATTCCAATTGAGCCTTCTACTAGTGCTATGGCGTCAACACAAGAAGCTATAATTCTTTCAAAAACATTAAAATCCACATTCAATGAGCTGGTAAATATGGTTTTTGTTTAAGTTTGTTAGTGCTGCGGTTTATGTTTTTATTAAATCAAATGATTAGATCATTATAGATTTCCAACTGTTATTTAAGTTTTAGAGAATGTATAGAATGTTAAGTCACTACCATTTAGTACATAAATAAAAATTAGTTTAACAATAATAATTGTCACCAAACAAACTTTTAAACCCTATTTTATAATCTTAATTTTATTGGCACTTATTTGCAATTATTATTGTTTGTTTCTACACAATACACTTAGTTTAAAAGATAAATTTTTTATTATATTAAAGGTATGTTGCATTTTTATAGTATGTATTTTTTTACTCATTTCAGAAAACTCCATCAAAAATGATAACCTCGACGGACACACCATCTCATGCCAAGGAGCTGCCAAGAAAATCACCTAAACAACGTTGCGGCATCCTTAATTCTATAAATGTATCCAGGCAAAATGAATTGACTCCTAGGGAAAAAAAGTTGTACAATGTTTGCAGAAGAAAGTTAAACGAAATAATAAGACTCCGAAAAGAGATTAAAAATAAGAAGGTTAACATAGTGAAACAAATTTCAAATGATGAAAATTTGCAAAAGCTATGCAATTTAAATATTAGTAATTCCTTTGTGGTATTACTACAGAGCCAACTAAAAAATTGCCCGAAAAAACCAAAAGGCAGAAGATACACAATTGAACAAAAAATAATGGCTTTAGTAATTTATAAAAAATCACCTGCCTGCTACAGACTTTTAAGAAGAATGTTTGCTTTACCAAGTCAAAGCAGTTTAAATAAATTGCTAAATAGAGTACCACTCAAACCTGGCATCAATATACATATATTTTCGTCTTTAAAAAAAATGAGTGAGAAGCAAAGTGATGACGATAATATTTGTATATTATCGTTTGACGAAATGTCAATTAGAAAACATCTGTGCTATGATGCAAGTCAAGATAAAATACTGGGATTCCAAGACCATGGCAATCATGGAAGAATTTCCCAAATTGCCAGTAAAGCCCTTGTTTTTATGTTGGCTGGCATAAGAAAAAAATGGAAGCAGCCCATTGCATTCTATTTTTCGAATACCATAAATGCAGACAGAATGACTGTGATTTTAAAAGAGGTAACATATATTTTACAAATGTTTTGTTTAAATTAGTTTTTTTCTGTGTATAAAATACTGACATTTTATTTCTTTCAGATACTAACAGAATGTTTTAATTCTAATATGAATGTGGTCGCCACTGTATGTGACTTATCTACAGTAAACATCAAAGTTTTGAAAACGTTAGGTGCAACAACAAGAGACCCTTATTTTGACCATAATGGACGGGAAATTGTTGCTGTTTTGGACCCTCCACATCTTTTAAAGTGTACACGAAATCTATTGATGAAACACGACATAGAGTGCACAAGTGACATTCAAGGCAATAATGAATCTGTCAAAGGTAAAGGTCTCTAAAAAAGTGCTTCATAGAAAGAAAATTTATTTAGGGCCGATTGTTCAATGCTTGGATAAAACTTATTTGTCGAATAATGTATAAAACTACCATTTTAAAAACGTATTCTAATTGCCCATATTTGACAGTTTACGTGACATTTTAATATTATCGTGTTATACTTTATTGGACGGATAAGTTTTATACAAGCATTGAAAAATCGGCCCTTAATTTTATAAAACTAACGGCTAGCTAAATTTCGATTGTAGCGTTATCATGGGAAAGATTATGAATTTCGTAATAAAAGGTAGCCTATGTGTTATTCCAGGTTATAATCTATCTGTGTGCCAAATATCATTCTAATCCATCCAGCCGTTATTGCGTGAAAGAGTAACAATCATACATACATCCATCCATCCATCCATCAATATAAAATTTCCCATTTATAATATTATGTAAGATGTAAGACTAGTGGCCGCCCGCGACTTCGTTCGCATGGTTCCCTACATTTACCCTACTACTACCCTACCCTACACCTACAACTACCCTACTGCTACTCTACCTATTTTCCCTTGAGAATGTGTTTTTATATTATTAGTTTCCCATGTGAATTTTGGGATAAAAAGTACCCTATGAGTTATTCCAGGTTACACTCTACCCGTGTACCAAATTTCATCCCAATCCATCCAGTAGTTTTTACGTGAAAGAATAACAAACATACAGACAGACATTCTCACAAACTTTTGCATTTATAATATTAAGTAGGATTGATATAATCAGTATAACAATACATTTGTAATATGAATTTAATTTTTTTTTTGTTACAGGCATAGTTAAATGGAGCCATATAGAATCATTTTATGATTTGGACAAAAATAATCTAAATTTTGTTTTTGCTCCTGCTTTAACAGATCGTCATTTAAAGCCAAATGTTAAAGAACAAATGCGGGTGAAGCTGGCAGCGCAAATATTTAGCCACTCTGTTACGGCTGGCATATTGGCGAAAATTGCAACAAGTAAGTGCCTTCATTTAAATTGCTTACCCAAATGATTAGAAACAAGTTTTTATAATGAGAAAGCTGAAAAATTTTTACAATTCACAGACTCAATGCCAAAATATTTAAATTGTGTATCTTGCAGAAGTTAGCATGCTACACCTGTTTACAGTGGTAACAGCTTGCGGAAGTCAAAGTTTTATTGCTAGTCTAAACCTTGCTAAAGGCCTAGGAAGCGTTTAAGCATATAACCCGGAATATACGAGTAATATAAATGAACATGTTGATTAAATGACATGTTAATATTTTTATACAAAAAAAATTAACTTATGACCAAAATATATTATATCTCAGTCAGGATAATTATGTATTTGTTCTGTTACTTAATCCTTACTAAATATTATAAATGCAAAAGTAACTGTCTGTCTGTCTGTTACTCAATCACGCCTTAACTACTGAACCAATTTGCATGAAATTTTGTATAGAGACATTTTGATACCCGAGTAAGGACATACATAGGATAGGTTTTATCCCGGAAATCCCACGGAAACGGGAACTATGCGGGTTTTTCTTTGACTGCGCGGGCGATGCCGCGGGTGGAAAGCTAGTATAAAATAAAAAAAATATCTGACAAATAGAGTTATCAACGTCACGCCTGCCATGGCTTTGGTTAGCCTCTGAGCTATAGCAATTAATGACGCAATAGCTAACTTGTACATACTGAACCTATTTTTTTTTCTTTTCAGATGAACTTCCACCCGAAGCCCATGCGACTGCAACTTTTACAAAAAATTTCGACGAGATATTTGATGCCGTGAATGCAGACAGCCCAGATTTACGAGGAGGAAAAAAATACTCCACAAACATGACCATACGTTCTCCTCACATTGATTTATTTAATCAAATGCGAAAATTTATTTCGAGAATGAAATATCTAGGCAGTAGGTCCAAGCCTCCATCCCAAGACGGTTGGATCCACACATTAAATGCTATAGAAAGACTATGGAAGAATTTGCAGTCAAAAAAAATCAAAAGCCTTTCCACGCGTCGTCTTAATCAAGACCCATTGGAAAACTGTTTCGGCTGTATCAGGTATAACTGTGGCTCAAATACAAATCCCACAATACAACAATTTGTAGCGGGAGTAAAAACTGCAATTTTGTCAAATTTGCGCCATTCTGGGCTAAAAAGGAACTGCGAGGACGACACCGCTGTGTTGTGTGATAATTTGACCAGCTTTTTAACCAATTTGCCAACTGAAGAAAAAGGGCCAGACCAGAATCCTTACAATTTCAGTGATATTGAAGCTTCATTAGCTGATGCAGTCGAAGCAGTAGAACAGGCAACGCCGGAAGGTCAAGCTTGTGGATACGTGTGTGGTTTCATATTCAAAAAACTCCGACATAATGAATGCCCAGATTGCCGGAATTCATTTTTGTCAAATTCAACTGAAACCATACACGTATTCACAAGCTTTAAAGAATATGACACAATAAACGCTTTAAACTACGTTAGCAAAGAAATGATACAATGTGTGGAAACGATGGCCACTTTAATACAACAATATTTACAAAACGAGGATTGGAAAGAAAATATTAAGAAAAATATTATTGCTGGTCTAGATATTGTAGACTTTTCTTTTTTGTCTGGTTGTAAAGAACATCTTGAAATAAATACACAGCATTTAAAAACAAGTGCTTTTTATATATGTTTAAAAAGATTTATCGTTTTAAAGAACAGAGAAATGGACGAAGAGGAAAAACAAAAGGCGCTAAGCAGGAAAATGAGAATTTTGAAAAATAAATAAAATAGTTAATCAAATTTCATATTGTTTTATTTGGTTTGTTTACAGCATGAAAAGAATTCTTAATTATATGGATATTCAGAATAACAGTTTCAACTCCATATAATTACGAATTATTTTCATGCTGGAAACATGCTTGACTGTCCAAAATCCAAATATATAAAATGAAAATATCATTCGAATATTCCCGCTCCTTCTTCAGTTTGTATTGCTAATCCGCAATGGCGCTAGTGTGCGTACGTGTATAGTTCGTGGTTGCTTTTTTTTTCCATAGAGTTACCATTCTTCTCTCGGTAGAGAGTAGTATATTCTTTGATGTGTACTTTTTTAACACTCATGATTACACTATGATAGTAAATAATTAATTTAATACCTTTTGGCATTATATACCCACTCAAAATCTACTGAATTCAAATCAAAGTGGTTTATAACTAATATTAATTATTAGATGTGGGTAGGATTTAGGGTTCTCACCGATATATGTATACTAGTAAAAAGTACCTACAGTCAATGATATTTTATGTATAGATACGTTATATACTCACAAGATATCAAAAAAAATGCTTCCTATGCAGTGTCAGGCACACACAAATACAAGTTTCATTTTACTTAATTTATTACATTGACAGACTGTATAAGAGAGATGGCTCTAATAAAATGATATAAACAAAAAAGACAAAGATAGTTTGTCACTTCCGCGCAGGTGTAAGCAAAAGTCACAAGAATTCACCAATTAAATATAAATAAACAAATAGTTGCCATGGCAATTGGCATAGACTAACGACACAGAAGGTTCAATGTTATAGATGTTACGTTTCCTGCACACGTAAACAAATGTGACAATTTCATTTACTATTTAATTATTATTATGAAGTTGTATTACAATGAAAAAAACTTTTTTGGAGATATAACTGTATTAAGCATTTATTACTAGCTGTGGTGTTCGTTTTCAGTCATCATCATTTCACCCGATAAACACCCACTGCTGAGCATAGTCCTCCTTATAGAACTCCATACGGACCGATCTTACGCTATTCGTTTCAAGGCCCGGTTCCCAGAACCCGTACAAGGTCATCACTCCAACTTGTAGGATATAATAATAGTGGTGCCTAGATGAAAAAAAGTATGAAATAAAAGAAAGGATGAAGTATAAGCCTTTTTTATCTAAAACACAAATAAAATGTATGTTCAATAGCTATTTACAGAAAAGCAAATAGCATTTTTCGTCAGTAGCGATAATCTTTTCTTTAATGTATACGTATATTCAACATCATTTTTGCAAACAAACATTTTTGCCATCACGATTTCATTGTATATAATAAATAGATATATTTGTTAATTACATGCACTGTGTGGATTTAAATATAAAAATAATCAAGTATTTACCCAAATCGAAATTAATAAAATAGCCGTTCTATTTTCAATAATCGTATCTACATGATAATCTTTGAACACAGTGTGCGCTAGCTTTGTCACACTAGTGATTGAAGCAATGTTTTATCCCTTTCATTATTTCAATACAAGTGTCAAGCAAGTGTCATTCATTAATAATTGCAAATTGTTATTTTTGCTCTAAAATTATAATATTTTAATACATTTACCTGTGATATGATATTCCTCTATCTTTCTTTATTTTACTATCGTAATTTTTGCACTTTCTGAACACACAAGAAGGCATTATTGATAATTTTAACGTTTATATCAGCATGTGCGTTCGCTGTCACAAGTCACAATCTGACTGATTCCACTGGTCCCAATTAGGACCAATTCACGGTTTACGTTTTGGTGCGTTGGTAACGTATCTATAGGTCTACCAGAATCTGATGGCATATTTATATTTAAGAAATATAAGATTTTCATGTGGCAACTTATTTGACAACTATCAAATTGGTTGTCAAATTATTTGTCTTTTTTCCAGTTGATGAATAATTTTTAGGATTTTTTCTAAAAAATCTTCGAAAATGTCGAAAAAGCCGCTGCGATCACAAGCAAGAGGTGTTGTTTAAAATGTGTATAGAAAAACATTCGATGAAGAAGGGTCAAACACATCACAATTTTCAATTTTGAAGATTTTATTGGTAAATTGGACTTACTCGTTTTGATACTTTAAATTAAAAAATATTTTATGTAGGTAATTATAATATTGTTTGTTGATTAGAATATAATTTTATGAAAACTTATTACAGGAGTTTCCAATACGGCTATTCGTCAAGTCCAAGCTGTCCAAGTCAATTTTATAATGTAAGTTTCGTAAGTATCTGATAATACTTACGAAAATAAACATAGTTAAAAATAGACGGTTGCCTGGAAGAAATGGCTTATGGCCATAAGGCCGCCCACTGTATGCCGATTGTATCTTTTATTTTGTGTCGTCTTCATTTTGTATTTCCTATACAGTGAAGAATAAATAAATAAGTAAATAGTTTGATTTTATTTTTATTTTATTTTATAAAAAATTATAAGCAGTTTTGATCTACATTATCATCATTCATCATTATATCGATATTTTCAGATGGCATACTGGTAATGAATATACAAATATAGGTATGTGTAAATAATAATATGTATTACCTGTATAAAAGTAATATGTATAATTGTATATCATACATGTAAGTATGTACCTACATAATATTAAGTGGATATATCATTATTAAGAACAGTATTGTCCACTTATGTAATGTGACTAATGATATTGAGATCAAAATAAAAATTAAGCAGTATCAAAATCGTTCAGTCCATTTTCCCCAGGGTTGCACACTCTAAATTTTGATTTCCCTAATTGCCATCAGATTCTGGTTTACCTATACCTCTTGTTTCTATATATAATATCATTGCCTACAGTAACATAGTGAAATTCATTAGTTTACTTTTCAAAATAATTTTTAATCATGATTGCGTCCTTGAACTAAAATTAAAAAAAAAACCGTAGTTGTAGAGAATAAAACAAAGAAATTTAATCATGTACAAAAATATTTCTTTTATTGCTGTTAAATTATTATCTACGAATAACAAGTATATACTTAGAATTATCCTAAATACATAAATGTTTAGGCTTACAAAAACAGTAAATGTGCCTTCGAAATATAATTTTAAATGATCCGAATTTTCAAATACAATTTTAAATTGAAGCTGGAATTACAAAGCCAGTACATTTTGTAGGATTTTAGATAATAAACAAATAATAATTACACATGGTTTAATATTTTTAATAATAATTAGTATCTGAATTGTTGAAGAGTTTAAAGAATTATGTAATTATAAATGTTTCTATGATGGTGGATGTTTATTATTTTTTAATTGAGTAAATGATTGGCCACTATTAAATTTAGTCTGATATGAAAGAAACTTTTTTTAGTGACTATTAGATAATATTATGGATATTTTCAATAATTAAGCATCTAATTTCAACAATTCAGAATATTTAGCATATTTTGCTTGATAAAAGTACAATTTATAACAATAAATGGCTGAGATTCAAATAAATTGTTTACCTTTACGGATTGCATTGTTTTCACTTCATTATTTTTATTTTAAACATAAATAGTTCGCTAGTATTGAGGTTACCTAAAGACTTAAATTTAAATTAACAAAAATATATTATGATACAGAGAACTCAAGAAATGCTCGGTCTGTGCATTGAGTTACTATGTACTACGTACTGGAGAGGACATCGCTACTACAATATTTGTAACACGAGTTAGAGTCAATCGTCTCAACCCAATTTTTTTTTTTGTTACATTGATTGGTTTTAATTGATAAGTTTATTCATATTTTTTTAATAAGATAAACAATATTTATTTGTTACATTGATTGTTTTTAATTTATAAGTAATAAGAGGCAGAATATCTACAAAGTTTATGACTCACGCCACGCGCCGGCCGCCGCGCTTGTTGCACAAATTTTGTTCGTGGTGTCCTCTCTATACGTAGTAATAATACCTCAATGGGTCTGTGTTACTTTTATTTTGTGGTACATAATTATACAAAATTTATTTCATAAACATTTTATGAGTTCATTCATACCACAAAGGAAGATAATGCAAATTTTCTTGTAATATTTAACTTAAAGATAACAATTTTTAAACTTTCTGTATGTTAATTTATTAACACAATAGTAAGTTTTTATATTTCATAACATAAAAACTTAATAGGTACATGCACTGAAATACGCATGCAATTAGAATATTCCATAGATAATAAATGACATTTTTGACGAAACTAAAAATACAAATTATTTCTTTATAAAAATTCTAAAATGATTCCTTATTTGTTTAAAAGAAACCTATCATCCCACAAAGAGAAATTTTCTTTTGCGGAAATTTTATCTTCGTAATAATAAATAATTTATAAACATAACAAAAACATTTGCAATAAAATCCCTTGTGGCATTCCATTATTATTAATACAAAGGTATGTTCATAAGTTAAAATTGTTTTAATACTGATTACATTTACTTATGGTAATTGATGGCATATTTACAAAGTGGCATTAGAATATAATTTAGATAAAAAAACCCGCATTTATATGCATTACAACTAAACAATATACACATTTAAAATAAATTAAAACTAGGCTTCTTAAAGGAAGCATTACTTTTGTGTGGGAAATGCTAGTTATTATTGAGCACCTTTGTTTTTATTGATAAGGCACTTTTCGTTGGTAATAATTACATGGTACATAAATAAAATTAAATACATAGCTGATATTTTTTTCTCTGGAATCAATATTTCCAGAGATTTCCAGTTGGATTTTTGTTGATGATTATTATCATTTTAAAGTTAACGAAGTTTTAGCTTTTATTTTGTGTGTTAAGTTAAAATGTATTAACTCAGGCCCCGGAACCACAGACTCTGGGATCAACCGCTTGGGGCTCAATGGGTTAAGGCATGAATTACACAGTTTTTAGAAGAAGTTTTTATAATATACCATGTATTATTACCATCTGTATTTGGAAGACATTATACAACAATAATTGTTACACATATACATCTATAGTAAGTATAAATTAATTAATCTAATTACTAATTAACTAAATTATGCCAATTAAAAATTTGGAATGTTAATATAATTTGCAGTCTTTGTGGGATTGTTTATAGAAATTAAGTTTCAGGAATTTTAATTAGAGCAAATTATATGATGAATTTTGACCATTTAGAAAATAAAATCACGAAATATAATATTTCGTAAGTCAACTATGTACTTGAAATGAGAACAGATAGAAAATTTAGAAAATTTCCACTCGTCATTTTTAAAATGTCCAGCATTAAAGTCTGTATGAGAGATTGCTCCGTTAAAATTCCTAAAACCGTTAAGACACATTTAACTGAATTCATTGCCTTCATACAGGCTTTCGCAGACCTCCAACAACCTCAAAACAGGGCTTATATTGTAAGGGAACAGGGACTTTGAGACAAGCCTACTGATCTGTAAACGTAACCTAATAAGAACCCTCATTGTTTCGTCCAAGCCTCGAGTATCATCCATTTGCTGACACGTCTCGAGAAATTTCGGCCAATTCCTCCGTACATATTTTAAAAATCTCAACAAATACAATAGAAAGCATGTTTCGTTACTCACCAAGTAATCTAGGAGTACATCGCTGTCGTGCGACACGACTTTGAGGAATTCCATAAATGACATTATAGGATTTAACATCGGTATTAAATCAGGGTACACTGAATTCCTGTAAACTATACCAACCGTTATATCCAACGTGCAAACCATAGATTCAATCAAGTAATCGTCTTGCTCACTGAATAAGTGTATCAACATTTTCGTGAATGGTGTTTCTGGGTGGAATTCTAGTCGATTACGTATGAACGAGTCCAGCTTTTTTAACACATCTCGTATCGACCTTTCGACTATCTGCATGTCTTGTATAGCATTATAGTCAGACGAATCTATAGAGCTATCGGATGAGTCACATCGCATTTCTTTCACTGTTACAGCAACTGATTTCAGTACTAATAATGACATTCGCTGTAACATAGTCTTGTCAACTTCATGCAATTGATTGTTGTCATCATTCTCATCATCTCCATAGCTCTGATCAACTAACTGTATTGATGTTGATATGGGAGCTACCTCAGTGCCTAACGAGTAATCTCTCAATACTGTACATTCATGTCCTAAAAAGCCAAATCCACTCCTACTGCTTTGTACTCTTACATCACTCAGTAGGCGAAAATCTTTAACATACCTTACAATAGAGTGTGCTAACGTACATATTTCTTCTGGCAAGATATCCTGTAAGGCTAATGTGGAGCCATAGCATAAAACCTCATTGAATAAACTTAACAGATGACTATATATTAAGGGTGGTAGTAGTGTATTTCTTAGTAAATCAATGAAGCTCTGTAAGTCTGCATAGAATGGCTTCGTATCTATCACTGAGAGATTAGCCTTAACACTTATAATGTTCTCCCACAGGGAGAAAAAAGTAAGCACGCAATTTTCAGCATTACTTAAATTCAGGTACCTAAGTAGCAGTAGTTTCATATTCTTAACAAGCACTGGCCAGTGGTGCTCCAGAGTTTTTATTGTTAAGCATTTAATATGAGATGTATCAAATGATTCTGAATCGGTTAAGATAACAGTAACACAACCATGTTCATTGACCCTCTCTATTCTTGAAGGCTGAGGTTCAGGGGACTCGCTTCTCTCTATCCTGCCCATAGGCTGTTCAGAAGGTAATTTTAACACTGGCTCGTGAAGTTTAAACGTCACTGGCTTGTTTTCAGTGGAGCTATCTCTACTTGATGTCGAAGGTGAACTATGGGTTTGTAAATTAGAAAAGGCACTATGTAAGTTATCATTTCTTGAGTTTGAAGGCATGCTTCCATAGCTGGAACTACTCCGGAAGGGATTGTCTTCCTGTACTTGAACATTTGCTGCTGTATTTATGTAATTACTGTCCTCCAATGGATGCTGTACTACATCCTTCCATTCAACTATCCTCTTAATTATATCTAAACTGAAGTTAATCTTTTGTACTGTGATCCTGTTTATTCTATCAAATAAATAAATATTTTCTGCAATCTGTTGTAGCCAATTCTCGTCCACTGTATCCTTTGATACTATCAGAAAGCTTGCTAAGACTCTACTCGCTACAAATGTAATGAATTTGCTTTTGTGTTCTGACAATTCAACCACTTCTGTAATCCAGTCATGCCTGTTTCTAACGAATATATCGCAAGCGTGCATCAGCCGTGAACATATTGTGCCAGAATTGTTTTGTTTCAAATAAATGTCAAATAACAATTGCATAGTTGATAGGTACGTGAGAGAGCATGTCAACGGCCAGGTTGCAATATGCAATCGTCTATCAAATAGTTGAAGGATAACATTTTCGTCTAAACCACACAAGCACTGGCCAACTAAAGAGTTTTGAAGAGTCCGTAGTTCAGTAAGTAGTTTATCATCAGCAACAGTCCAGTGAGGTGTATTGCTGGACGAGGGTATTATTTCCACATTAGTGTCACTTGGAAGCCGTAAGATTGACGAACAGTCGACCGCATCTTCGCTCACTGTACCACTATCAGGCGATTCTCCATTTCTCGTAATGAAATCGCCTGAATGTTCAGCTGGCGTTTCAGAATCGTATATATCCGTGAGAATATCCTCTCCCGATTTATCACTTCCTTCATCTATATCAGGACCATCTATCCTCTGTTTCTTCTTCACTGGCTGATCCGAAGCCATTCCTGCATCAGTCTTTGCAACGACGTGCCCTCGTAAAACCATGAAAATGCGTCGCAACTACACTTCCAAATGTATCCCAGCGCACAATCAGCGTGCTTTAATTTGTGCCTTGGCAGCGTAATCGTAGTTCTCATTCTGAAAACAAAAACGCAATATAATGCATGACCTTTCCAACTGCTACCCAGTTACGCGAACTACAAAGCCATGTAATATTTCACTAATTCAAGGGTAATTACGGAACGAAAAACGTTGCTTTGTAACTTATACATGCTTTACACTGTTATTTTAAACCATAGAAATCTATAACCTGTAATATAAAAGTAATTACAATGAACTTTCCAAAATATTTTGATGGCACACATACCATTGTACATAAAATGAGGTTGTATATACACTTTTTTCCAATTATAAGATCCATAAGTTACTTTCAATAACTTCTTGCAACGAAATACTTAATAGCACAACACTTTTACGTAATATTTCATTGAAAAAACTTCAATTTTCATGATCATAACTTGGTCAAAGTGAACATCGACTCCATTACGTACGATGACGCTCTGTCAATGCAACAACTTTTATTGAAGGAATTTATATACATTTATGCGAATATACACACAATTTCATAATATATCATCATGATAAATTATTATTTATTTTTAAATGAATAAATTTTCATAAAAATATTGGTTTACAACTAAAATACTTTAAAGGTTTTTAAAAGATAAGTCTAAAATTTTACGTATTTCCTGTACCATATCCGGTATGGACGTTGCCAGTTTGACGACTTCTGAATTTAGCAATCACAGATTCCTTGTGCAGTAGCAACTAGCAACGGCTGGCATTGAAAAAATAAACATCCAGTGGCAAATGTATTGATTATTTCCATTTATAATTCTTTTTCATTTAAAATCTTATATTCAATAGATTCTTAGTGTATTGTTATTGTAGATTTATATTTAAATGAAACAAATAATAGCTTATTTTAAATATTACCTCTCAATATCAATTATGAAATAAAAATCAATTAGGTTTTATAAGATATTTGATAAAGAAAAAGTCATAATTATAAAGCAATACTTCTCATAGGTACTTACTATTTATATTGAATTAATTTTTGTGTAATTACTGCTTTAGGAACAAGTTGTTATCTGAGCATAATATGAAGAATTGCCGAAAATATTGGAAATACGGAAGAATGGCAACAATAAGCTGTCAGTCTTAAGTGTTGCCAATATTTCTACTTTTTACGAAAACGATTTAAATTATAATTTATTAGTATTTAAATAAACTAAATATCCAAATATTTAGCGGACAGTTTATATTTTTTTCATAAAGCTTTATCAAACACTTTGTCGTCTTCATTTTTTTATACAAGTTTGTATATTAAAGTTTACAATTTTGTAATTATAGAATAATGAACGTTGCTATTGAAAATAAATCGCTATCACTACTGAAAGCTTTAATTTCGAAGTCTTTGAATAGTATTATTCATTACTTTAACGTATTTAAAAGATTTATTGCTTAATATAATAATAGGGGAAACTTATAACGATATATGGAAACATTGTGTGTGTCTCTCACCTCGGCTCCCCACTTCCCCAATCCCCTACTCCCCGAGAAAAATGTCGTCTGCTTGGAAGGACTCTAAATATTTTCTGTGATTTTTAAATATATCGATAGCGATAATTCATGATATTACCATTCTAAATCAGGTGAATATTGATAAGTGAAAATACAATTGTGCAGTTGTTGTGATTATGATGAGTCATCTGTGTGTTTTTGCATAACAATCGATAGAATAAATTTAGGTTAAGATCTTTGCTATTGTATACGAGATTGAACAATAAGAATTTTTATAGAATAAAGAGTAAAAAGAGGTCGATACAAACCACTCGTTAAATGCAAGTATACAATTTTTGTTTATTTATAGTAACGAATCGGAACAGAATAAATATGTCATCGGCTTGCAACTTTAGTTTTTTTTTGTGATTAAAATGCAATGCCGTCTAAATAAAGTTCAAATCTGTGAATTGCGAAAGCGCTCTAGTATCGTTTGACGCCCGCAACCTTGTAATAAACGGATAGAAAGCATTTGTCGACTACGAATCGTTAGACAATGGTGAAAATTTACTGAAGTTTCCTGTTAAGTTAAATCAATAGAGCAGCGGATTATATTTCCTTCCTTGTGCTGTGGTGGCATTTAAACGCTGTATATAAATAAATCATTACTAATTTTGTCTTTATCAACAAGCAATAACGCTCTATCGCCTTTTTGAGTGCCCTAAATATGACAACACCCACACAGTCTTGAAACTAAATACAAATATGATGTTAAAATGTATTTATACTTATTTTTAATACTAAATATTGATAGTTCTTCGTACTTTAAAATGAATAGATATTAAAAATAACACACAATAACTTTCTTCAATAATTATTTTTAATTACAGATAAACAAAAATGGAGCATACCACAGATAAGGCCAGACATGCTTAGTTAATGTGAATCTCTTAGGATTTAAGAGGAAGTGTTATGGACATGAATAAAAAGTGATAACTAGTGGTTGTGTGGTGTGAATTAACAAAAATGTCTGATGAAGAGGACTCCTCCCCTGACTGGGCGCTGGCTCCCACTAATAATGTACCAGGTATGGTATCAATACTACTATTCAATAGGTAGATAAATAAGGATATGTAATCCTAGTCTACAGAGAGATATAAGCAACATCGGAGACCAACAGAGGAGGTTATCAATTCGGCTGGGTTTTTTTTATGTATGTACACCGATTACTCTGAGGTTTCTGAACCGATTTACGTGATTCTTTTTTTGTTCGATGCGGGATGGTGTCGAATTGGTCCCATAAAAATTTTATTTGTATAGGCCCAGTAGTTTTTGTTTTATGAGCTTTTTTGTCTGTATTTGTAAATGTTGCAAGTGCAAGTTTGAAGTCTGTTGTTTTTAACGCAGTTATCACTTGTTTCATTTAACAATTCTAAATTAAAACTATTTTGTGTTATTAAATCGCATTGAATTGTCCACTTTAAACTGTTTAACCGTGTTTTGTATTAGCATCACTACATAGTATAAAACAAAGTCGCTTTCTCTGTCCCTATGTCTCTTTGTATGCTTAAATCTTTAAAACTACGCAATGGTTTTTTTTTTTTTTTTTTTTTTTTTTTTTTTTTTTTTTTTTTTTTTTTTTTTTTTATAAATCTATGGGAGCTTTTCTTTTTAGTCTTTGGAATTTTGTGTCGTTTTTCATTAAATCCATGGCCAAAGAATTCGGATGTTCATCAAGTCTTTTTCTGTAGGAGCTCATAGAGTGCTTGATTTCGTCTTTAACTGTTCGAATTTTAAGATCGTGGTGTAACTGTTGGTTTGTAACATACCAAGGAGCGTTTGTGACTAGTCTAAGCATTTTCGATTGAAATCTTTGCAGGATTTCGATATTGGAGTTGGAAGCAGTTCCCCATAACTGGATTCCATAGGTCCAGATTGGTTTAATGATGCTTTTGTACAAAAGTAATTTATTTTCCAACGAGAGTTTGGATTTTTTGTTGAGGAGCCAGTACATTTTTCTCAGTTGAATGCCAAGGGCTTTACGTTTAGTAAAAATATGTGTTCTCCATGTGAGTCTGCGATCCAGATAGACGCCAAGGTATTTCGCACCATCAGCCTGAGGAATAGGTACTCCATTGAGAGACACTTGAGAGCACGAGCCGTAACGAGTCGCAAATGTTACCTGTACAGACTTCTTTTCATTGGCTTTAATTCGCCAGGTTGATAACCATTCAGTAATTTTATCAAGACAGACTTGGAGGTTTGCACTAGCTTGTACTGGATTTTCGTGGATTGCTAGGGCTGCAGTGTCGTCAGCAAAAGTTCCAATTACCACGCCATCTGTCATGGGCAAGTCAGCTGTAAATAGCAGGTACAGTGTAGGACCGAGTACACTTCCTTGGGGAACTCCGGCATGAGCTTTGTGAAGGGTCGTTACGTATTCTCCTTGCCTTACTTGGAAGTGTCTGTCCTCTAGATAGGACTTGAGAAATATGAAGTGATTAGTTGGTAATTTAGTTTTTATTTTATATAGCAGGCCCTGATGCCAAACTCTATCAAAAGCCTGTGATATATCAAGAAACACTGCACTGCAGTATTTTTTGGCCTCGTAAGCTTTGTGAATTTTTTCTACCAGTCGGTGGATTTGTTCTGTGGTTCCATGTTTTTGTCTGAATCCGAATTGGTGGTCCGGTATGATTTTGTTTTCTTCTATTACGAAGTTCAACCTTTTCAAGTAAAGAATCTCGATTACTTTGGAAAGAATAGGAAGCAAGCTTATCGGCCTGTAAGAAGACACTTCTTCTGGGGCCTTACCAGGTTTCAGGATCATTATGACCTGTGCCACTTTCCATTGCCGTGGGAAAATGCCTCTCGATATTATACAGTTGAACAACTGAGTCAAAAATATTAAAGCTGAGTCTGGTAGTTCTTTCAGCATTTTTACAGTTATAAGGTCATATCCAGGAGCTTTATTCTGTTTCAGAGTTTTTATAACCGCTATAAGTTCACCTTTTTTTATTTTCTTTAATGGGAGATCAAGCTGGTAGGGATCATCAATGCTTTTAAGGCGATTCTTCATATCGGTTGACATAATTTTTTGGCAAGGATTTGGAACAAAGACTTCCTTTAGATGAGACGCAAAGGTTTCTCCCTTCTCTGGATCACTCTTTGCCCATGTGCCGTCTTTTTTCCGAATAGGGTGCTTGTGACTGATGGGTCTTTTTAGCTTCTTTACGGTTTTCCAGAGCGAATAGTCACTTGAAGCCTTGGCGTCCAGATTACGCAAGCGGCTTTCGATATCGTTGTCTCGTGCAGTTTGAAGAAATTTTTTGAGCTTGGCTGATATGTTATTAAGACGTGTTTTGTCATTTGGGTATCTGGTTTGCTGCCACAGTTTACGCGCTCTTCGCTTCTCCGCTAACAGCTCGCGAATGGGCATTGGACAGTCCACTTTGTCACACCTTTTGGAAGCAGGAGTGCTGCTCCAGGCTGCATTCTGAACACAGTAATTAAAATGTTCTACACCTTGTTCTATGTCTTCTTGAGTTTTCAGCGATAGCTTGAGGTTTATGCAGGACTCTACACTTCTGCGAAACATATCCCAATCAGTATTTTTACCATGCAGACGTGTCACAGGTTCAGTTCTAATAATTTTTTCAGATATTTCTACTAGTACTACACTGTGGTCTGATGACAGATCTAGAGAGGATTTGCATTTACAGTTATTTAATGGGATGCCCTTTATAACACAGAAGTCTACCAGATCTGGAATTTTTCTTGGGTCTGTTGGCCAGTAAGTTGGTTCACCGGTAGACACCGTTTCTAATTGAAGGTCATTTAAGGCTGCCTGGAGCTGTCTTCCTTTCGGAGTGGTTAAGCGTGATCCCCAGAGAGTATTCTTGGAGTTGTAGTCCCCACCTGCAATGAATCTGGGTCCTAATGATCTGAAGAAGCGGATATAATCTTCTTTTTTTAAATTATGTTTTGGTGGAGAGTACAGTGCAGTGACAGTGAGATTACCACGCCAGTCTTCAACAACTACACTTGTCCCTTGTATTTCAGGAGTGCTATATTTATGTGTCTCGTAGTGTCTGATGTTATTTTTTATTAGGATTGCGGAACCACCATGAGCTGTGCCATCTGGGTGCATTGTTTGGTAGTAAATATAGTTTGGTATATTAATGTAGTTTTTATTAGTGAAGTGTGTCTCAGATAATAGGAAGATATCAATTTTGTTTGTTTTTAGAAACATCTCAACTTCGAGGATGTGGTGTGGGAGCCCATTAGCGTTCCATATCGCAATTTTTAGGGCATTGAATGTGATAATTTTGTCATAATTTCCATTAGAAGGTGTGTCATAGAAGTCAATTGCTGCATGAGCTGTGTCATAGTATTCATCATTTCCTTCATGTCTGTGGTTTTCTCTGATGTCATTTGCTTTTCATTATTTTGTTGTGAATGAGAACCCTCATTTTTGGATGTTAGTGCTTGGCTATATGTAAGCTTGTCAGAAAATTCTTTAATATGGTTTGTCGTTTCTTTGTTCAGATTACTTTTACGCTTATCTACGTGTCTTTGTTTAATTGGTTCCGGGGGGTATCTTATTTTTTGAAGTTCTTTGTAAACAGAGCATCCTTTGTAGTTTGCAGGATGGTTTCCTTCACAAAGTATACATTTAACTGAGTCCGACCTTCCTTTGCGTTCACAGTTACTTGATGCATGATCACCAGCACATTTAATACATTTTGGTTTTCTGAAGCAATATTTCCTAGTGTGACCATATTGCTGGCAGTTTGCGCACTGTGGTATGTCTCGCTTCGGTCTAGGTGGTTCTATTTTGATCCGGCAATGTAGTAGGCTCTTTAGGTCATAAATGTTTTTATTATTGCTGTTGGCTTCTATTTCTATGAAAAATATTGGCAAGGCCTTTTTGGTAATTCTTTGTTTGACATTCCAGATATTTTGTACTCTGTGCCCATATGCTTCCAGTTCAGCTTTTATTTCCTCCAGGTCAGTGGATGGGTGAAGTTTTTTAATCACTACTTTAAAACATCTGTCTTGTTTAGGTTTATATGTGTAAAATTCTGTGTTTTTTCCATTTAGTTCCTTAACTATTTTGGTATATAATTCAGCAGTTTTGGGTTGTATTCTGACTTGTTCATTCCGGAGGATTTTCACCTCGTAATTGTTTTCTGCTACGTCATCTAACATTTTAAGCAGTGGTTTTATATTGCTAACTCTGTCCACAAATATCGGAGGTGGTTTGACAGGTTTTTCAATATCTTTACTATTTGTTGGTTCTTGGATGTCCTTATCCAATTCTGAGAAGCTGTTAGAAGTTGGAGTAGTTTGACTTAGCCAGTAGGTGTCAAGTTTTTTTTGTTTTTGTGTTGGATTGTTTTCGGGACTATCACGCTGTCTTTTTCTGATAGGGACTTCCGTCCATACATCATTTTCGGTTTCACAAGTAGGTGCTTGTGTTTGGGATGGAGAGGTGATGTCTAGGTTCGTTAAAGATTGAGTTCTAGTCCTGTTGAACAAGGCTGGGTGAAATAATTGTTGTGTTAGTGTTTTATTTTGCGGTTTATTGGATTCAGTAGCTTTTGTATTTTTTTGAGACAATTCCATTTCTGTTCCCACGAGTAGGGTCGATTAGAAAGTCACACACAGGGTAACGCCCATTCCCGTGTGAAGGCACTGTACAACAATGTTAGCCGGGTCCATTGAGGTTGGCGCTAGGAGCTGATAACCCATCAGCCATTCATTCTATCGGCGCGTATCCCACCTTAGAATTGGGGTTTTTTATAGAGGAGGACTACCTCTTGGCCCAGGCGATTAAGCCAAGACCACCGTTCCCCCGAGACATGACCAAGGGTTTACGGGCTGATGATCATTTCCTATCATCATCTTGCAAGCTTTCGCTCGTCAGGATAGTTAACCGCCGCCTGAGACTCGGCGTTGTTACTTGATTGGCACCACCCAGGGGACACGTGTGGGGTGGGTCTAGGATTAGATGGTATATCCCACGGACGCAAGTAACATCATCCCGCAATGGATTTTGATGAGGTTTTTTTAATTGATAGAGTGATTCAAGAGGAAGGTTTTAGTATATAATTTATTAGGTTTTAGACAAAGCGGGCGAAGCTGCGGGCGGTAAGCTAGTTATATGTACATATAGTGTAAAGTATATATATAGCTTTATAGTAGCATTGTTAACACAAGAGAATATTATCATGTTATCAGGTTGAAGTGTGATGTAAAAGATCTCTTATCTTAAAAGTAACTCAATTCAAAAGATAGATTTGCTATCTTTAAGTATAGATACAGATGCTTGTCTTGATACAGTTACTGTGATTTGATTGTAGCCTCAATTTAACATTTCTTATTGTTTTTTGTTATGTTATTTTACATACATTACTTGAAAACTCACATCTATGTACATAAATTTATTGATGACAACTTTTAAGTTGTACAACATACAAAAATTTCATTGAGTTTTTTAAATCTACAGATGTACTGTTTTTAACCCATCTCACAGTGTATGTAACAAAACTACTGTGAATGTTTTTGTGTTTATGATGAAGGTCTGAAAATAATTTTAACAATTTTTGCCAGGTTAGCATGTTCACTCACAATCTTAAACTTACATCAAGACTCCTATGTTATTTTACTCATATAATCATAGATGTATAATATAATAAAAATACTTTTTACAATCACAAAATGTTTAAATCAGTTGCACTATATTTGCACTGGAAAACATTTTATTTTTCTCCTCATTAGTGAGAAAAAGAGATAGTATACAAATTAAAAATCACAGACATAACAAAGTGTAAAATTTTAATTGTTATCTAATCATTATTTGAAATGTTTGCTAAATAATACCTTTGGCGCATATGTATTTTGTTACTATTGACTTGAAAAGGAGGAGGACTTCTTCTCTTGCAATCGACAATTAAAATATAGCTATTAACTATTTATTGAAAACTATAGTTTATTTTTTGTAAGCTTCTACAAATTAAGATGAATTTCTAACTCTTCACCCTCAGCTTCGCATGCGTTGCCTAAAACGTAACAAATTATATATGCACTGAAACCTGCAGTGAAAATAGAATGGAAATTGCCTTATCTCAAAACAGGCCAAGACAAATCTATACTAATATTGTAAAGCTGAAGTTTGATTGTTTGTTTGAACGCGCTAATCTCAGGAACTACTGGTCCGATTTGAAAAATTCTTTTGGTGTTAGATAGCCCATTTATCAAGGAAGGCTATAGACCATAATATATCATTACGCTAAGACCAACAGGAGCGGAGCAATGCGGGTGAAACCGCGGAGCACAGCTAGTCCAACATAAATACCTGACTGTTCTATCGATAGGTTTTCAAAAGATATACATAATACTATGATAATACATATGTAGTTAGATTTTTCTAGAAGTACTTGAACATTTAGCTATTGACAATGAAAAGAGTACATTCTGCCCGTAAACAGAGTAATGATTTTAACTTTTCTATGAATAACATTTCCGAAGTAAGATGCTCCGTTCCCCGCTGCATTTTCAAGCGTTTATCGTTATTTTAAACGAAATGAAGTGCACATTCAACTCTGCCATTTAGTTCGTACACAAGAAAATATCCACTGTGACTTTGTTTTTTACACTTTTCATTTCATTTTAGGTCAGTGGGTCGCGCGCGATTTTTCTTATGAATCTCGACACAGAATATTTTTTTTCTTCATTTCTAACCAGCTAAAGAGTTATATCGATCGAAGGTTTCGTTATTTACGGCTTATGTGAAGTTGTTAAATAAATAAATAATTTATTTATTTGCAGAAATATGTTACTTATATAATACTTATAGTTGATGTTACAAATTTTATTATATACATAGTACATATTTGTACATAGACTTTGAATGCTAGTTGATCTAATTGCGTATTTAGCTTTAGATCCACGTGTCCGTTCGAATCCTGTGAAGGACAAAGACAACATGAAAATGTTACAATTATATTGATCTCCATTCTTCACGATCAAATCTCTTCATTGATGATAAAGAAATTAAATCATAACAAATACAAACTATTCAATTCATTCAGTAGCATTAAAAATGGTTCAGTACTTTCAGAAACAAGAACAAAACAAACAAATTTGACCTTCACAATATTAGAGCACTTACCTATCGTTTTAATTAATTATAGTGTATTCTAAAAACACTAAAAGTACAGACGACCTTGTGTTGTAAAAGCATTGATAAATACTATCTCCGTGATGTACTTGACTGATTATAAAACGAAGTAAACTAATTGCGTGCAAATATTAGACTATTGAATACATAAATACGATAAGAATTTAGAGCCTCCATATTTTTTGGAACGTCGAAAAATTAATAAATATTATAATATAGGGCAATACTCAAAGGACCAAATTAAACTTTAAAGTTCTCTATCTTAATAATAATTAATTTTAGTTAATAGTATTTCTTAATGACTACTTTTAACTTCCTACTTCGCTTATCTATCAGGAAAAAAAAGCTTATTTTAATTGATATTCAATTTTTGCTTCAAATTTTATCCAGATTGGTTCAGCAGTTCTAGAGCAAAAACTTTACAAACATTAACCGCACAGACATGTATGTGAACTTTTGATTTAATAAGTGTGTATGTAAATAACAAGCTGAAGTGTCCCAAATGTTGCTTCTACCGAGAAGAATTGGGTAGAAAGTAGTGAATATATGTATTTGTATTAATAAGAAAATACATTAATTACTTACCAGCCGAATGTAGAAATTAATATAATGATGTGTTTTATTCATATTAAATTATGATTAAAAAAAAACAGTTTCCTATCTATTCTATCTAAAAAATATAAAAAAAAATTAAATTGCATAATAATTAATTTTATGAAAAGTATATTAAAGTAACTCGGACCATCTGTCGGTCTATCTATTCCGTCGTCACACATAAACCATTGAATGGGATCGGATGAATTCTATTTTATAGATAGTTCGAAGGAGGGTACTTTTGGTCATCAAAAATATTTTGTACTGTTAGTCGAAGAAGTACCTATGAAGACTAAATAAATTAAACGAAATTGATGAAAATTAAAAAAAAAACCTTACTCATTTTTTTAATGAGTAAGGTTTTTTTTTTATTTCTCCATAAACTTATAGGTGTGTGTGAGTGTTTGGTTAGTGTTCATAATTCTTTATTTATCAAAAATAGCCATAGCATAATAGAAATAGCCGGGGACTGCTTGCTATGGCCTAACCTTTGCGAATATTTAGTGTTTTCACATCAGGCTAGTAGTTGCCCGCTCTGTCATAAAAAAAATATTTACAGTAAAGATTTTGTAAAATGCGATGTGACTGGCATCGTCTCTCATTAGTTCATTACAGAGAAAAACCGCCAAAAACAGTTTTTACCATCGGCATATCGGCAAAAATCATGGCTAACAACTTTACCGTATCGCAAATTAAAAATTATAGCTAACATTTCATATCGCCTATTAGTTGGCCAATCAAGGCTGTGCCGCTCAATTAGTGACTCCAGTTAATTAGCATATCACTGAGTCACGGCGTATTATGTGCATTCGAAATGTACATGTCGCATTCATCTGGTGGAATCTGCTGTTTGATTAAATGACTAGCGCGTTAATTAAATGACGACATTTAATTGAATGACTAAATGTCAACTCGTGAAGTTGATTAATGTAATATACATCGTCTAGACTGAACCACACTGAACGTCAGATAGCATCTATATCTCTGTCTTATCACAACCGTCTTCTTTTGGATGTTTGAAAAAAGTTAATTCTCAGCAACAGTCGTCATTCGATGAACGCACTAGTCATTCAACAATTTGCCGAGCATTGTATCCGCTCTGTTTAACCCTAGAAAGATAATCATATTGAGTAGTACGGGAAAGATAGTCATGCGTCAAATTTACGCATGTTTTTTAGTTAGCTCTAAGTCGAGGTATATTATTTTTTTTTCTATAAATATTAAGTTATTATATATTTACAGTTATTTTAGAATAATTAATACTACAAATAATTTATTTATAATTATTTTTATACATATAAAAAAACGAAAACATTCAACGTCTGCTTTAAATCTACAATTCTTGTAACACGTATTCTTTTTAATAAAAAATTATTTTTTACCACAATTATCAGACTTTTTTATATTTTATGTATATGGTGCACATATAGTTATATGAAAAATTAGTGAGAAACCACTTTAGCACGTATCAACATATGCTCACCACATACAACAATGTTCCTTTTTTTGCAGGACGTATTTGCCTTTCGTCATATTTCAGAAGGACAAAAAGTATAGTAAATATGTTTTTTTACTGAAGGCCTCCTCAGTACTCTCTTACGACGCGGACGTACCAGATACTATATTTGGCAACAAATTGGAGATATTATCACGCAAATATCTTCTCAAAGCTGGTTGTTCTAAACGCCCACGCATAAACAAAGAAGACAGTTCCATGCTTCTATATTTCATGTTTTTTTTGACTCAGATGTTTTTGTGCTTTATTGTTAACATTGTGGCCATAAATTTAATATGCAATATGCAGGCAATTTTAATGCTTCCATAAAATAAAGCCATTAGCCATCTCATTATCTTCCTACTATAGGACATCAGGGAACGCATTCGGTCTAATATATACTATCATCATCATCATCATCAGCATCTACTCCGCCTTTTGCTTGAATGTAATATATCATCTTTGCTTTGTACTTCATCGGGAAAAGCTTCTTCTGTGTCATTTTGCTCGTCGTCTTTATTTTCGTGGTCCTCCTACTTCACTATCGGTATCTTCACAGGGACCTTCTTCGCTTTGCATAATAGCGGCCAGTATACAATATTCTTCCAATTTTCTATGCTCAATTGTTTTCTATATTTATTATATTATGTATAAAAATATTTTTTTAACATAAGTCACAATATACAGTAATAATAAGCTAAAAAATATTCAAACTACCATAGAAGTCAAAATCTTAAAAGTCATGGTAAAGATAATCATGCGTAATTTTGACTCACGTAGTAGTTATATTTCAAAATCGGTTACATTAACTTTATTGACACTTATACCATAGGGTAGCTCTCAGTGATTAATGAAATGTCCTAAACGCACAGTTATGGATTCGCGAATTTTAAAAAGATACAACTATATTTCGAAAACGCAGGAGTCAATTTGACGCAGACTATCTTTCTAGGGTTAAAGGGCTATGTTAAGTACAATCGGCTAAGTAGTTGGACAGTGTGTGACGCTTGAATGTTGTCATTCAACGAACGCGCTAGACATTCAATCTAATAGCAGATTCGACCAAATGACGGCGACGTACATACGAGCAACGTAGGTAGGTATATTATTGTTCCCATAATATGGTCATGGGATATCCTTCATTGTTTGTTGGCTTATGGCCGTTTCCGCTGGGGCACGTATGCGCGAATATTTTAATTGTTCTATGCGAACCGTTAGATTTACACTTGTTAATGCGAATATGTTTTATTTGGGCACTGTGTTATGTTATGGTTGTGAACATTTTGTACGTATGTTAATGTATATGTGCGTTTGAAATAAAAATATTGAAATTAAATGACAATGTTTTTTTACGATTTTTCGCCCTGTAAATTTGCTTAATATATCTTTCGGTTATCTAGTCCTGCTGCCGGAGAAAACAGATTTTCTATAAAAATTTATTTAAACTTCAATACTATACAAAAGTACAAAACGACCACAACCGTAAAACGTAACACGTGAACAGAAAAAAATGGAGGTATTTTCACTTATTAATGTCTGGACTACCGTCAAAATCTGTAACATTTTAATCTGCGGATTTGTCCACGGATTGGTACGGCTCGGGGCTCGGCTCGCGGTGCGTGTAGTGAATGCCGGACTAGTCACTGAAATATGTAAAATCGTTTTCTTCTTTTTTTTCTACATAGAACAAAAAATACGTATTGTATGTTGGTTAATTAATAATATTATTACGTAGCCTTGCTATTGTCGAAAATTTAAGTAGATATTACTGTATGTATTATATTTTATGATAATTAATATACAAGTCTTTAATCTATCGTAGGTATATAATATGTTAAAAGTTAAAACGCATGTTCTTTATAGGTGTATCCCTTTAGGATGTGTCACCAGAACATAAAGGGATCTTGCAGTATGCCGTGTTGGACACTTGCCATTGTACGCATATAAAAAATAATATTTATAGAAAAGAATCTCCGGTCGATGTTTTATACAATAAATTGCGTCACTATATAATATATGGGTTTAGATATTTAATACTAGTAGTCCGCCCCGGCTTCGCCCGTGGTACATATTTCGCAATAAAAGGTAGGTAGCCTATGTCCTTTCTCGGGTATCAAAATATCTCCATAACAAATTTCATGCAAATTGGTTCAGTAGTTTAGGCGTGATTGAGTAACACAGAGAGAGTTACTTTCGCATTTATAATATTAGTATGGATTTATAGAAGCTAACTTGAAAGTGTGTTTTTTTCTATAATTATATGTTTTACGTTTTGTTTTCGTGCTCTTTGTCTCTTCAACACGTAGAATAATAGATTAATTGTATACATTTTTTGTTTAAAAGATTTTAATATTATGTTATCATATTCTACTAATAGATATCAATAATCATAAATGCGAAAGTTTGTGAGGATAAATCTATGTATATTGTATACGTTGTGTTTGTTACTATTTTAATGAATTCGCGTGACACAGCTTGTGTGTGCTATATCTTCTTATATATAAAAATGAATCGCAAAATGTGTTGGTACGCGCATAACTCGAGAACGGCTGAACCGATTTCGATAATTCTTTTTTTATTATATTTCTTGAAGTACGAGGATGGATCTTATGTAGAGAAAACGTAAACATGTACCACGGGCGAAGCCGGGGCGGACCGCTAGTATATTATAAAGGCGAAAGTTTGTATGGATGTTTGTTACTCTTTCACGTAAAAACTACTGAATGGATTTGAATGAAATTTAGCACACATATAGAGGGTAACTTGGATTAACACATAGGATAGGTTTCATCCCGGAAATCCCACGGGAACGGGAACTATGCGGGTTTTTCTTTGAAAACGCGGGCGAAGCCGCGGGCGGAAAGCTAGTTTATAATAATCATAACAAAACATCTATAAAGAGTCCAATATGTAAAATATTTAGCTTTAGAAGGTAGCATGTCACCTTTTGTAAATAAATTCGACCAGTAAGATGAAGAAATATTCATTGTACATTCAGCCTTTTATTTCACAACGCGATTTACTAACGTTTATGGTGTGAATTAATTAATTTAAATTAAAATAAGAAAGTAAAAAGAAGTAAGAACACATAGTTACATACATAAATACATTTAGTTATTACAGTTAATTTCAGAGAGTGCCTTCACTAGTATTGTAAACTATATTATTAGATATAAATTTATAAATATAAATATATTATAAGATCTAAGATCTATAGCATAGTTTCACTTATTTTTTGCGATAAATAGTATATTTTTACGCAGCCTCTTCGTTAATGATTTAATAAAATTTCAACCAATTGATTACCTACTAAACCTCGATACGGTAGTTGGATTATTTTAATAATCTATAAAAAAAAAAGTCTTAGATACATAGTTCTAGTTTAAGAGATTGTGTCCAAAATATTTAACATAATTATTTATTGTTCGTTTCATTTCAGCGCTCGGCATAAAGCGTCTCAAACAAATAGAGACGATGTTCGTCTCGCGGCGGTTACAGGGCCCACGTGCCAACACGCTCAGCGTGGAGACGCTGCTCGACGTGTTTCTTGTGTTGTACGACGAGTGTTGTAACAGCAGCTTGCGGCGCGAGAAGGCGGTGGCCGACTTCATTAGCTACGGTCAGTGTACAGTACACACACACTAACACTGAACACCAACACGCTCAGCGTGGAGACGTTGCTCGAAGTGTTGCTCGTGCTGTATACTGATACAACACGTGCAAATGTGCATGTGATACAACGTGAACATTAAATCTGGGTCGCCGGACACCCTGGAAACCCCTCTTCTTAATGGAAATTATAGATTTCCAGATGTAGGTTACGTAAAGAATAATTTTACGTGTTTTTTTTTACAAATTATATGTGTGTTATATGCAATATTTTGTTAGTTTCTGTTTTCCATAATGACATAGATATTGATTTTCTTAATAATATACTGTTCATTTTCATAAATACGTAGTTGATAATTTATTTGTATACAATTACAGTGAAACCAGTGGCCACCGCTTTGAAACGGCTCCGACTGTCGCGGGACGACTTCGAACTAGTCAAAGTGATCGGGCGCGGGGCGTTCGGCGAAGTGTGTGTTGTTAGAGCTTCTTTTATACAGGTAACTATTGTTTTCATGGTATATAGAAACATACATGTAAATTGTAAATGTACTAGTAATTGGTTTTGATGAAAACTGAAAATATAATATAGTTTGTGTTACCCTAGTATATTTATAAAAAAAAAAACATATCAAGGAGCCATTATCTTGTGTATGTTTGTTTTCTAGTTACATAACTATACTATAGTGTGTTTTCCTTGAAATTATAAAATTCTACTTAATTTTTAAGGTGTAATATGTTATGTAAAGTATGTGATAAATTTATAAAAAAAATACGTGTAAATATTTTTTTCGTCTCTTAGACTATAATTTATCTGTTTTAAGAGCTAGCGCGCAAGAGCAACTTTTGTCTCCGCAACTATTTTGTCTCCGCAACTATTTTGTCTCTCGCATCAACTCTATGGGCTAGTAAGAAAGTGCGCGCACGTTGCGACGCAACTTCCTATAGAGTTGATGGAAGAGATAAAATACTTGCGGAGACGAAAGTTGCTCTTGCGCGCTAGCTCTTAAACTATATTGTCTAACTTCTAAACTATGTATATGATTTAATTTCTGAACGGTGAACTCTAAGACTATAATGTATGTGTTTTTGAACGTATATTGTATAATTTCAGAACGGTGAGGGCAACGGCACAGCGCCCAGCGCGGCGACCAGCGAACGAGTGTACGCTATGAAGATATTGAATAAATGGGAGATGCTGAAGGTACGGAGATTTTTATTATTTTAATCTACACTAATATTATAAAGAAAAACTTTTGATTGTAATGAATAGGCTCATAAACTACTCGACCGATTTTGATGAAATTTGGCACAGACAATCTTTAGACCCTGAGAAAGTACATAGGCTACCTTTTATTGCGAAATATGTACCACGGGCGAAGCTGGGGCGGACCGCTAGTATCAAATATAATAGATTTGCGATAGAATTTAGAATTAAAATTTTGAAAATCGTAATGAAGGGAAAATAATCATAATGCAAGCAATTATTCTAATAAATAAAGTAAATAATAAAATATGCAATAGTATTAATTAGACTTCTTTACAGTTTAAGAAAATAGAGAAAACTCATTTGAAGATATTTCTTATCTGCCCATTAAAAAGACAAATATTGTATGAAGTGTCAATTATCTGGAATATTATCAATCAGTAAGAGTGGCCGTACACGGACTGCTCGAGCTGTCGCTACAAACGCAGTTGACGGCTTGAAGCTGTCGCGACTGCTCGAAGCTGTCGCGACTGCTCGAGCAGGCCGTGTACGGCAGGGAATGTCTATAGTTCACCGCGCGGTCGCGGCTTCAAGCCGTCGGTCTCAACTGCTTGAAGCGGTCCGTGTACGGCCGCCTTAAGCTTTGACGCAGTCCCTAAGTGAAAAATGATAATTTTTTATATGTTTTTTCTCCAACAGCGTGCTGATACAGCGTGTTTTCAAGAGGAGAGAGATGTGCTCGTGTTTGGCGATCGACGGTGGATAACCAATTTGCATTATGCCTTCCAGGATGACCATAATTTAGTGAGTATTAGATATAGAATCGTTTTATATCATATTATAAGGATTTAGAAAATTGTTTACGTCTTCTTTCTTCTTTTCTTAGACTTACCTACAGTAGAAAATTTCATGAAAATTGTTCTAACCGTTGAGGATGAGTGTAGAAAGATTGTGAAACATGCATTTTAAATTATTTATAAATCCTATAACGCCTATGAATGTTGTGTTAGTTACTAATCTTAAAACATGAGAACACTTAATGAATTTTAATGAAAAGTTGAATTTGTCTCCGTTTGAATTTGTATAATTATGAAATTTGAAAATTTACAACGAAGAATCTTTTATGTTGTGTGTAAGATGTTTATTCATTTAATAAACAATGAACTATGTATATCCATCATTTTCCAGTACCTGGTAATGGACTACTACTGTGGAGGCGATCTATTAACTCTCCTGTCGAAGTTCGAAGACCGTCTTCCGGAAGACATGGCGCGTTTCTACATCACAGAGATGGTTCTAGCCGTGCAGAGCGTGCACGAGCTGAGATATGTGCACCGGTGAGTCAGTCAGTCAATCAATCAATCAATCAATCAATCAATCAATCAATCAATCAATCAATCAATCAATCAATCAACCAACCAACCAACCAACCAACCAACCAACCAACCAACCAATCAATCAATCAAAAAACACAGATAGGCTTATACGGATACGTCCTTAAGATTCAATGTGTTACAGAATTGCGAAAAATATAATAAGTAAGGAATTAAGAAAATATTATTATGTTTATTTATTTGTATTTACAATATTTCAGAGACATAAAACCAGACAACGTGCTATTGGACGCGAGCGGGCACATACGATTGGCCGATTTCGGTTCTTGCTTGCGATTGGGCGACGATGGGAAGGTGAGATAATTTGAATTTAGAACATTGTATTATACACCACTATTTTTAAATCAGTACAAAAACTTTAAGGACATGTTAGCGAATACTTTATTATCGTGATCATGATGTTAGAATTACATAATATCGATAGATAGCAAAGATATAATCATTTGTTTATTTAAGAAAGTCTCACTAAAATCATAGACACATTGCAGAGTTCATTCACTTATTCATTGATAGTATTACCTAACCTTGGGCAATAAAATGAAACAAGAGATGTAGTTACTAACTTTATTTATTTTAATTTCCTAAATTCAAATCTCCCCTTCATACTTCATCCGGGCTTAGGACCGGAATAATTACTTTTTTACAATAAATTAAATAGGTACGTAGGTATGCAATTACAAAACAAACAATATCAAAATCGAATTTTGACGTATAAATTAAGAAGTTAGAATCAGCTGTTTTTTACAATACCTAATCTGTATTGAAAGAAAAAAACGATTTTGGCGTGTTTAAGAAGTTAGAACCAGCTGTTTTTTACAATACCTACTCTGCATTGAAAGAAAAAACGATTTTGGCGTGTGAAGTTAGAATCAGCTGGTATTTACAATTATCTTAACTAACCTTACAAGTATTTCAATAATAAAATTGTCCTTCAAAATGTCCACCACCATTATCAATACACAGACGTGCACGTTTTATTAAATTGTTTTTTAACGAGAGGAGTAAGTAGGTATGTTTTTTTGTCTTTTCACTTCATCCAATATGCGCTGTTTTAATTATTGTTCGACACTAACCGGCTCACTTTTGTTCACTTAATTTCACTCCACAAAAAGAGGTCCAAGGGTGTGAGATCAGGTGAGCGAGGAGGCCAAGCAGCAGGCCCGCCTCGACCGATCCACTGACTTCCAAACTCCGCTGTGAGAAATTCATGAACCGCAGCGTTATTCGACATTCGTACTACGTCGAGGATCCTCTTAAAAATACGCTAGTACATTACACGTTAGCATTTTGTGACAACGCCTGCTGGTAAGCATTTACCACGACGGTTCGTACATTTGGCGATCGAGCGTTCGGGACTCGGGTACTATTATCTGTACATACGTACTGCTGCACTCGCATTATCTCCACTCAAAAAGAACGCACGAAGCATAAGTACATAATCCCGTGATATGAATTGATATGATATTGTACCGGGAAAAACGTAAACAAACGCGACGAAAAAAAGCAAGTTTTCACTTCCGCTAACAATTAGGCACTGTTTGTCCGTTGTCGCAACGCGTTCGGCGTTGGGGTCGCAGTCGCACTGCGACGCGGGCGCAGGCCACAGAGGGAAAGGGGGTGGCGGGGGAAGGATGGCGAGCTTCGACGCGAGTTTGCCGGAATTTATCAATGGAGCTGTCCAGCGGACCTATTCGAAATCGTACGCTAGAAAACTACAACACAATACCTAGCGTGGGTCATTGACTAAGAATAGGTTTAACAATTTTTACATATTTATGTGGACAATTTTGGGACATTTCTGTTTGTTAGTGTTTTTAATTATTTCTTACACAAATATGATTGGTTAAAGGTACTTAACACCCTGTAAAATTTTATGTACTGATTAAAAAATAGTGGTGTATTTTATAAATTATTAATTAATTTATTAATTCTTTTAGCTTCACCTGTATGTTTGTATGTAACCGACTCCTATAGACTCGATTCTAACCCACTTTTAACGGACAGAATGAATTCAAAGTTTATTTATTTATTTATTTAACACTTTATTGTGCAAGAAACAAAATATACATAAAGGTTACGATAATACATTAAAAAAATCACAAAGATCTCTGTTTCATTAGTTTAATTTAGTAAAGCGTGTTTATAGTTTTTTTTTAACTATATTTGTTATTTTTAAACATTTTAAATTTAAAATTTCAATGTGTTATATGACTTGATACATTTATTTATGCTTTTTATTTTAGGTACAAAGTAATGTAGCTGTAGGCACACCGGATTATATTTCGCCAGAAATATTGAGGGTATGTACATTTTTTAATAACATAAATACTTTCGTGTTATTTTGTTTTTGTTTTAAAATTAACTTTTGTATTTAAATCATTGTATGATATAATTCAATCTATACTAATATTATAAAGCTGAAGAGTTTGTTTGTTTGAACGCGCTAATCTCAGGAACTACTGGTTCGATTTGAAAAATTCTTTCGTTGTTTGATAGCCCATTTATCGAGGAAGGCTATAGGCTATATATATCATCACACTACGACCAACAGGAGTGGAGCCACGCGGATGAAATGGCGGGGAGTAGCTAGTCTACACTAATATTATAAAGAGGAAAACTTTGTTTGTTTGTTTGTTTGATTGTAATGAATAGGCTCATAAACTACTGGACCGATTTTGATGAAATTTGGCACAGACAATCTTTAGACCCTGAGAAAGACCATAAGCTACCTTTTATTGCGAAATATGTAGCACGGGCGAAGCCGGGGCGGACCGCTAGTAAAATATATGATTGATGACAATACATCAGTGAAGGTTCTGTATATTTATGTTAGAGCTGATACCGAGCAATTTAAATCCTACTAATATTATAAAGGCGAAAGTTTGTAAGTATGGATGTATGGATGTATGGATGTTTGTTACTCTTTCACGTAAAAACTACTGAATGGATTTGAATGAAACTTTACCACAATATAGCTTATACATCAGAATAACACGTAGGATAGGTTTTATCCCGGAAATCCCACGGGAACGGGAACTATGCGGGTTTTCCTTTGAAAACGCGGGCGAAGCCGCGGGCGGAAATCTAGTATTTAAATATTTTAATATTGTGGAGTCAAATAAATGTTTCTTTCTTTCTTTCTTTAAAACTACACTATGGCTTGCTTGAATAATATGAGAATTTTGTAAATATTATTATCAGTCGTATGTCAACGTTGATTGTTGATATTATAATCATAATGTTGATAAGTTAGTCGCAATTAAATCAAGAAACAAAAGGCACGTACTTTTACCAGACTTTATTGAAATTATTCATTTTATGATAATGTAGTGAATATATTTTCGTTTGAAATCTATTCTTTATTACATTTGTGGTATTCTGTCAAATACTGTAAAGATTGAAAACCTATTGTTGTTAAGCTATTGGATAGCTTCTATCGCGGGCCTTGAGCGCGGGGACCGAATCGAGAAATTCCGTAAAGAAAAAACCTCACGCTCACCCATTGAGATAATATGAATATGGAGCAGACACCACGAACAAAATCTGTGCGCCAAGCGCGGCGGCGCGGGGCGCGCGAATGGCGGCTAGACAGTCATAGATTATGCGATGTCACTGACTCACCGCTATAGAGGCGACACTTTGTTTCATTCTGTCTATTTTATTGGGTGCCACTCATTACATGCATGTTGACTTGAAATTTTCTTTGTACTTACTTAATATTTATTTTAGGTATAAACTGACTTTACTTAATTTTAATTGTTATTTTTTATATTTAATTTTTCTGTGATTTTATGTATGTTTCTTTGATTATTATTATTTGTGATATGTCAATTTTATATTTTATGATTGTGATTTATATTTCATATTATGTGTATTAGTGATTTTTGTGGGTCTTTGTTACTCTTAAATAAAGAATTTATTATATTATTATTATTTACTACGCGGGGCTAACAATATCTGGCATATAATATAGGATGATGTAAATAGTGACGTCATATGGTATAATTTAATTTTTTTCGCGTTTTAGGTTCAGTCAGGGCTATGGGAAGTTTCATTCCTTACAAAGTGAGCCTTTTTTAGAAAAAAATAAAATAAAAGCCGTTTATTTTTTTTTCCTCAGAACATGTTCCCGGCTCAGAAATTGCTTGTATTGCCAATACTATTGTAGCACACCTTCGGCTAAAATAAATAATAATAATAATAATGTTAGTGATGGCTAAAATAATATTTTATTTGTTATACAAATCCGTAAAATTTTATTATTATTACTAACATCAATACAAGGAACAGCAGACTTCTTTAGAAAACGCCTTCCCGCTTTTGTGGTATATTTATCCTCATCGCGAAAATGCAATGAACAGACGCAAGTTCTATCGGATGGTAACCAGGTTTCTTCACTGCGGTTGTTTTGGACAAATTTTACCCATTTTTCCCTTTCTTCACGGCCCAGACATGGAAACCTTGAATAGAAAAAATATTAAATTTTACTTATCTCTGAACTAGAGGTCGGCCCCGGCTTCGCCCCATATTTCGCAATAAAAAGTAGCCTATGTTCTTTCTCAGGGTCTAAAGATTGTCTGTGCCAAATTTCATCAAAATCGGTCCAGTAGTTTATGAGCCTATTCATTACAATCAAACAAACAAAGTTTTCCTCTTTCAAATATTAGTGCAGATAAATAAATAATAATTCAATTATACCTACGCTCCAGTCAGTAGCTTATACAATATCAATTTAAAACTTGATTAAAATCAATTAACAAAAAAAAATTGGTGATTAAGTAATTGATTTTCATATAACATGATTTTATGATTTCTAAATATGTAAAATTATTATTTTATACTATAAAAATATACGCCAGCAAATATTACTAACAACACTTATTTCATGCCCAATGTCATATCTTAAATTTTTAATCTATGACAAAATGTCGCCCGCCAAAAATTTTGCTCTAACTAAGTTTTAAAAATTATTATCTAGTTACTTACTGATGAAAAGTTATTCCTTTGCACTTTTCCGTATTATTTGTATTATTTGTGCAATATCGTAACACACACGTAGGCATATTTGATGCGTTTCACTTTAAAACAAATAAAAAATGAGCGTGACGTTCGCGCCAATGAGCGGAGCAAGCGACTGAGTGCAGTTACGCCAGATGACGTATGTTGAGCGGAACATATGTGATGTAGGCGGTATCGTCTCCATATTCATATTATCTCAATGCGCTCACCACTCCTTGGGGCGTAGGTGTGGCTTGAAGGCATAGCATGCAATAGCGCAACCGCCCCACTCCCCGAGTGACACACGTCGTTTTTTTATGTAAAATATCTTTATTTAAATTTTAAGGCGATGGAGGATGGCCAAGGTCGATACGGACCGGAGTGCGATTGGTGGTCACTTGGTAAGTTATTTATTTTATGCTATTACTTTTTATTATATTATATGTATCTATACATATAATAAATCTGTAGAAAGGTCAATTCTGTACATTGAAAATATTGAAAAAATAAATAGCAGGGGGTGTTACTGGGTCGATACCAAGCCCAAATATGTGATTAAAAAATTTTTTGTCTGTCTGTCTGTCTGTCTGTATGTTCAGGCATCACGTGAAAACTAGCGGTTCGATTTCGATGAAACTTGGTATAATTATACCTTATTATCCTGGGCATAAAATAGGATACTTTTTATCCCAGAAAAATACGTAGAAAAAAAAATAAATCTTAATTTTTCTTAATTTTTCCGCGCGGACGGAGTCGCGGGCGGAAGCTAGTAAATAATAAACCAGTGCTATTGCTTAATGCCATTTTCAGAAACATATTATGTAAAAAAAATCGATGTTACAGATAATGTACAATTTTAAAATTTAAAATAATTTAAATTTTTATTGAATGTATTTCAAATGATGCTTAAATATACATCTTTTATGTATCTACATTATTGTATTTGATTGAAAATTAAAGGTTACTTACAGTACTACGAAACAAAGTAGATTACATCTTACATAATATAACTTACTTTTAAAATACTTTAGTTTCAGTTCAATTGTTATTTTCCCATCTTTCATTAAATTATTATTTTTAAAGGTGTGTGCATGTACGAAATGCTATTCGGCGAGACGCCATTTTACGCGGAATCTTTGGTGGAAACATATGGAAAGATAATGAATCACGCTCGTTGCTTCCACTGCCCGCCGCCCGATGAACACGCGGCACAGGTTCGTGTTAAACACTTACACTTATACTTACACCAAGGCTTGGTGTGTGACACTTATAAGTGACACATGACTCGTACAGATACTGGCACTATCCTTGACACTGACACGACCTTGAACAATCGCACACACTCTGACGCTAATAGTAAAATTAAAAGTAACATTGAACACTAAAAGCGGCCGTACATGGACTGCTTCAAGCAGTTAAACCGACGGCTTGAAGCAGCGACTGCGCGTTGAACTATACACATTCATTCACTGCCGTCCACCTGACTGACGCTCTAACACTTGCGTTCACAATTCACATCGATTTGAACTGTCACCAACATTAACACTAACATTAAAAATTACAAGGAATCTTCCGCAGAATCTTTAATGGAAACGCACGGCAAGACGCTCACTTACACTAAAATTTACGCTTCCATTGACACTAATATTAACACTAACATTGACATTTGCATTAAAATTAACATTCAAATTTCAAACTTAAAATTGTATGAATGTATAATAAGATTGTTTTATCAACAGGTGTCGGAGGAAGCGAAGGATTTGATCCGTAGACTGATTTGTGCGTCTGAGACGAGATTAGGCAAGAACGGGATACAAGATTTTAAGGTAATAATATGCTTCTTGAAAAAAAAAGATCTTTCTTTCTAAATAAACACATTATACAGGGTTAGTTTTCAATGACCAGCCAAAATTTAAAATAAAGATCTAGATATTAAACCGAAGGTACATTTGCAATGACCGCCTCCTTGGTACAGTGGTTGACGCGTGCGCGTAGAACCGAGGGGTCCTGGGTTCGATTCCCAGTGGAGACGAAGAAAAAAAAATGTCTCGGTCTGGCAGGACACAGAAGGCTGATCACCTACTTGTCCTTAAAGAAAATCGATCAGTGAAACAGATGTATAATGTATCTGCCCCTTACCCCACTTGGGGACATGGGACTTCACACACACACATTTGTAATAGCATTCATTTGAAAATGTCTTAAAAATTTCCTAAATCGTAAACACCGCCAGAATCAATGCACTTGTGTACGTGCGCGTATCGCCAAATTTATGTGTGTGCTAACTTCTACCTATCTAGGTTGTTGAACTGAATTGTGCTTTTGTAATGTCCACACGTTCGCTTTTTAGTGGCGGACAGGAAAGAAATGTATTTTTTTTTTTTTTTTTTTTTTTTTTTTATTTATTATCAAAAACAATAATGTTTACAAATATAAGTGTACAGTTGTGACTTAAAAAACCACTGAGGTTTATAGTGATGTTCGTATTTATATAATGACAATTTCGGTTTAACTGATTAACAATTTTTATAAGTAAAGACTAAATAATGTTTACATAATATGAAGACACATTTTATAACTTTAATATACATAACTACAATTGGGCTATAATTAAAAAAAAAAAGTTTTTTTTTTCATTAGATCTAAAATGTTATCGATTCTGAACCATTTCTGAAAATTTGGCCGGTCATTGAAAACTAACCCTGTATATATTTTTTAACTAACTAACTTTGCCTTTATTTCAAATTGATAACATTTATTTATTCAACTATACTTTTTATATATGCGGTTTTGAATCGTTAAAATATATTATAATTTATAATACATTTTTACTACTCGTATAGGAGGTATCAACGTTGACAAGATAGAATTTTAGTATAGTTGGTTCTTTGATATGCTGTTTCTCTTGCTATTTCGGTTAGAGTCCGGGCTGTCTGGCTGGCCGCAGTGGTTGCGTTTATTAGTGCGCATCTTATCTGCACAGGAAAATATCCTTAATTTAAAGTCATTTTTTAACGCGTAATTTTTAATCTTTTTTTTTCAACCACTGCGGCCAGCCAGACAGCCCGGACTCTAACCGAAATAGCAAGAGAAACAGCATATCAAAAACCCAACTATACTAAAATGATTTTTTTTTAAAACGTTGGTAGCTCCCGTACCATACGGTTTGGAAATAATAGTAAAATCAATTCTGATGTTTCAAAATGTACTATTTTATCGTCATATAATATTAATTCTTTTAATAACTTTGAATTAAACATTGAGATAATATTACTACGTATGGAGGAGACACCACGAACAAAATCTGTGCGCCATTTTTTTGCTCTAAGTTTTAAAAATTATTATCTAGTTAGGTACTTACCGATGAAAAGTTATTCCTTTGCACTTTTCCGTATTATTTGTGTTATTTGTGCAATATCGTAACTCACACGAAGGCATATTTGATGCGTTTCACTTTAAAACAAATAAAAAATGAGTGTGCAGTTACGCCATATGGCGTATGTTGAGCGGGACATAAGTGATGTAGTCGGTGTCGTCTCCATATTATGTATATCTCAATGGAATTAAACTCCATTTTCAACTTCCAGACACACCCATGGTTCAGTGGTGTCGAATGGGACGCGATCAGAGAGGCTAGTGCGCCGTTCGTTCCCGATGTGGCGAGTCCAACTGACACTTCCAACTTTGACGTGGATGATACTGATATACGGTGAGTTTGATGTAGTTGAGAAATTCAAAAAAGGGAAAAAATTCGATCACGACCCGGATTCGAACCCGCGTCTTTCGTCTTGTCTTGCGCAGGTGTCGGTTCATGTAAATTTAAATGATTCTTGACACAAAATACACAATGGTTTTAATAAATTAAATTAATGCAAAGTGTAAAAAAGTATAAAAATTGTATACAGTTTATTGAAAGTGTCCAAAATTCCTAATACAATTGTAAATGTATTGATTTAAATCAATATACAACAGTCTATAACATAAGCCAGATTAAACCACCTTTTATTTATAACTAGCTGCTCGGCGCGGTTTCACCCCCGTGGCTCCGCTCCTGTTGGTCGTATAGTGATGATAATATAGCCTTCCTCGATAAATAAGCTATCCAACACCGAAAGAATTTTTCAAATCGGACCAGTTGTTCCTGAGATTAGCGCGTTCAACCAAACAAACTCTTCAGCTTTATAATATTATTGTATAGATTTATACTTTTTATTGTGTGCTTTATTAAAAAAAGAGCGTGTGTGCTGGGCACACGTGTCAGAAAGGAATCGTTTTTAACGAGATTACCTAAATCGTCGCCTTACTTCATGACATGACGGTATTGCCATGACGCGACCTTTTTATTTTTTTTCTACGCGCCTAAAGAAGTTTCACTTCAATTGTACATCAATTATATATTTCAATATTTTAATATATTTTCAGGTTATCAGAAGCAGTACCACCACCATCGGCCTCGTCAGCTTTCTCCGGACTGCACTTACCGTTTATAGGATTTACATTCACAGCGGGTTCGAGATTGAGCGATCTGGGTGCACCCACACCGTTGAGTCCAGCTAAGAATGCACCGAGTCAGGTAAATAATTAATCATATAGAGAATTATTTAAATTAAACTTAAGTCTAATACAGGTTATATAAAGATGGAAAGATACACTTACATTTTATGTTCGGTTTTGGGTGCTTTTGCTAATAGACCGGGAGATACTGACACAAAATTTCGAGTCATTTGTAACAGGATGGCGGTTCTACAGGGTTCTTAGTACACAATGACAAAAAGAAAAACGATGGTGTGAACGCTGGTACCGGCGGCTTAGTCGCGTGGGCGTTAGTCGAACTCGTCGGAAAATAGCGAAAGTCAAACGATTTGTAACAGTATGGCACTTATTTTTCCTGTAAGTTTGAGGATCAACGAATATAAATACAAAATTTCAAAGATCTAGGTGTTGGAAATCTTCACTTATATAAATTAATACTAAATTAATTTTTCAAGTATGACAGCACTTTTTCCCCCTACTAGAAGTATGGCAAATATAATAATGGTCACATTTTATCAAATACTCTCCAAAAATCCAAATGCAATACTGGTACAAAAAGTTTGGCGAAATAATTTTTTTTTTGCAGATTTTCGGTGGTATGGCGACCATTTGGAATCGTCCGAAAAGTATGGCATGGCGATTTTCGTAAATGGCTGCACGACGATGGTTACCTGTGCAAAAGTTAGCCTGATACAAATGGTTGAATAATTGTTTTATTTAAATCAACACATTCGCGTCAGTATGGCGGGCTGTAAGTCACACCGGAAAAGTATGGCATGACACTACCGCTTACTTCTTTTTTATGGGCTATCGGTAAATTCTAAAATTTTTGTGTTACAAATCGTTTGACTTTCGCTATTTTTCCGACGAGTTCGACTAACGCCCACGCGACTAAGCCGCCGGTACCAGCGTTCACACCATCGTTTTTCTTTTTGTCATTGCGTACTAAGAACCCTGTAGAACCGCCATCCTGTTACAAATGACTCGAAATTTTGTGTCAGTGTCTCCCGGTCTATAAGGGGTAAATTTGAATTGTTATATCATTTAAAAACATAATAAACTGCAAAAAGTACGGATTCTATTCATCTGAAAAGATCAAGTTTTCAATAAGAAAATAATGTCTGAAATCGTCGCGTAGTTACGTTTAATTGTAACTTACAAGAAACTAGCTTTCCGCTCGCGGCTTCGCCCGCGTTTTCAAAGAAAAATCCGCATAGTACCCGTTCCCGTGGATTTTCGGGGATAAAACCTATCTTATGTGTTAATCCTAGTTACCATCTATATGTTTGCTTAATTTCATTGTAATCTGTTCAGTAGTATTTGCGTGAAAGAGTAACAAACACACGCATACACATCCATCCTCACAAACTTTCGCATTTATAATATGACTAGAATAAACTTCTTACTTCTTGTATTAATACAGATGGATGATTTTATTACAATGTGTAAAATTAATATATTTAACCAGCTTTCCGCCCGCGGCTTCGCCCGCGTTTTCAAAGAAAAACCCGCATAGTTCCCGTTTCCGAGGGATTTCCGGGATAAAACCTATCCTATCTCTCAAGTTGGATCGAACTGCACATGGTGTGCGAATTTTATTATAATTGGCTAAGTGCTTTAGGAGTCCATTGAGGACAAACATTGTGACACGAGATTTATATATATTTAATTAATATATTAATATATTTCAGGCGCCATCAAACGTGGGTGAGAGAGCAGCGTTAAAAGCACTAGAGCGTGAGAATGCTTTACTAGCTCATACTATAGCGGAGTTACGGGCTGGATTAGGGGAAGGAGGTAGGGACATTTGATTCATTTATTTGATTCATTTATTCATTCATTCAGGGAAGATTTTACAATATTTGGTTAGAACTTCCAGTATTACACAATAATATAAAATATGAACAAATGTAAAAATGTCACTTTTAAAGCATTAAAAGACGGGCAATTTGAACACATTTTAAAAAAGATTTTTAAAAGAAATTATTAATACAGGAAAATCAGTCTTTTTCATTATTTTTACCATGCGAAAGAAAATATGTATAAGAATTATTTGAATCTATATTTTATGTGTAATCAATACATTTCGATACATAATTCATAGTATTTTTACAGATATTCATAGTGTTAAAATATATTTTCGTTTTGCAGAAGATATGACACAATTAAGGGAGGAATTACAAACAGTCAAAAAGAGGAATTCCGAATTGGAGACGCAGGCGAAACGGTTCGAGCAAATCACGTCTAATAATACCGCACAGGTAATGTTTATATTATTGTATTTAATTAAATTTTCACTTGGTAAAAGGCTTTCTACAATGCTCTCAATTTACAAAGTTCTCAAGTTAAGAGTAAAACATTATTTATAGGATATTTTTTTCATTTATCACACTTTTATATATCTGTTTGTAAGTTTATTGACTTCATAGACTCGATTATAACCCATTTTAAAAGGACAGGACAAATTTAATTCAAACTTTGTACACTTATCAGTTAATTAATGTTTATGTATATTTTATGCGTGTTCTATAGCTTTTTTCAAACTATATAATATGTTATTAAACAACGCATTTTTTTCCCTTATATACATATTATCAAAATCAAACAAACCTCTGAAGTACTTTGAAAAACTAAATCGATAAAATGCACTATAATTTATATAAAAATCATTATTTTCAGGATGCATCATCGCTATCGCAACAAGAGTTAGTGTCGAAACTTCGAGAACTGGAGCTAGTCATAGAGACGCTCACGGCTGAGAAGGAGGAGCTTTTGAAGGATAAAATCGATTCCGTTGAGAAGTTGCGATTGCAGGTTTGTTTGTTTGTTTGTGTGAGTGAGTGTTGGAAATGGAGAGCATGATAATAGTTGTTAGTTTTTTTGAAGTGAATAGAATAATCAATAATAGATGTTTATCTAAATTTTTCGCAAGGTTTAAATGCTTCTCAATTCGTCTGGAACTTTTATTAGATGCTGGATAAAGAAAGTTTTATTTACTAATTAATTTAAAAAGTAAAATTGTAATCGTTTTATTTAATTAGCATCGTTTTGTATGTACACACAGATAATAAATAAAGTCAAGGACTTTGTAAAAATAAAAAACCCATTGTATGATGATTTGTACCCTACATTATTATTAATTATTATCTAGAAATAAATATTCATTTATTTTGTGTTCCTTATATTATCATGGTTAAATACTTAAAAAATATATGTAAATAATGTTATTTTTTTGTATTTTTTAGGATAAGGAGCTAGCGGACGCGGTCACACAGCGCAAGCTAGCTATGACCGAATACAGTGAAGTTGCCGACAAATTGGCCGAATTGCGACAGCAGAAACACAAACTTAGCCGACAGGTGGGGGTTAAAAATATTATAATCTATTATAGTGTCAATAAAAAATTTGTATGCGGCTGTAAAATATTGTTAACCTGTTATTTAGAGTGAAGGGCTGAAGGCTGTTCCTATTCTTATATTATTTAGGTATCAAATTTTCTTTATGCTTTTAAGTTGAAATATAAAGTTTTTCCTTTGCTGTCTTATGAAATTCAATTGATTATTTTTAGGCCGTAGGAGTCAAAGCCACATCTACCAGGCAACCTTAAAAACATATTCATATGTTTTTTATATCTCTAAACATATTGATATATTTTTAATTTGTATAAAAAAAAAAAACATCAATTAAATTTCAAATCCAAAATAACAATGGCCATAACTTCAATCAAATTAATATTTATTCCACCAGGTTCGAGACAAAGAAGAAGAGTTAGAAGTGGCAATGCAAAAGATAGACGCGTTACGACAAGACATAAGAAGAGCTGATAAGGGACGGAGGGAGATGGAGGCGAGACTCGAAACAGCTGTCGCGGAGGCTACTAAGGTAAGCTTATTTTCTTTTTCATGTCTCAAACTATCTTTGTACCAAATTTTATCTAAATCGGTTTAGTGCATATTTAATATTGCGTATATAAAATACTTTTGCATTTATAATATTACGTACATATAATAATACATATTTAGTACTGTGTACAAAACAGTTTGTTTAGAGCGAACAAAAAAAAAATTACACACTATAACATAGTTTTGTGCATTTTATATCAGTAAGTACATACAATATTTTATCCTCTTCTAAAAAAGATCCCACAATTGATCTATTTGCAAAAAAATCGCGATAACATAAAATAAACATAAAAAATATAATTAATAACAGGAAAGAAAGTTACGTGAGGAATCGCTCCGCTTACAACGCGTCGAACCGCCCAGCGCTGTTGCAGATGTGGCCAAATTGCAAGCTGATATCGAAGCGCTTGAGGTAAAGTCGTAAATATATTATGTGTGTAGATATGTGATAATGTGGAAGTTTTGTAGAATTGATTTGGTTTATAGATGTGTTATCCTAATGCAAAAGAGATAGGTGTAAGAATAAACTTCATTATACATAGGTATATAAAAAAAATTGAAAAATATTGATTTGAAAACGCGATCGAATTACAATTTCAAGAGGATCAGTTAGTCAATCATTATCTTAGAATACAGCTTTTAATACATAATATCATGTATAATAATTAGTCTCGTGATTAATGGAAATTCCATAAATTTTTGCTTATTTGAAACTTAACAAAATGTTTTTTTTTGTTTTATTTGATAACAAGTGCTTCCAGTTAGTCTCATTCCAATTTAAAAGTTTACTTTTGTGTTTATAAATAATCTTTTCTTAATATTTTTCTTATATTTTCATAGGCTCAATACGCGGAATCTCTAGCTCAACAACAAGCGCGCTACGCGAGCGAGGTGTCCGCTCTGCGCGAGCAACTGCACGAGACTGACGCTCTGCGGTCCATGCTCAATAGAGAGGTAATGTGCGACTACCCACATTTTGTTGGAAATTATATTGTAGGGTGATATATTGTAGATTTTAGAACGATGTTCCTTATCGCGCGTTGTGAAAGGGGGCTGGACGGAAAAAATTATTGCGAAAAGTTGTCACGACACTTTTTACTGGAGTTGTGCGGCGTGCGCGTGGCTCTCTGTCTGTCTCTCTCTAACTTAACACTTCGTTCCATCCGGATGTCCCTTGACATCGCTCAAGTTTTTTTTTAAACGTGCAAATTTTAATGAAGGTGAAGTATGGTATTTTAGTTTTATAGCATTTTTAAATATAATTTTTAAAGAATCAATCGCAGAAATAAAAATATTCTTTAAATGAATCTTATTATTTTTGGCTATCTATCGAAATGGTAGCATTGTTTCAAAATATTTACATGCAAATTTTAACGCTTCAAGTATGTTTTTGGGATATTTCACACGAAGCTGATACAGAAAAAAAGAATGAGGATTCCGATTTCAGTTATTAACTGTTTTAGACAAAATTGTTTTCTATATTCCTAACACCAAAATAAATTACTTCACAGTTACAAACATCAAAGGAAAAATTGGAGAATCGTCGGTTAGAACAGCTTACAGATAGCGAAGATAAACAAATGCTCATCAATGAAAATAGGAAGCTTGCTAAGGATTTGGATGCTGTGAGTTTAGTTTTTCATCTATACTAATATTATAAAGCTGAAGAGTTTGTTTGTTTGTTTGTTTGAACGATCTAAACGAGCTAATCTCAGGAACTAAAGGTCCAATTTGAAAAATTCTTTTGGTTTTAGATAGCCCATTAATTGAGGAAGGCTATTATAGGCTATATATCATCACGCTAATACCAAAAGGAGTGGAGCACTGCGGGTAAAACCGCAGGGCACAGCTAGTAAAATATTAACTAGTTTCTGTTACGTTTAATATTACTACTTAACATGACTACTATCTAGTTTATAATTACAGAAAAATATATCCAAATTTAGACTGTTCAACATAATTCTTGTGACAGTCAGCGAGGAAAGAAATGTCAACTTTATATGCTGTTATTTTTAACTTTAATATTGCATTTCGTTATTAGTTAGATTTGATTGGGTACTTGTGTATTTTGTTACATATTGGTGACTATCTCTATGAATTCTAAATTATTGAACATAAAAGTTTCTTTTTTTAGCATAAAAAATGGAGTCAGGCATTCGAGTTTGCTTCGTGTTTGTGATATAAATATTATTTTTGTACTATGATACAAATTAATCCCAAACTCTTAAACATAGATGGCAGAAAATGGACGGCGTTGGCAAGCCGAGAGGAGACAGCTAGAGATGGAGTTGGAAGAGTTGCGCGCGAAGAGAGACACGATGCAGCACTGGGAGACGCAGGTGTGTTCTCTTATCTTCTTTTTCTCTTGTTAGCAATAGGAAATAGATAAAAAAAAATATGAAATGTAAAATTTTACGGTACATTTTTATTTTTTTTTTAGAAATATACTTATTCGTCAAATATTTGTACTGTTTCCGGCAATAATGTTGTTGTAGCTTATAAAAATTTTAAATTGTAAGAAAATTAACTTTTGAAATTTTCTTACAATTTTAACTACTTGTAAGTTTATATTACATCACATACACTTCGAAGTGTACAAAAATACATTTTATGCAGAAAAAAATATCCTCTTTTTCGTGCAGTCGGTTAAAGTATTTATATTTGTAACAGATCGCAGACATAATAAGATGGGTGGCAGACGAGAAAGAGGCTCGGGGATACTTGCAAGCGTTGGCCACTAAGATGACAGAGGAGTTGGATTATTTGAAACACGGTGAGATTTTATAATAATTTTATTTTTACAGCATCTAAATCATTTACTGCGTAAAGACACGATTCATTTTCAAACAATTATAAACCTTATGTCAATGAAACAAGGTTTAATTTAAGATAGCAACTGTTAAACATTTTGTTAAATGGTGTTGTATGCATGTTGTATGTATCAATTATTTCTGTATGATATTTTACAATCTCTTTTATTATTATATTCATGTCCATTTGATTTAATATCTGGGTTATTCTAACCTTTTGTGTTTCTATATTTTGCATCACACATCATTCGCTTCATGAACTGTCACGTTTGTTATATTAGTGTAGTTTGCTGCCACACATAAACTTGACATGGTTTTGGTGTAGTCTGTGAAAATGTACTACATTGATATTAATATTATAGTTTTATCCCATTTAAATGCTTTTTATGCTTTTTTTTTTGCTTTTAATCGACATGTACTACATTTGTATGTGCGTAATAGTGTGCTTGACTTTTGATTATTGTTCGTTGTCATAGCAACCGCGTCCCGCACTTCCGCGCCGGCCTCACCAGGCGCAGGGCCCGGCGTGGGGCCCCCAGCCCTAGGGCCCGGCGGGGGGCCCCCGGGGCCCGGCGGCTGGCGCAACCGCCGCTCGCAGAAGGTCGACAAGATGGAGATACTCACGCTGCAGTCGTCGCTGCACTCGGAGATACAGGCCAAACAGGCGGTCGGCGAGGAGCTCAGTCGTACCCGGGCGGAGTTACTGGCCAGTCAGAGGTGAGCATGTACATACACATCCTACTACTACTATAAAGGCGAAAGTTTGTATGGATGTATGGATGTATGGATGTTTGTTACTCTTTTATGTAAAAACTACTGAATGGATTTGAATGAAATTTAGCACAATATAGAGGGTAACTTGGATTAACACATAGGATAGGTTTTATCCACTATGCGGGTTTTTCTTTGAAAACGCGGGCGAAGCCGCGGGCGGAAAGCTTGTACATAATATATAACGCATTCAAACACGTAGAGATGCGTATACGCACGCACATGCATACGTACATCTGCGTACGTGAATGTGCACGCGCATGCTATCCTTGTTCTAACGAAAAACACTATATTTCCAGGGGGTTACTATTAAATGTATTTTTAAACTTTTTCTAACAAAAATTACACGTTTTTATTTATTTTTCAGGGAGCTATTGGAAACTCGACAACGCCTGGACACGCTAGCGCACGACATGAAACGCAAGGAGCAGCACATACGCGACATGCAGGCCAAGCTCGACCAGCCGCAGCACGGGCACAACTCCTGTGAGTATATTCACGCGGACACACAGACAGACAAACATACACACGCAAACTCCTACCAACATATACGCACACATCCGCGCAGCAAGTCATATCTACGGAGGAAATAGCACGCAAACGTATACACGCACGCACGCAAACACGTGCGCGGATAGACATTTTTATTTCGTTCGAATTTTTGTTAGAGTAGCCTTCTTTCTTCTTTTTTCTCAGAAAAGTTTTTTTTTTTACATATTATTTACAATGAGACCTACCGACACATAAAATGTATATGTATTAACATGTTGTAAACAAGAATGAAACATTAAATAACACTGTACGACAGTGTGCAATTTATTTTATGACAAAATACATTTTTGTCTTCTATTTCACTCGAACTCTTTTCCAAATTTCATCAAAATTGTTTTAGTTTGTTAGTTTTGCATTTAAAGCATAATAAGTGATTTGTTATAAGCTTTCCATCGAGTGTACATTTAATTAATTAAAAAAACATTGTCAGATCATTTAAAATTAGCTCCAGTCCTTTATATAAATTAGTATTTTCTCACAGGGAGCTAATACGCATCCCGAAATAGTGACATTTATCGATATGAAACTCATTATTAGTATGGGGTACTTCAAGGAAGGGTCTTGGGTCCAATCTTTTTCATATGCTATATTTATGAATTGTTTTCTTAAAGGTTCGATTTTAACCACCAAATAAGTTTGACAGAAAACACATTTTGACAGTGCCACTCTCAAATACACGGATGCATTCTTGCTATAAGAATTTTAATTCCTTTATAATTTTGGTTCTAGTATGTTTTTCACATATTCTAGGTATCTTTTAGTACACGCTTAGTTGGTCTTTATTTTACAAGTACTTTTTTTGCATTTTCTTTTCTTGGGGTAGAATGGGTTTTTTAATAGCGTTACTTTCAGGTGGGACACCGACATGTTTTCCTATATCACTACCGGATAAATTACGTATTAAGAGATCTCGATATAGAAATAGACATTTGAATTAATTTTATGATTCTATAGTTTTTAAACTACACATTTTGAAATACTCCTTATTGCATAGTAGTTAGGGTTGAAAATTAATTTATCTCAAATGAAGCTTCGATTAATAAACGTATTTAAGAATCAATATTTTTTATTTTATTTCTGTCCTATTTGATAATAATATTATGTCTAGATATACAATGCACAATTTTTATGTCTATTTTTGGTATATTATGATGGGTATTTTTAGTTGTATGTGTTCTTTATTATAAGTATTTATTTTACAGCACAGTGTGTATAAATAAGACGTTTATTTAGTGCACCTTTTCTTTTTGTTCTCGTTACATGTTACCGCACAATCCCACCCAATACACACACGAAACGTGAAACTAACCGGGAAACCATCCCATCTAATGTCAAAATGGAATGTTGGGATCCACAAAGTCAAACGTCGTCCGCGACGAAAAAAACGAAAATAAACTTGTCTCTGCCTTTATGGACTCTATGGTACATGCGATGCGTTGTCTGTGAATTCCAAATTGGAACTGTGATTTTCGAAATACGAACGTCGTTTGTGATTTAAAAAATTCAAATTGTTATTGGGGCCAAAACGCATTTTGTATTGCATTTAACGCGTTGGACGCGTGGTTTTTTCTTAATTTTAATTCTTATATTTTACTTTTTTTTTTGTTTTCAACCCGTGCTATCTTATTGTGTTTTTTTTATCTGCATTGTGTTGTTCGTGATGACAGTTCGCGCGTGGTATAGATCGAACATACCTCTACCGTACTTGTTTTTTGGCGTGACGTCATGTATATGGGGTGTTGCTATTTTAGTTTACCATCAGATTTACGGCTAATACATGAAATTTGCAATTCGATCGGTGTATATTTTAATGTTCGAATTTTAGCAATCACTGATATTTTTATTTTAATCATATTGATGTTTTATTTTGAATCAAATTGTATTATGCTCAACTGATTGACATACGGCTGAGTGAAATTATTTTATTTCGTAAGAAATGGCCGTTTGCAAAGCGACTCAATATCTAGTCTACATATTTTAATCTAGTCCCAAAGAACGCTATTACCAAAGATCTTATTCAAATAACCTTTACCACTCGAACTAGTCATTTTTTTGTTTATTTTAATTTTTATTTATTCGTGTCAATTATCTTTAAATGTTCTTAATTTAAACACAACACGTGCGTAGGTTTTTATAAAGGTTGCCAGTATTTTAGTGTAGTTTTTCCACAATTTACGAATTTTGAAATCCACCCACCGAAAATAAATCTGTTTTTATTCATCCATTTCATTAAGTATTAAATAAAAATAGACCCTACTGTATAGATTTTAAGGTTGTGTTTAAAACAAGAACTTTATTTTATGCAACATGACAACACAGTGCAGAATTGCCATAGTTTAGATACTTTTTAGATCAATTTTAGAATCTCAGTTCTTGTATATTATTTATTTCTTTAGTTGGTGTCATCTTTTTTATTTACCAGTGCGTAAAGAGTATAGCATTTTAACAATTAAATTAATAATTTTACACTAATTATTACTAAGATGACACTAACTTGTGCTGTTACTGTTTAAAGGCATTTTTTTATTATTTATTACTTTTATTTTACGATACCTATAAGTTGGATACTTAAGTTGGCAATTGCTCGGTTACCATAATGTATACTTAAGGTTTATAAGCGACATACTACTAAAAAAAGATGAGCCTTAAAATCTACGGTGCAACTAGTGCCTTAACATATATGAACGTCTTTTAAGTTCGAAATGCAAGGAATTATGTACTTAAATTATATATGCATAAGGTTTATATTTCTAAATAATCGTTGTACATGCAAATAATTGCCAGCTTCAGTAAGTCGACTGTTGACGTCTCTAATCTTTGGTTAGTCTGTTATTTTAAGAGGATTATTTACGCATTTAATTTTTTTTTGTTAGCTTTGGTACCGTCATATGTGTGACGATGGCGATTTTGTATAAGCAAGGTGTACAAATGTGCAATATGTACAGAACCTATATGATATTAAACCTATTGTACTGTCCTGTTATTTTGTTTTTTATTATGTTTACCCTAACGTTCCATCAAGTAACTGACATAGGAATGTCGACTTTATTCCCTTGATATTAAAGTTAGTTTTGGTTGACTTTACTATAAATGGATACGATATTGAAATTTGAACTTTATTACCTTTAAAATAAAGTTGTAATTTCGCAAGCAGCCAGGCAGGGATCGACGAAATCTACATATTGGAGCGGCAAAGAAGAGAACGGTTCGTGCTTTTGGCTAAATAACTTATAATGTCCTTTAGATTAGAAATTGTGATTGTTTATTTTGTTTTGTCCTCTGTACAATATCTGTTGGTTATGTCAATATTATTATTAGATAGATAAAAAAATTATATTAGATAAAAAAAAATATTTTATTAAGTACTAAATAACATAGGGGTAAAAAGTGTACTTAAGGTATCCTACATGAGATTATATTTTTTGTATGTTTTACAACAGATATTGTTCGTATTTTTAAAGGTTTTTTATTTAATGGATTCATGTCTTTGTGCTGCGTTCTTAGATAATAACATAGTTGTCATATTTCCTATCGTTCCATTGTAAGTACGAGCAAGTGTAAAGAATAAAATTATGTTTGTATGTGTCGTCACTGTTTTGGAGGTCCGTTTTGGGATGGGATTTTTGTTTTGTGTCCGTGTAATTTTTTGTAGGAGGGAAGAAAATTTTGTTTAAGTGTAGTTAAGGACTATGTTAAGTTACTTCTTCAAACTGATTTAAGAAAGAGAATGCTACAAACTATTATAAAAAAAAAATCGTGAATTAATAATTTCACCTGAGTAAATGTAGGTTCGTAATGTATATTGTTCCAATTGATTGATTTCATCTTAATGCTTCTTAAAAGGTTAACAAAATTTGGCACTTCAAATTTGACTCCAAAACAATGACACCTACCCTTTCGGCCATTTTTAATTGTATAGTGGAAACGATTATATACCCCCAAAACATGAAATGCTTCGCTTTTGCTTGAGCTTCCTGCGGTGGCATGGATGTGACAGACCACAGACTATATCACAGATAGCGGAATTTCACCACAGAGTATAAATATAATGATGTCCATTCATAACACCACATAACGCATTATGCGACATGGTTTTATTTTCTTTAACACTTGTTTGTATACGCACATAGGTATTGACTAATCTGTTTTATTGTAAACTACCCTCGTTCTTTTTGTAAACATTCCTGGGATGCGAGTCATTATTTAATATTACTAAATTATATTTTGATTTGTAAAAATATATTTATATTGTGTGGATTGGATTTTAGTAACAAAAATTTTTTTATACACTGTTTATTCATAATGTAATATTTGATATGTCAATAACAATATAAACGTCTAGAAACTTCTACGAACACATGTAGAAATTTCTAGAGCTGCTTGTTTTTTCAAAATTTAACTTGAAAGGCATTGTATATATATATAAATATTGATTCGTATACACGGGATAGTAGTTTGTACAGCGTCTATTGTAATCGTCCAACTTGCATGTCATGCCCCAAATTGTTCACTAAAACATGTCATGTATAGTCGGGTACTTAAGTGTGTGTCTCCTAAAAAGATTTTTGACACCTATTATGTCCTCTCTTATTTAAGGATTATATTTTTCGTGTATGTAAGGGCTTTATCGCACAGTATATTGTATTAAATATATATTATTTGTAGTAAACACTTTAGCACTCGACTGTACACAATCAATTAGTATAGTTTTCAAATATGGTTACCGGTTGGGATTGGTTTATGTGTTTTTCACCCTTAATGTTCATACTTATAAAGTTCATTTTTGCATAGCAATGTAATGTTATAGGTAAATATTATGTGTTTCAGTTTTGGACCGACCACCGTCACAAATGAGCTACTTAGAGCAGTTTCTGAAAGACGCGCCGGCTGAGAGGCATTACGATAATGTCAGTACGATTAACAGCGAGCAGAAGGTATGTTTGTTTGTCATTACGTATATATTTAAATTTATTAGAACGTGTATATTAGTTTGGTAGTTTTAGAGTAGTATGCAGTTCATATATAGATATTTTTGTTTTTTTTAGAAGTATAGTCAATTAAGAATAGAAGTGAAGATGTTTTGGGATAAATTATGAATATTTTTGATGTTTTATAATGATTTTAGTGAGTCAAAACCGAGTCTTAAGGAGTCGGTTACATACAATACAGGTGAAGCTTATAATAGTGTGTTAAAAAAGTGAATAAAATATAACACTATTTAACACAGACAATTATGTGTTAAGCATTTGTTTTATTTTAATAATGAAGTCCATACAGAAATGACGAGCATTGGAACCAGTTATTTTTTTTATATTGACCAATATGAATCAAGCCCGTATAGAACAGTCAAGAAAGTCGGAACCTATACTTTTTATATTCATTAATATTAATCAAGTGATCACCATCGCTTAAGGTCGAGGTTATAATAAACTAAATCACATATTAATTGTGCTCATAATCATGTTATCGAAGTGAAACTTCTTTAGGCGCGTTGTGAGTTAAATTTTAAGGTCTTGTCATGGAGTAAGGCGACGATTTTGGTATCTTTGAATCTTGCCAAAGAAATTTCACTTCTGACACGTGTGCTCGGCACACTATTTTTTGTGACTAATAAGTAATTTTGTTTAATTAACCGCTTATTATTTTGCTATAATTTTGTTTACCGCTTTTACGCATAGATGTCGCCGCAGTATCGTTATAGAAATGTGCAGCATTGTTGTAACTCGAAGGTGATTATGTTTGTTTGTTTTTTTTATTTATATTTTGTGTTTAATTGCATGTTTCTGCGCTTTTTTAAATATTGACTAATATGTTTTTTGTGCCATGTTTATAGTCAAACTAAAATCGACTCTGACGACGTCTATTTTTGTTCCATTAAAAGTTTTCATAAGTATTATCTAATCAGTACTAATATTCACCCTAGTGTATGGTGTTATATTACTGATTTTAGAATTTGATTGTGTTTAAAATAAAAAAGTGACCGTTTTAACTAAGATAATGAAAAATTAACAACTTGTGAAATTTTGAAGATGTATATGTATCAATTCAAATGAAAAAATGTGAAGCGTGCTTTGTCTTTTAAAATTTACATTTTCATTTGATTTTTTTTGGATTCTAAAACGACCAAATTTTTATTATTTTAACGTTCATTTTAGATATGTGCTCATGACCAAATGTTATGAGTAAACAACCATTTTCGATACAAAGATGAAATATTATGTAGGTATATCGAAAAAACTAAACTTAATAACATTAAAATAAAATTAACTATCCTCGGCCAAAATCATAAGATATTATACTCATTTATATGAAAAACGTGAACTAGATAAACAAAAAACGAAAAAACTAATAATAAATATTCAAAACAGAGAATGTACGGCTCCCAACAATCAACGGCGTTAAGCGGTTCAGCCGAATCTCAAGATGAGATGGAACAGCGCGCAGCATCGCCCATTTCGTGCAAGAGTTCACCGAGCGAAATGTCCACTGTATGTATTATTGGTGTATTTTTGGCCGTTTATGTATGTATATGTTATTAAAAGTTGCCTCATCCTAATTTTAATCCTAATTTAAAATTAGACGTAACTTCCAGGGTTTTGAGCCCAGTAGAATGACCAGTAATATTTAGGTTTATGTGCCATATTACATCCTAATTTTGTAACTCTGCTCACATTGACACATTTTTAGGAATTATTAAAAATTTATTGATTGATGTGATCTATTCGAAGCACAGTTTCTTAACAGACATATTCCAGGTCTGCAACATAAATTCAACTAGACAGTGCAAAGCATAATCATAATCATTTTATTCATCAAAAATACAAAATTAAATACATAGAATCTTTATGTTAATTAATTAAACTATGTTTAAACATAAAAAATCTTTACTAAAAATTATTTCATGAATAGACACGAAAAACAATTTTTCTCGTTTCAAACAACTTCTCTTCATCATTCAAGAATCCATAAACATCTTTAATAAACGAATAGACAATTCTGTACCTAAAATGAACAGATTTCCAAAAAACCGCAGCAGTTTTCTAAACCTAAAATCCTAAACCGATATCGATCAGATAGCCACTAACCTCTAGCAGTATTCCCTACAGGACACGTCCACCGCGCCGCCTGTGGCGGGCAAGCAGAAACTTCACCAATTTTTAGTCAGAACATTCAGCAGTCCAACAAAGTGTAACCACTGCACTTCTCTTATGGTGAGTGTTTGAAATATTAAATTTATCAGAGATTAGTAAAGGTATTAATAAAGAATATAATATGTCTGCATACTAAATTTCATAATATCATATAATCAGACATGTTAAAGTGAAACTTTCATACAATCAGACAGGTTAAAGTTAAACTATATCATACAATGAGACAGGTTAAAGTGAAACAATATCATATAATCAAACACGTTAAAGTGAAAATATCTTTCAATCAGACAGGTTAAAGTTAAACTATATCATACAATGAGACGGGTTAAAGCGAAACAATATCATATAATCATATATGTTAAAGTGAAACTATCATACAATGAGACGGGCTAAAGTGAAACTATACCATACAATCAGACAGGTTACAGTGAAACTATATCATACAATGTCCAAAAACCTATTATATATTACGCAACTGTATTTTTATGTCAATAAATTGAAGTGAAATTTCTTTGGACACGGCAATACCGTCACATCATGTAGTAAAGCGACGATTTTGGTATCTTTGATTCTTTTCAAAGATTTTCCACTTCTGACACTAAACTTGTGTTCGGGTCGCTCACGCTTTATTTTCGATTTGTAACATGACAAAACCGGTGTGCGTCAAATCGGCGTGATATCTAATCTTTGAACTCGTACCTTATGGTTTTATATCAATGACTATATTTTACGTGTAAACCGGTGTGCGTCAGACCGGCGTGATATCTAAACTTTGAACTTGTACTTTATGGTTTTATGTCAATAACTACATGTTTACGTGTAAACCGGTGTGCGTCAGACCGGCGTGATATCTAAACTTTGAACTTGTACTTTATGGTTTTATGTCAATAACTACATGTTTACGTGTAAACCGGTGTGCGTCAGATCGGCGTGACGCGGCAGGGCGTGGTGTGCGAGCGCTGCGGCGTGGCCGTGCACACGGCGTGCTGCGCGCGCGTGGCGCCGCGCTGCCCGCTGCCCGCCGAGCGCTGCCGCCGCCCGCTCGGCATCGACCCGGCGCGCGGCCAGGGCACCGCCTACGAGGGATACGTCAAGGTATTTGTTGTGCCAGCTGTTTAGGTTGCCGCGTGCGTTAAACTGGCGTGACCAGCGGGATGAGGCAAGACATGGCGTACGAGGGATACGTCAAAGTACTTGTTGTGCCAGGTGTTTAGGTTGCCGCGTGCGTTAAACTGGCGTGACCAGCGGGATGAGGCAAGACATGGCGTACGAGGGATACGTCAAGGTACTTGTTGTGCCAGGTGCTTAGGTTGCCGCGTGCGTTAAACTGGCGTGACCAGCGGGATGAGGCAAGACATGGCGTACGAGGGATACGTCAAGGTACTTGTTGTGCCAGGTGTTTAGGTTGCCGCGTGCGTTAAACTGGCGTGACCAGCGGGATGAGGCAAGACATCGCGTACGAGGGAATCGTCAAGGTACCAGTAGTAATAAGTGTTTAGGTTGCCGCGTGCGTTAAACCGGCGCGGGCGGGACCAGCGTGATGAGGCAAGATATCGCATTCAAGTGACATGTAAAGGTGTGATCAGTTCTACTGAACTGACCAGAATAACAACTGTGTTATACTGTACGTAAAAAAACAAGTAATGATCACCACTATATCACATCATCACAACACATCACTACTATACATCGTAATATACTACCATATACAATCAGACTTGTTAAAGCTCCATATCATTTACTCAGACGCGTTAAAGTAAAGTTCCATATCAAACAATAGGCACGATAAGGTGAAGATAAATTGTTTTATTATTTAACAAAATACATCAAGTATTTTGTTTGAACAACGTTCAAAGTGTAAGCAGGCGCTGACTATTACGCATATATACGTAAAAAATATTTATTCTTAAGAGCTACCCTATATCATTGGAACTTTTATATTACTCCCGAGTTAACCTTTCTTAAAACAATTATCGAAGTAAAACCTTAATATTGCAATTTTAATAAAATTCAATAATATATTGTTTATAGGTGCCAAAACCAGGCGGTGTCAAAAAGGGGTGGATGCGGCAATTTGTTGTCGTCTGTGATTTCAAACTGTTCCTTTACGACATATCGCAAGATAGGTAAGTTTTACTCAAATCATTTTAATTAGATATCCTTTCTTGAAGTACCTACTATTACATAAATATTCATATTGGTGTTACACAAGGTCTTTATACTATTTTTTTTTTCAGATTTTGAATTTATAATTTTCATGTTTCATCATAGCATTTTTTTACAATTTCGATTATTTACGCGGGTTCGAATTACGCTTTGTGGTCAATTTTTTTTCTATTAAAAAAAAAATATATCTAAATTTTTTTTTTTACTTTCAGAAACGCGTTACCGTCAGTGTGCGTCAGTCAAGTGCTGGACATGCGCGACCCGGAGTTCAGCGTCACGTCAGTGAAGGACTCTGACGTGATACACGCGAGCAAACGCGACATACCGTGTATATTTAGGGTTAGTTTGTTTGTTTATTTATTCATAAGGAAGGTGAGGAAGGTTTTATTTGGGAAATAGTTTTTTTGGTGGATAAAGTAATTAAAACCTTGACTTAAAAAATCATTGGATGATGTCCAAAAGCAATTTTTGCCTCTCATTGTAATAAAATCGTAGTTGTCCCAATAAATAACGTTTTAATGATCTTTTATCAAGAAATAATTATATTTATAGAATTGTCGTGAGGTTAGCCTTTGATTTGGTGATCATAGTACAAACTTATTAAATAGATATTAATTGAAATTAAAGTAAATATAAAAACTGTACAATTACAGTAACATTTCCTTATTATCATTGTAGAATGATAAATTATATAATTAAAGATATATAGGGACAATTAAATGATTGGGGTGTCTCAAGGATCTATCCTAGGCCCTTTGCTATTTCTACTCTTCATTATTGTAAAACAAGTAATTTCTACAGATATCAACGTCGCAATTAGAAGGCGGCAAACGTTACCATACACTCATGTTGGCGGAATCGGAGTCGGAGAAGACGAAGTGGGTTGTCGCGTTGAGTGAACTGCATAGGATATTGAAGAGGAACAACTTGCCGGATAAATGTGTAAGTTGTGTTTTATTGTTTCAGATTTAAATCTTGATTTGGTAATTTTGATGGTAGTGAAGCATACATTTTTGATTTTATGGATTGTAATGGTGTGTTTCGCTATTTATTTTTAAAGTGTAAAAGAGCTATAATTTTTAAAATGTTTAATTTTGATGATATTGTAACTTTTATCTATATTTAATTTATGAATAAAGATTTTTACTTTCTTATTAGTAATGGGAAATATCATTTCGAATTGTTTTTGATGTGTATTGTGCATGCGCAGGTGTACAGCGCGGGCTGCACTGTTAGTTATATGCTGCTTATATAACAATATAATTGTTTCTGATGTGTTTGTATTGCTTTGCGCAGGTGTACAACGCGGCTGCGGCGTTTCTGGCCATATCTTAATATATATAAATCTCGTGTCATAATTTTTGTCCTCAATGGACCCCTAAACCACTTAACCGATTATAATAAAATTCGCACACCATGTGTAGTTCGATCCAACTTGAGAGATAGGATAGGTTTTATCCCGGAAATCCCACGGGAAAGTGTACTATGCGGGGTTTTTTCTGAAAACGCGGGCAAAGCCGCGGGCGGAAAGCTAGTATTATTATAGTTGTTAATGTGTATTGTAGGTGTACAGCGCGGGCTGCACAGTTGGTTATATAATTGTAACTGTTTGTGATGTGTTTGTATCGTTTTGCGCAGGTGTACAACGCGGCTGCGTTTCTGGCCGTATGTTATTATAGTTGTTAATGTGTATTGCAGGTGTACAGCGCGGGCTGCACAGTTGGTTATATAATTGTAACTGTTTGTGATGTGTTTGTATCGTTTTGCGCAGGTGTACAACGCGGCTGCGTTTCTGGCCGTATGTTATTATAGTTGTTAATGTGTATTGCAGGTGTACAGTGCGGGCTGCACAGTTGGTTATATAATTGTAACTGTTTGTGATGTGTTTGTATCGTTTTGCGCAGGTGTACAACGCGGCTGCGTTTCTGGCCGTATGTTATTATAGTTGTTAATGTGTATTGCAGGTGTACAGCGCGGGCTGCACAGTTAGTTATATAATTATTCAATTTATAATTTAATTTTTATGAAATATTGTTAAAGCGGTGCCTACCTGTAATTTAGATACGTAAATACTAATGTGTATTTTAAGTTAATTTTGAATTGTTTGAACAAAATATTATGTATCTGTGTAGTTGGTAAGCCATTTTTGAAATAAATAAATAAATTATAACTGTTTGTGATGTGTTTGTATCGTTTATTGCAGGTGTACAGCGCCGCGGCGCTGGTGGACGCGTCGGCGTGGGCGGGCGTGCGCGGCGTGCAGTGCGCGTGCGTGGTGGAGCGCGGCCGCCTGTGCCTGGGCGGGGACTTCGGCCTGGCGCTGCTCGACCTGGAGCGCCGCGAGCTGCTGCCGCGCCGCAGCCACGCGCCCGTCGCGCGCGCGCTCTACGTGCCCAGCGAGCACCTGCTGGGTGAGTGGCGGCGCTCGTGTTCCGCTCAACATACGCCATATGGCGTAACTGCGCGCTCATCTTTTATTTGTTTTAAAGTGAAACGCATCAAGTATGCCTTCGTGTGTGTTACGATGTTGCACAAATAATACGGAAAAGTGCAAAGGAATAACTTTCATCGGTAAGTACCTAACTAGATAATTATTTTTAAAACTTAGTTAGAGCAAAAATATGGCGCACAGATTTTGTTCGTGGTATCTCCTCCATACGTAGTAATATTATCTCAATGGTGGCGGCGTGTGCTGTGCGTGCAAGTGCAAGTGCGGCAAGCGAACACGCTGCTCGCCATGGAGCGGTCACACGGATCGTGTTTATGGAACGTGGTCGCATATAATATAGTGATTATGGAACGTGGTCACACATAATATCGTGATTATAGAACGTGGTCACACATAATATCGTGATTATGGAACGTGGTCGCACATTATATCGTGATTATGGAACGTGGTCACACATAATATCGTGATTATAGAACGTGGTCACACATAATATCGTGATTATGGAACGTGGTCACACATAATATCGTGATTATCGAACGTGGTCGCACATAATATAGTGATTATGGAACGTGGTTACACATAATATAGTGATTATGGAACATGGTCACATTGGTCGTGAGTCTGAAACATGGTCGCATAGGTCGTGAATCTGGAACGCGATCACGTCATATTGTTTTATGGAACACAATCACACAGATTAAAATGCTTCTGAAACCCGGTTACTCTAACGAACATGCTTCTGGAATATATACTTGCACAAAAAATGCTTATAAAGGTTGAAAAATTTTAAAGATTACCATTAGAAATAATGCGTGTTCACATATTATAATCTCACGATAGAAACATATATTTATAATGTTTTTTTTTGTTATTTTCAACAGTGGTGATTGCGGGTCGGGGGAGACACGTGCGGCTCGTACCGATACGAGCACTAGAATGTCCAGAAGCAGAAAGTGTGAAGCTGGCAGAGGCGAAGGGAGCCGTGGATGTAGCGGTGGGGGAATTGGGCGGGTCTGCGTACGGGTTCGCGGTCGTGTGTAAACGGCAGGTTAGTGCATAAAAAAAAATAAAAAAAAGATTATTGCAGTTAATATATAAATATAATAGATCTAATAGAACGGAGTGGTTTCTTTTGCGAACAAGATAACGGACAAAATTTGATTCTTAAACTTAATAACTTTATTTTCCAAAATTTAACTTACCATTACTTTTTTGAGATGTGATTCTGTTCAGTTGTGTTCTTCTCTCTCTCTCTCTCTCTATTCTAATATTATATACTAGTTTACCGCCCGCGGCTTCGCCCGCTTTGTCCAAACCTAATAAATTATATACTAAAACCTTCCCCTTGAATAACTCTTATTTATTAAAAAAGCCGCATCAAAATCCGTTGCGTAGTTTTAAAGATTTTAGTATACATATGGACATAGGGACAGAGAAAGCGACTTTGTTTTATACTATGTAGTGAGTATAAACATGGAACATGTCAAATGTCATAATTTCTGTATTTCATTGTCATTTATTTAATAAAACCACAAGTCGCGTCAAGTAAAAAGAACGCTGACGGCTAAGCTGCGCATTGGCGATTTATCGGTCTATCTGGTGTTATGAGATGGTATAAGAATAACAAATAGGTAGTTGCGAAGCCACGATTCGCGAGCCTAGTTCAAAAATAAAATAATCGGCACATAGCTTTCGTGCAAAACTCGATCCATGTGCAAACACACCCCATCACTTTCATCCAGCGTTCTTTTTACGTGACGCGTACTGTAACCTTTAATTTTTACAAGTTTTTAACCCGTATCTACTTGTAATACACAGAACTCATGGGTGGTGCTCGTATACGAGATAACACGCACGGCCGCGCGACGATACCGTGTGGCTGAACTACGAGCCGCCGCGCCCGTACTCAGTGTGCAGCTTTGCCGCGGAAGGCTTATACTCGGCTACCGTGGGGGGCTGGTTGCGCATACGCTGCGTGCGGACTTGGATAGACCGGCTGTTTGTGAGTAGCGCACACACACTTGCGTAATAAAAAAAAAACATACAAACAAACACGCACATACATGCGTGTATGTACACGTGTAATATACATACATACGTAAGTAGTGAGAAAGTAGAGGTAGTGTGACGTGCGCATGTACGCTGCATTTGATTTTGACTCGCCGCATTATCTGTGATGGGCATCGAGTTTCGTACACGTACTATGTTTTCATGCCACCGGTCGTGTCGCCGGCATTTGCATTTTTCATCTGCGGCACGTGTGGCTTTTGGTTGCTGGTGGCAGTTTGCTTGCGGCTTCGATACGAAGTGCTACGAAATATGTATAACAAAACAAAAAAAAATACATGCAATTCACACGTAATGCGTACGTACCAGTTAAATACGCACGCACGTACGTACGTGTGTACGAACGTGCAGTACGCATATTGTTTTGTTTGTGACGTGTCGTTGTTGTGGTTGCAGCGCTGGTGCACCCCGAGAACCAGGTGAGCGTGTTCCTGTCGCACTCGGGCGCGCGGCCGCTGTGCGCGCGGCCCGCGGGCGCGGACTGGCTGCTCGTGTTCGCGGCGCTGGCGCTCTACGTGGACCGCGCCGGCATGCGGGCGCGCGACGCAGAGCTCATGTACACGGCGCACCCGCTGCACCACGGTGCGTGCACACACCCAGCACACACACACCCGCTGCACCACGGTGCGTGCACACACCCGGCACACACACACCCGCTGCACCACGGTGCGTGCACACACCCAGCACACACACACCCGCTGCACCACGGTGCGTGCACACACCCGGCACACACACACCCGCTGCACCACGGTGCGTGCACACACCCAGCACACACACACCCGCTGCACCACGGTGCGTGCACACACCCGGCACACACACACCCGCTGCACCACGGTGCGTGCACACACCCAGCACACACACACCCGCTGCACCACGGTGCGTGCACACACCCGGCACACACACACCCGCTGCACCACGGTGCGTGCACACACCCAGCACACACACACCCGCTGCACCACGGTGCGTGCACACACCCGGCACACACACACCCGCTGCACCACGGTGCGTGCACACACCCGGCACACACACACCCGCTGCACCACGGTGCGTGCACACACCCGGCACACACACACCCGCTGCACACACACACCCGCTGCATCACGGTGCGTGCACACACCCGGCACACACACACCCGCTGCACCACGGTGCGTGCACACACCCGGCACACACACACCCGCTGCACCACGGTGCGTGCACACACCCGGCACACACACACCCGCTGCACCACGGTGCGTGCACACACCCGGCACACACACACCCGCTGCACCACGGTGCGTGCACACACCCGGCACACACACACCCGCTGCACACACACACCCGCTGCACCACGGTGCGTGCACACACCCGGCACACACACACCCGCTGCACCACGGTGCGTGCACACACCCGGCACACACACACCCGCTGCACCACGGTGCGTGCACACACCCGGCACACACACACCCGCTGCACACACACACCCGCTGCACCACGGTGCGTGCACACACCCGGCACACACACACCCGCTGCACCACGGTGCGTGCACACACCCGGCACACACACACCCGCTGCACACACACACCCGCTGCACCACGGTGCGTGCACACACCCGGCACACACACACCCGCTGCACCACGGTGCGTGCACACACCCGGCACACACACACCCGCTGCACCACGGTGCGTGCACACACCCGGCACACACACACCCGCTGCACCACGGTGCGTGCACACACCCGGCACACACACACCCGCTGCACCACGGTGCGTGCACACACCCGGCACACACACACCCGCTGCACCACGGTGCGTGCACACACCCGGCACACACACACCCGCTGCACACACACACCCGCTGCACCACGGTGCGTGCACACACCCGGCACACACACACCCGCTGCACCACGGTGCGTGCACACACCCGGCACACACACACCCGCTGCACCACGGTGCGTGCACACACCCAGCACACACACACCCAGCACACACACACCCGCTGCACCACGGTGCGTGCACACACCCAGCACACACACACCCGCTGCACCACGGTGCGTGCACACACCCAGCACACACACACCCGCTGCACCACGGTGCGTGCACACACCCGGCACACACACACCCGCTGCACCACGGTGCGTGCACACACCCAGCACACACACACCCGCTGCACCACGGTGCGTGCACACACCCAGCACACACACACCCAGCACACACACACCCGCTGCACCACGGTGCGTGCACACACCCAGCACACACACACCCGCTGCACCACGGTGCGTGCACACACCCGGCACACACACACCCGCTGCACCACGGTGCGTGCACACACCCAGCACACACACACCCGCTGCACCACGGTGCGTGCACACACCCAGCACACACACACCCGCTGCACCACGGTGCGTGCACACACCCAGCACACACACACCCGCTGCACCACGGTGCGTGCACACACCCGGCACACACACACCCGCTGCACCACGGTGCGTGCACACACCCGGCACACACACACCCGCTGCACCACGGTGCGTGCACACACCCGGCACACACACACCCGCTGCACCACGGTGCGTGCACACACCCAGCACACACACACCCGCTGCACCACGGTGCGTGCACACACCCGGCACACACACACCCGCTGCACCACGGTGCGTGCACACACCCGGCACACACACACCCGCTGCACCACGGTGCGTGGTGATATACAGGGTGGAAGGTTAAGATGGGGCATGAAGGGCAGGTACCTTAACCGTTGTAGCTACATGAAAACGTTCTTAGGAGACTATCCTTAAATTCTTGAGAAATTTTAATCTGCATTCACAGATTTTTGAAAAAATGTACGGTCAGCAAGGAAATCGGCAGTTTTCAAAAAAATTTTTTTTGATGCCAATCGATCCAGTTTCTCATGGGGATCAAAACACTCTAAAAGACCAACTGAGGTATGAGTACTAGAAAAGTCAGAAATCGCGAAAAACTATTTCCACACATTCACTAAGAAAATAAGTGATTCAACAAAAGATGCGCTAATAGAAAACTCCAAAGAGATTTTCAGGCTTCAATATTTTTTGTTTCTGATTATTAAAACACATACCGACAATAAGAAGAAACATTAATTTAATTAAACGGTTGTCAAAGAAAATAATAAATAACAAAATAATAACAAAAAACATACATTGCGTATTCTCATTCAATACGCGTGAACGACGCGGACGTGTCAAGCTTTTCTTAAATGAGCCACTTTCTGCTAGATTTTTTACAAGATTCGCAATTACCTTTCGCGTCGGTACCTGTCGCATTGGGTAAATATTCCTGTACCATTCCAATGCAACTGTTGGGTTTTTATTATTTAAAAAGTAAGCCTCTAACAGATCTAAACGTTCCAAATTATTTAAGGACATTTTTAGTGAAGACAGAGTAACTTTTGGTAACTTTTGTTTTCTATGTGTTATTGTTTACATAAGCCATAAAAATGTGACGTGTTCGTTCGATATTCAAATTTAAATAATTTTTCATCTCGTGCACGAGCTGCCAGCCACCGCCCGCTCACGCCCCGCGTCGCTGGCATGTTATGCTGCTGTGCCTTTGTCTTTTTACTTGTTCATGAATGAAAATAGTTTTTCGCGATTTCTGACTTTTCTAGTACTCATACCTTAGTTGGTCTTTTAGAGTGTTTTGATCCCCATGAGAAACTGGATCGATTGGCATCAAAAAAATTTTTTTTGAAAACTGCCGATTTCCTTGCTGACCGTACATTTTTTCAAAAATCTGTGAATGCAGATTAAAATTTCTCAAGAATTTAAGGATAGTCTCCTAAGAACGTTTTCATGTAGCTACAACGGTTAAGGTACCTGCCCTTCATGCCCCATCTTAACCTTCCACCCTGTATAGCCTATAAGCCTTCCTCGATATGCAATAGTTGGTGAAACGCAATAGTTGGTAAAACACTTTACTCGACTGTAGGGTGTATAATACTGTCATTACAACTGCTATTACAAGTGCACTTAAACTGAAGAACCACAGGACTATAGTATGACGCACACATACATAACATACATTATACATTACACACTACAGATAAATGAGCTGTCTAACACTGAAAGAATTTTTCAAATCGGACCAGTAGTTCCTGAGATTAGCGCGTTCAAACAAACGACACACACCCAGTACACACACACCCCGCACACACACACACCCACTAGCTACACCTTGCGGTTTCACCCGCGTGGCTCTGTTGATCTTAGCGTAATGATATATAGCCTATAGCCTTCCTCGATAAATGAGCTATCTAACACTGAAAGAATTTTTCAAATCGGACCAGTAGTTCCTGAGATTAGTGCGTTCAAACAAACAAGCAAACTCTTCAGTTGTATAATACTAGTATAGATGCAATACAAAATCCTTAATTTAACACACACACATACACAAGAGAAAAGGAATAATAGGTACGTGTTTCTGGAACACGGTCACAAAGACGATGCTATCGAAACATACAACTTTATCATTGTTGTCTACTACAATTATTATTTGTTTAATTTAAAAATAAATAAACTTAACACATTAAAACAAACAAATATAACAAAATTCTAGAAAAATTACCGATCTATTTACGCAAGAATTACAAATCACAAATTCATTATTATTAACTTTAAATCTTTCAGCGGTGAACGACACTCACCTATTGATATTCACGGCGTCGCATATAGACGTGTACGACATCGAAACTGGGGAATGGGTGCAAACTATTAATATACGTAAGTTTTTTTTTAATATAATAAAATATATATTTACTAGCTGTGCCGCGCGGTTTCACCCGCGTGGCTCTGCTCCTGTTGGTCTTAGCGTGATAATATATTATAGCCTATATTACTCGTGGATAATGTAGCTTTCGAATGGTGAAAGAATCTTTAAAATCGGTCCAGTAGTTTATGAGCCTATTCATAACAATCAAACAAACAAACAAACAGACAAACAAAGTTTTCCTCTTTATAGTATTAATTGCCTAAAATAGATGTTAATTTGTGTCTTTTGGTAAATAGTCTTACAATAAACGAGCATAACAATTTCTGCATATTACAAACCTCGATTACTATTTTACTTGTTTTACGAACCGAGTTATTTAATTTTGTATGTTTATTTCAGGCTCACACCAAATTTTAAACATTTTTGTTTTCCGTTTTCTATTGTCAATTTATTAGCCGACTTAATTCTCCAATAACAACATAAAACAGTTTATTTTTATTATTTATACAATGATTTAAAAAAAAATACTTTTGATTATCTTTTTAAAACTTCATATCAATCTGTAAACAAATTCTTCTTTTCTTGTATCTATTGTCAATTGAATAGCCTAAAAGGGGTGACAGACGTACGAGTAAGTACGCGAACTTGTGGCTCGACGACCTTTTTCGCTCGTGTGTCACCCCAAGTACGCGTACTTAAAAACCGTCGAGTAAGTTCGTTGACGATCCAACATGTTTGAAATTTTACTCGAAGCCCGCCTTGGCTCGCACGTCTGTCACCGCCGCGAGCCGAGTAAGTACGCGAACTTTAAAACCGCGACTTTAAAGTTCGTACGTCTATCAGCCCTTTTAAATTCTCCAAACCAATAAGCAGCTATTTTTTGACAATACTTTTTTTTCAATAAATTGAATATTATTTTGATTTGTATATTTATTTTTCAATATTATTATCGTTCCCAGCGAACGCCCGACCCTTGGACGAGGGCGGGTGGGTGTGCGCGGTGGGCGGGGGCGGAGGCGCCGCCTTTCCCTTCTCCAACGAGGCTTCGCCCTACCTCGTGTATCTGAGACCCTTGTTGACGCGTGAGTCACTTTTGTATGTTGGGAATAGGGACGGACCTAGTGCGGTGCCTTGGGGGACACCCTATAGATATGAGTGTTTAAATATACTGGGTGGACATTTTCTATGGAGGGAAAGTACTTAGATGTTACGTTAGTAGCCAGGAAGATAAAATTTTGCTGAAAGTTTAAATAATCCTTAATATTTAAAAAGACATAGAATTGCATTTAAACATTTTCGAAAATTCATTTATTTCGGCTTCTAAATGTTGAAAATAAAACATTATCGTATATGCTGCGATTATTAACGAATTTTCACAATAAATATACGAATAAACTCTGGTCATGTCAAGAAGAATTAAGCATAAATTTTGAAGTGAAACTTCTTTATCGGGGTTGGAAAAAAATTTAGTGTAACATTTTTTCGTTACGCGTGACATTTTTCCGTTACGCGCCATCTTTTTCTTATCCCTACCGCGCGTGATTCGACGTATCTCTGTAAAGTTGCGTATAGTAAATTATTTTTTGAAAAATAAGGTCATAAAGAAGTTTCATTTCTTACGTGTGTACACTAATACACATTTTTTTCTATTTTTATTAATCGATTGAATAATTTCAGAGGGTCCGTTGAATGTGGAGACAGCGACGTACGGAACGAACAAGCGACGGTTTTCTGTAAGAGAACAGTCGCAACAAGCTATCGAGGCTCATAATAGATTGTGAGTACATGTTATGTGTTTTATTGTATTTTGTTGATTACTAGCGGTCCGCCCCGGCTTCGCCCGTGGTACCTACATGTTTAAGTTTTTTTTTATAAGAACCATCCTCGTACTTCAAGGAATAGATTCCGCAGCGCACGCGATGACAGAATTTTTATTAAAGATTTGTTTACACCTTGGGTTACATTATTGCATTTTTGGTAAGGATCTCTATTTTTTTTTGAAAATGCAATATAGCCTATGTTGCTCAGTGAAGATGCAGCTTTCTAATGGTGAAAGAATTTTTAAAATCGGTCCAGTAGTTTATGCGTGAAAACCATACATACATACATACATAATTACAAACCTTTCCTCTTTATAATATTAGTATAGATTCGATAATATGTATTTTATATTTATTACTTAGTTTGACGTTTCAATTGTTAGTTATATTGGGTGATCTTTACTTACTTTGCTCCGTAATTATTTAAAAGCGCGTTTGCGAATATCAAAGCGAGGGATATACAATGTACATATTGAGTTTAATGAATTTATGAGAAAAATTGCGCACTTCATTTATAAATATTTTTAACGTATTATATTTTCATCGTATTTGCTATTATTAGTTTTATTGAGTTGTTTGTCATGTTTTTTTTTTAAATTCATTAAAAATGTCCAGGATTTTCCCAGTAAACCCATTTTTAATGCACTAAATTTATTATAAAATTGGTCTCATTCTATTATCGCGCCGGTGAAGGTCGACTTATATCCGGATCTACTACTACCATAGAAATCTAAATAACAAGACACATAGAAGTGCTATAATGTCATAATTCGTATGAAAACCGCTGTCGCCAAAATCAACACCGATTAAACAGTACACACAAGTAAACTATGCCTTTTATTGGACAGCTTGATTTTAGTGAAAACTAACTTAAATATTAAATTAAGCTTTTGAATATGTATCCTAACGCACGAATTTACGGTTTATTTTAGAATAACATCCCTAAGTATATGAGACGTTTTGTTTCTTTTTGCTCCAATACGAAAAAATTCGGCTTTTCTACAACAGAGGTTGTCAATTTTCAATAGATATAACTTTGAACATAAGCTCATAGAAATAAGGTTGAAATTTGTGTTAAACGTGATAATAAGAATGGTCGGCTGTGTCATTCATTGTTATTTCGATTACTATGGTGACACTCGTAATACTTGTAAATATTCTTTAATTTTAAGGAAAAACGGCATTATTTCTAAAAAAAATATTTACCGATGAAATGTTATTCCTTTATAAGTATAATTACAACTTGTGGAAGTATTTCCGCAATGGGAAATGCTGAAACACACCATGTTTACACACGCACGTCTCTAGAGCAACTGAACAGCGATGAACGCACTTGTGGTACCTATGGTTACCATCTGAGCGGCGACAATGTCACGCGCGCTTACGACTTCTAGTGTCTTGTTATTTAGATTTCTATGACTAATAACTAACCAACCCCGTTACCACAGATCGGAGCGTCGTTCCCGCCTGATCTCAGCGCCGACGAACTTCGCGCACGTGTCGCACATGGGGCCGGGCGACGGGATCCGCTCGCAGCGGCTGCTCGACCTGCCCACCACTGTGGAGACTGCCGACGATACCGACCATGATGCACATCAGGTGCGATACTAATATTTACTAACATTAGTTTATAAGTCACGTACTAACAATCAGGTGGGATACTAATATTTACTAACATTAGTTTATAAGTCACGTACTAACAATCAGGTGGGATACTAATATTTACTAACATTAGTTTATAAGTCACGTACTAACAATCAGGTGCGATAATAATATTTACTAACATTAGTTTATAAGTCACGTACTAACAATCAGGTGCGATTATAATATTTACTAACATTAGTTTATAAGTCACGTACTAACAATCAGGTGGGATACTAATATTTACTAACATTAGTTTATAAGTCACGTACTAACAATCAGGTGGGATACTAATATTTACTAACATTAGTTTATAAGTCACGTACTAACAATCAGGTGGGATACTAATATTTACTAACATTAGTTTGTTTATAAGTCACGTACTAACAATCAGGTGCGATTATAATATTTACTAACATTAGTTTATAAGTCACGTACTAACCAATGATATTATATATAGAAACAAGAGGTAGATACGTTACCAACGCACCAAAACGTAAACCGTGAATTGGTCCTAATTGGGACCAGTGGAATCAGTCAGATTGTGACTTGTGACAGCGAACGCACATGCTGATATAAACGTTAAAATTATCAATAATGCCTTCTTGTGTGTTTAGAAAGTGCACAAATTACGATAGTAAAATAAAGAAAGATAGAGGGATATCATATCACAGGCAAATGTATTAAAATATTATAATTTTAGAGCAAAAATAACAATTTGCAATTATTAATGAATGACACTTGCTTGACACTTGTATTGAAATAATGAAAGGGATAAAACATTGCTTCAATCACTAGTGTGACAAAGCTAGCGCACACTGTGTTCAAAGATTATCATGTAGATACGATTATTGAAAATAGAACGGTTATTTTATTAATTTCGATTTGGGTAAATACTTGATTATTTTTATATTTAAATCCACACAGTGCATGTAATTAACAAATATATCTATTTATTATATACAATGAAATCGTGATGGCAAAATGTTTGTTTGCAAAAATGATGTTGAATATACGTATACATTAAAGAAAAGATTATCGCTACTGACGAAAAATGCTATTTGCTTTTCTGTAAATAGCTATTGAACATAAATTTTATTTGTGTTTTAGATAAAAAAGGCTTATACTTCATCCTTTCTTTTATTTCATACTTTTTTTCATCTAGGCACCACTATTATTATATCCTACAAGTTGGAGTGATGACCTTGTACGGGTTCCGGGAACTGCCTTGAAACGAATAGCGTAAGATCGGTCCGTGTGGAGTTCTATAAGGAGGACTATGCTCAGCAGTGGGTGTTTATCGGGTGAAATGATGATGACCGAAAACGAACACCACAGCTAGTAATAAATGCTTAATACAGTTATATCTCCAAAAAAGTTTTTTTCATTTTAATTAAACTTCATAATAGAGGTCCGCGCCGCAGTCCAAAAGCCCAGCGGCGGCGCGCCGGGTGCGGCACCCGGCGCGGCGCGGCGTCGCCGGCGTGGGCTAGTTATTTTTAAAGTTATTAGGGGGTGGGCGGGCAGTAGAAAAATCTCTCTTTAAGTTTAATAAAAAATTTATTTTTATTAAAATCAAGTAGCTTAACTATTTAGTGATGAACATGATAATTATAAACATTGCCAATAATTTTATTGGCAATGTTTTTTTATGTCAGAGCAAGCAAAGGAGCCGGTGGGCCACCTGATGTTAAGTGGTCACCACCGTCCATAAACACTTGTAACACTCCGGCCTTTTATGGACAAATAAGCTCTTTTCTTGAAGGCCCCAATGTCGTAGTTGTTCGGGAACACCGCAGGTGGCAAATCGTTCCATAGTTTCACCGTACGCGGAAGGAAGTTGTGGGTGAAGCGGACAGTGGTGGAGCGCCAACCATCCAGATGGTGCGGATGGAACTGGTTTTTACGGCGTGTGGTCCGGTGGTGGAACTGTGCGGCTGGTAAAAGGTGGAACAATTCCTCAGAGCACTCCCCATAGTAGATTCTGTACAGTATACAGAGAGACGTAACGTCTCTCCGCACTGACAGTGGGTCGAGCCTATCGGAAAGCCTACGGTCATCGACAATTCGAGCTGCTCGACGTTGGATGCGGTCAAGAGGAAGAAGTTGATACTGTGGGGCTCCGGCCCAGAGATGAGAACAGTACCCCATATGCGGTCGCACCTGAGCCTTGTACAGCTGAAGTCGGTGGGCCGGCTTGAAGTACTGTCTCGATCTACTGAGCACACCAAGTTTTTTCGAGGCTAATTTAGCCTTCGCTTCCAAATGACTGCGGAATTGAACGTCACTCGAGATTTCAACTCCGAGGATTCCGATTTTCGGCGATATACTAAGAGGAGTACTCTTAAACCGAGGTTCTACGACAAATGGGGTCTTTTTAGCGGTGAACGCGCAAACCTGTGTCTTTAGGGGATTGAACTCGATTAAGTTCGCCCCAATCCGAGACTTCTTGGAGAGAAGACTCGACTTCAGGCACAAGTTTGTTTCGACTCTCATTGAGGCTTTCCTTTGAGGTGTTTGCACGGCCGGGATAAAGAGCATCCCCCCTACTGTCGTCTGCATAGCAATGAATGTTACTGATTTGTAACAAATCATGTTTATAATTATCATGGATAAAAATAATTTTGTTAACTTTTGCAGTATTTAGACGCGATCTCTTCGCAGTTAAGACTAGCCCAGCTACAGAAAAAACCCTTTTACTTGGCGTGCTTGAAGCTGGGTTAGATAGAAGCGATCGCGCTAATTCGGCAAGCCCAGGAAAAACAACTTTTTATTTGTTCCCAGAACTTAAGAATGTTGCCCTTTACATCTCCTAAATCTGAAGGGTTAGCCGTAGCCAAATATCTCCAACACTCTTGAGCGACGTCGTCATCCCCATCAATAAATCTATTGGAGTGTTTTTTGGCTAGCTTTTGGAGTAAAACATCTGGCATCGATATAGTAGACATTGTCTATTATCGTTGCCGTGTTGTAGACAACAACGCGTGCTGTGTTCGCGCGCAAAATTTGAACTCGGCGCCAATTTTTCTGTGACCCGGCGGCGGCGGCGGCGCGCCGGGGTCTCTCGGCGGCGGCACGCCGGCGTGGCGCGGACCTCTACTTCATAATAATAATTAAATAGTAAATGAAATTGTCACATTTGTTTACGTGTGCAGGAAACGAAACATCTATAACATTGAACCTTCTGTGTCGTTAGTCTATGCCAATTGCCATGGCAACTATTTGTTTATTTATATTTAATTGGTGAATTCTTATGACTTTTGCTTACACCTGCGCGGAAGTGACAAACTATCTTTGTCTTTTTTGTTTATATCATTTTATTATAGCCATCTCTCTTATACAGTCTGTCAATGTAATAAATTAAGTAAAATGAAACTTGTATTTGTGTGTGCCTGACACTGCTTAAGAAGCATTTTTTTTGGATATATTGTGAGTATATAACGTATCTATACATAAAATATCATTGGTACTAACAATCAGGTGGGATACTAATATTTACTAACATTAGTTTATAAGTCGCGTACTAACATTAATGGATCTCTGTCATCTAATTGTTTAAAATAAATAAATAAAAAATAAATAAACCCTGTCTAAAGTTTTTTGTGGTTATTGTTTTGCCATGGTTTGACATTTGGATTTGGATTCGAACTCGCGTCTTTCGCCTTACCGGGCGACAGCTGACCTGTCAGCCCAATTTCCCTTAAAAATGTCTCTTATAAAGCAAAAAATTAATTATATTATAATTAAATTATTGTAGATGTACAGCAGTCGAGATAGCAGCAAGCGAACGTCGCCGCTCACCGTGTCGCACCCCACCGGTTCTTATAACGGTAATCATTTTAAATTATTTATAAATAATAATAATAAAAAAAAAATTATACTTTTTACTTATAATGAAAAATGACGGATTCATGGGCATTTATCTCTGATTCTTATTCTTACATATTTAAATGATGAAATTCTTATGTTTAAGCCTTTCAGGTGGTCATACTACAAGGGCATCCTTGAATTGATATTTTTTGTAGAAATGCCGCAGAATATAGTGTTATATCTCGTATTCGTTTGTCGAACAACATTTATTCAATATTGCTGAAGGGGTCAAAATGTTGTCGCATGCAAGAACTATAAGAGCTAGCGCGCAAGAGCAACTTTTGTCTCGGCAACTATTTAGTCTCTCCCATCAACTCTATGGGCTAGTAAGAAAGTGCGCGCACATAGCGACGCAACTCCCCATAGAGTTGATGGAAGAGACTAAATAGTTGCGGAGACAAAAGTTGCTCTTGCGCTCTTGCTCTTCAACATACCGTTATCAACTCTGTGTCATGTTTCTAGCAACATGTTGGCAGCAACTTTGTAGCAAAACATGTTGACCATGATGTCCATGTTTGAGTAAACATTTTTTTATTTGAATTTATTTGATTAGATTTGATTTGATTTGGCAGGTTCATGGCGATCAGGCAGATCTCGCGAGCCGCCGACGGAAGCTCCGCCATCACCGCCGCTATCGCACAGGCCTATGGACAGGTAATATCTAAGATGTTTAGAAATTAAAGACTTTTTAACTGATTTTAAACGCGATTTATTCAACGACGAAAAGTGATGGAATCTATCATCAACTGCCAGATGTTGCGGTACCTAGAAGATCATCGGCTGTTAAGCGACCATCAATACGGTTTCCGTCGCAGCCGCTCGGCCGGTGATCTTTTAGTTTACCTAACACATCGTTGGGCGTCTGCAATCGAGAGTAAGGGGGAAGCCATGGCAGTTAGTTTAGACGTAGCGAAAGCATTTGACCGGGTGTGGCACAAGGGGCTCCTCTCCAAGTTGCCTTCGTACGGCCTCCCTGAGAGACTTTGCAAATGGATAGCCAGCTTTCTCACGGCAAGAAGCATCAAGGTCGTTGTCGACGGATCATGCTCAAAACCCATGCCTGTGAATGCTGGTGTCCCACAGGGGTGCGTGTTATCGCCTACGCTATTCCTCTTGCACATCAATGATATGTTACGAATACGCGATATACATTGTTATGCTGATGATAGTACGGGTGATGCCGCTTATACCGGATTTGCAAATATCTCTCAGGAGCAAGTGGACCAGCACAGAAAGGAACTTGTGTCAAAAATTGAGAAATCACTCGATGAAATCTCGATATGGGGGCAGAGTAACTTAGTCGAGTTCAACCCCTCAAAAACGCAGGTCTGCGCTTTCACCGCGAAGAAGAAGCCTTTTGATGTTGCGCCCCAATTTCAAAACACTCTCCTTAAGCCCACGCCTTGTATCGGAATCCTCGGGGTTGACATTGCGAGCGACGTTCAGTTCAGGGGTCATCTGGAGGATAAGGCTAAACTAGCCTCAAAGAAGCTAGGGGTGCTCGCAAGAGCGAGACAGTATTTCACGCCAGCTCATCGCCTACAACTTTACAAGGCCCAAGTTAGGCCACATATGGAATACTGTTCTCATCTCTGGGCTGGAGCACCCCAATACCAGCTACTTCCTTTTGACCGCCTTCAACGTCGAGCCTCTCGAATCATCAACCGACCCGAGCTCACCGATCGGCTGGATCCGCTTGCACTGCGGCGTGACGTTGCATCGCTGTGCGTATTTTATCGGATATACAATGGAGAGTGTTCTGACGAGCTTTTTGGACTAATACCATCCGCGCAGTTCCACAACCGCACTGCACGACACAAACTGAAGTACCATCCACACCACCTGGATGCGTGGTGCTCGTCTACAGTGCGATTCTCGAGACACTTCTTACCGAGAACCACGCTGTTGTGGAATAAGTTACCTGCTTCGGTGTTTCCTAATCACTTTGACTTGGCCACCTTCAAGAAGAAAGCCTACAAATTTCTAAAAAGCCAACAAAGCGTTCGTAAAGTTTCTGACAATGCGAACGCTCATGGGCGGCGGCGAGCCTCCAGGAAGTGAGTCGCCCGCTCTTTTGTTGGAGTTTACATAAAAAAAAAAAAAAAAAAAAAAAAAAAAACGACACACACTGGACAACAACCACTTCATAAGATTTGACCAATCACAAATTTAATTTTTAAATTTATAATACTCGAGTAAAATCAAACACTCGAAAATACTAATATAGATGTTTATTATAATAATTATTATCGGTATTTTACTAATGTAATAATGATGTATGTGTTTTTTGAGAAAATTTCTTTTTTATCTCAAGTAAAAAGATTTTTCAAACAGATAGTGGATTATAAAACAAAATCAACAGCGTATGTTTGTCTGTCGGTCTTCGTAATAAACTCAAAAACTACTGCACTATCTAATCTAATCTGTTTAGATTTAGAAAACGCAGACGGAAATTAATTTTAAAAACTATTACAAGGGTAATAGTTAATTAAAACCAAATTTTGACACTAGGTTATATTATCCCTTCTTTTGTGTTTCGGATAAATAATTGTGTATATTTTTACTAGTGTATGCTTTCTCTTTTGTTAATACCACGTATTCGATGGTAAATAATATTATAAAAATATGCAAATTAATGTTTTATTCACAGATCGGTGGGGGGAGGTTCGGCCGGTAGCGGTTCGTTATTAGAGAGATCTATAACGCCTCTCAGTTTGGGCAGTATGAGTTCACTGCACGATGTTCTCAAGGTAATATTATGTGTTATAGTTTATTTATTTTTGTGTATTTTATATAATATCTATGCTATTGTCACTACACATCATAAGGCAACGACGCTTCGTCTGTATGTATGTATGCATATATCTTTAAAATTGCATAACGGATTTTGATGCAGTTTATTTTAATAGATAGAATGATTCAAGGTTTTAGTGTATAATTTATTAAGTTTTTGACAAAGCGGTCGAAGCCGTGGGCGGAAAGCTAGTAGGTAGATAAAAGAAAATATAAGTACTATAAGATGTCCTTTCTCGGGTATCAAAATATCTCTACATATACCAAATTTCATGCAAATTGGTTCAGTAGTTAAGGCGTGATTGAGTAACAGACAGACAGACAGAGTTACTTTCGCATTTATAATATTAGTAGGGATTATATTTGTTTTTTGGTAAAAATTAATTATGGTTACATTAATAAATAAAATGTATATCTAAGCACAAACACGCTGGTTATATGAATGTAAGTTATACTACTTATATATTATATACTAATTTATTTTTTTAATATATCGCTTTAAAAATATTATTTTTAATGTACAAACTTAATATATTATGTTAATGCTAACATAGTAATTTCTGTACATTGTATAGCGCATGGCTTATAAATCTTTCCCGCCATTTACTTTAAAAGGTTAAAAATATGTGTATGCTATTTATTTATTTAATATGTATTTTCAGTGTAAATATCATAACATTTTATGTATGTATTCCACAGGTCTTCTTTATCTTATCGACAGTTAATAAGATGAATATTTTTTGAGCTTACGGTAGGGATTTTTTATTTTTATATATTTTTATAGATTTTTTATTTAAGAGGGCTTATTCAATTTAACGCAAGTCAAAATCTCCGCGATCTATTACGATAAATCGCGGCTTGCGCTATCCTTTTACTATGAAAAGCATAAGTCCACAGGAGAGCGCCGAGCAACACGTCCTCTCTCTGGGCAGGCTCGCTGCCGACTGATTTTAATCGGGTCGCGCGCAGTGTTTTATAGTACTTTAAAAAAAATTGTAGAAAAATAATAGAGGTACCTTAGTTGATTTTTTAAATTTAATCTTATAAGTAAGACGTTCTTTTATTGCAATATGTATAAATTATATTCAACTAAGTCAAATATCTTGGTGAAAATAATCATTTTGTCGACTATAATTTCTAAAAAAATTCACATTGTTCGGATTTTAATTTCGTAAGTTAGGAGTCCAAAATAAAAAAATCTTTTAACTAACTATTTTAATAAGGATTTTTGCAGTTAGTTAAAAAAAATGTGTGTTAGATCTGTCAGCAATTTCAGATATTTTTAGCTTCGAAATTGACACTAAAAGTGAAATCAAGTAATCATCGGCTCAGTTATCTTGATGGTATTCACAAATACTGTATTAATTGAAAAAAAACTCTTAACTAACTATATAGACAATAAAATTTCCTAAAATTATTAGTAATTCATATGTTTGTAAGATAAGTGGTTGATAGACAATCTGGTTTGAAAAATCACATATTTGAGCCAAACAGCGCACGGACCGCGTACACGGCCTTAATGTATATAGTATATGACGTAGTATTTTAGAGGTTTTAATAGGTATTAAAGAAATGTACAAAGATACGTTAGAAAAGCAATAAATTGTGCAATACGTTTTGATTTTTTTGGGTATAATTGTTGTTTTTTATTATATTATACTATTTTACGCCGCCTACCAGACTATATATTATTAAAAAATTTAATTATTATATATGTACATACATAATAAGCATGTTTTTGTACCGTGTTGAAGCCCTGCCGCCGACCTTATAAGGGAACTGTGCGAAATCTGGAGTTGACCATTCATTCGAATGGCAGACGCATTCTTCATAGAGTGTTTAAGTAAATATTTATATAAAATTATTGTTAGAATATCGCTTTCATACACTAAAACTTATTTTAGTTTGTCCCTTTTTTGCGTAGGGTAAATTGTATGGGAGTGAAAGAGACGAAACACGTGTTTTATAATATTTAGAACTAGCGGTCCGCCCCGGCTTCGCCCGTGGTACATATTTCCCAATAAAAGGTAGCCTATGTTCTTTCTCAGGATCCAAAGATTGTCTGTGCCAAATTTCATCAAAATCGGTTGAGAGGTTTAAGCGGGAAAGCGTAACATACAGACAGACCGACAGAGTTACTTTCGCATTTATAATTTATTAAGTAGGGATGACTACGTATAAAAATTGTTGTTTAAAATAATGGATCACATAGTAAATTTATTTGAAACTAGCGGTCCGCCCCGGCTTCGCCCGTGGTACATAATTTACGTTTTCCCTACATAAGAACCATCCTCGTACTTCAAGGAATATAATAAAAAAAGAATGATCGAAATCGGTTCAGCCGTTCTCGAGTTATGCGCTTACCAACACATTTTGCGATTCATTTTTATATATAAGAAGAAGATGGATAATGTTATATGGCTATTTCATGTGTGGAATATAGTTAAAATTAGTATGTAGTTAAATTCAAGCTATTTAACATTCATAGGTTTTGTTTAGTGAGCGCTATAAGCTATTCTATAGAGTAACGGCAGAAATAAATATCTAGATCTAATACAAAGGCAGTAGATTTTTTTTTTATTTCCCCTTTTTTACCCACCCATAAAAATATCTCTTTCAATTTAAAATTAAACGTACGATTATAACCTACATAAACCGTCCAAAAATAATTGCAAAAAAAAAAAGATTAAAAACAGTTTTCATAATGTTTTATTCTTATTAGCGAATAATATTTTTTCCTAGTTTGACTTTGAATAAACCAAAAACTGACCACAAGAAAAGAAATAAACAAAAAATACAGTTTTCACAGCCTTTTTTCCTGTAAATTAAAGGGCATATTCCAGGTGGGCACGGAGGGCGTGGAGGGCGCGCACTCCGACAGCAGCGCTGCGGCCTCGCCCACGCGCGCGCACCACGACACATGATCGTATGTATGCGCTGCACTACACTAGAGTACATTACACTACACTAGAGTACACTGCACTAGAGTACACTGCACTAGAGTACACTGCACTAAGCGTACACTTGCACTAAGAGTACGCTGCACTAGAGTACACTACACTAGAGTACATTACACTAGAGTACAGTACACTAGAGTACACTGCATTATAGTACAGTGCACCAGAGTACAGTAAATCAGAGTACATTACACTATAGTACAGTACACTAGAGTACGCTGCACTAAGAGTACGCTGCACTAAGAGTACGCTGCACTAGAGTACACTATACTAGAGTACGCTACACTAGAGTACGCTACATTAGAGTACACTACACTAGAGTACGCTACACTAGAGTACGCTACATTAGAGTACTCTTCACTAGAGCACACTTCACTAGAGCACGCTAAACTAGAGCACGCTACACTAGAGTACACTACACTAGAGTACACTACACTAGAGTACACTACACTAGAGTACAGTATACTAGACTACACAACGTGACAATAGAATATATTAGATTATGCAACACTACATTGAAATTAACTAGACTATCATTCACAGTATTGCACTACATTAGACTAAAATACACTAAAATGTACTGTACTATATAAGACTAGAGTGCACTAGATTTCATTACATTACATGACACTAGAACTATGTCACTGCACAGCAATGCACTTTACTTAATTCACTGTACTGCACTACACTAAAATAGAGTAGATGAGACTAGTCTGTACTTACACTTAATTACACTGCCCTAGATAAACTATACTAGACCATAATTATATACGACAAGACACTACAATACCTTAAGGCTTTAACTATAATACATAGTAAACTATAATACACACTAGAATTATCTAAAACACACTATATTTTACACAAATACACCTAATATTTAATTATATGATTTATTTTTGTGGTACTATGTAAATTGACCAATGACTCGCACGCACAGGGGTCAGCTAGACGCGTACTGGAGCGTCGACCTGTCGAAGCTGTACGCGTGTTTCTGCTGACGCGTCACGTGAAGCGTGACGTGTGACACGTGTCGTGTCGTGTCACGTGCGTCGCATGAGACGTGTCGAGTTCACGTGCTACGTGCCAACGTCACGTACTTGTGACGTGTTACCCCGTGGGTATCGTGTCACGGGTGTTGACGTGACATGTATACGTTCGTGTCACGTGCAAGTTTCGTGTAACGTGTGTCGTGTCACGAGCCAAGTGCCGCGTCACGCAGTTTGTGACGTATTACCCGTGACATGTATGATGTCGTGTCACGCGCTAATTTGGTGTAACGCGTTGTATTGAACGCCAGTTGAGACTTGAGTTTGTGATCGCGTAGTGTAAGGTGTCTTTGTATGGAATGAAATTGATTATTTCTGTTATATTTCGAAGGAAATTCATGTTTGAATAATGGTTTTTGTTTAATTGGTGCACATGATGTTTTTTTTTTTAAATTATAAATTGCATGAAGACCGAGACATGTTCATTAAAAAATCTATCGATACAAAATAAATAGATAATTACGATAGTATTTCACCATATAAAGACATCTTACGGTACGTTTAAATTTTGAGGGACATTGAATTGATGAATTATGATGTTTTTAATAAAATTTGTACATTATATAGTTTTTATTTATTTGTGTGGTTTTACGTGTCTACCAAAATGTACACTGCAAAGTATTTAAAATTTAGATAATCGTTATCTAAATAAAAATTAGTTTCTATTAATTTTAAATTGAAATTATAAATGAGTTTAAACACGTATATGTACTATGTGTGTTACTCGTGTTTGGCTGAACGGGAATGGATGAAGTTTTCGCATTTTAAAATTATTAATTAAATTGAAAATAGGTAACTTTTTCATCCCCGGTATAAATATGCATTTATTAGATGTATTTTTTTTATTAAAATAAGGTTTTTTTTTATAAAATAAAATAATAAATAGATAATGATTATCTAAACTTAAAATTGGCAGTAAAAATAAAATATGAAATTTATACGTTGTGTATGATTTTTTTTTATAAAATTTAATTTTAAATGGTATTTATATTTTATCTATTAGTATGCAATATATTTGGTTCCTAAGTATACTAAATGATGTTTGTTTCACAGAGTTATATTGTAGAAAACAGTATGGATGGGTTTTTTGTGATGTTTTGTTAAATATACAATGTATAAGTAAACTAGATTTCCGCCCGCGGCTTCCCCCGCTTTTGCAAAGGAACCCCGCATAGTTCCGTTCCCGTGGGATTTCCGGGATAAAAACTATCCTATGTGTTAATCCAAGTTACCCTCTATATGTGTGCTAAATTTCATTGTAATCGGTTCAGTAGTTTTTACGTGAAAGAGTAACAAACATCCATACATCCACACATACAAACTTTCGCCATTATAATATATATTAGATTTATAGTAAAAAACTATTTATTTCAAACTTATGCGCGCTATTAAGGGGATACTTACAAACTTGGATTGTTAAGCCATCTGTGAAAAATTAATGTATATTTTTTAAAATTAAATAAATTTTTTATACGATAAATAGTTGTCAAGAATAAAATTCTGCTTTCGATTGAAAATATGTATATAAAATATTACCAAAAAACCCATCCGCGAAAACCTTCCAATGACATGATAATAATATTTAATAGAATTTTCTAGAATAAAATATGATCGAATGTGGCTTGTAGGTCAATTAGACTCGTATATTCTCTATGTATAATCGATATGTAAAGTTTGTCTGTTTGTCCATTGAAACGACTGGATTGTGCTGTAACTTTTCGATAGTGAAAGTTAAGGATATAATTTATTTGATTATTTGTATGAAATGGTGTCAATTGTAGTATTTTTGGTCGATTGAAAGCGATTTGCAATTTTAATTCTAAAAATTTTAACATCAATATTTTTTCATAAAATTTTCTGCACCATGTATAGATTACAGCACAATAAAGTAAATTGTATAAAAATATATTCAATTAATAAATCGCTAGTATACTTACAAATTTGTATTAAGTATTATTCGCTTGACTATTTTAAGAAATGTCTCGAATTGAGATATATTTAAAAACTAAAAAGAACGTTTTTAAAACAAATTCGCTGTAATCATAAATAATTTAATATTTATAATTGCTTTTTACCGAAATAATTACGTTATCAATAGACAGCTATGTTTAAATTCGCGCCAAAATATGTAAATGACGCCATTTTGAAAAATGATTTTTGTGTTTTTTTTAAGTGTTCAGGCAAAGAAGTTGAATAATTTTTTACAAAAGTTATCAGCAAATTTGTTTTAAAATATCGTTCAATAAAATTAACAAATTAATTCATGTTAACTAATGTATATTTAAATATACCCAACTTTTATATAGGACGTACCTACTACATAATGTAATCCGTTGTTTTGTATGTAACCAAATAAATAATGAATACATAAAAAATATACTACATATTACGTAAAATGGGGTATTTTACCATTGAGATAACTTACTACGTAACTTACGACGTATGGAGGAGACACCACGCAATCTGTGCGCCATTTTTTTACTCTAACTAAGTTTTAAAAATTATTATCTAGTTAGGTACTTACCGATGAAAGTTATGCCTTTGCACTTTTCCGTATTATTTGTATTATTTGTGCAATATCGTAACACACACGAAGGCATATTTGATGCGTTTCACTTTAAAACAAATAAAAAATGAGCGTGCAGTTACGCCACATGGCGTATGTTGAGTGGAACATAAGTGATGTAGGCGGTGTCGCCTCCATATGTATATCTCAATGTATTTTACCCTTTTAAAATAATGTTTAAAAGTCACTGCCACAGTACGTTTTTTATATTTATTACAAAGGTTAGTTTGAATGGACGCTTTTTAATTTTTTTTTATTGTAATAGTGTGACTGCGAAGGAATTTTGTAAAAATATATATAATTATATGCTTTTAAGTACAAATGAAAGGTTTTCTCATATTCAATGTGTAAGGAAATAAAATAATTGCCTTTTATAAAATGATAAAATTAAAACTTCGATTTCTCTTTTTTTGTAACTACGTAGGTATATGCTTTTAATTCGGACGAAATGATAATATTTTTTAATTTATTTATATCATTCTCTTTTAATTAAAAATAATAGAATGTTTTAAAAGTATTATGTACGTACTAAATACATATATATTACACGGTTTGTGTATTTTTATGTAAATTTATAATAATAATTTATCTTAGTAAATTTTGATTTCACAAAGAATATCTCATGAATGTATGTGATTTGTGTAATAATTATTACTATAGGCGGTAATGTTTAATAATTATTTTTTAACAATCTAGTCCTTTTGTTTACTTTTGTAATGTAAGCGCGTCGAGAATAACATTATTATTGTATTTTTTGTCCTTATTTCGTTTAAGTTAGGTAAGTTTAGTGAATGAGATTTTTAGTCTAATTTTTTTTATTTACGGCCATTTTGTGCTCGCACGGAAAACAAGATGGCGCTAGAGAAGCTTGATTTTTTTGTAATTTTTACTCGTTTATTGAAAACATTATTGTATCCAAAGATCTGTCGTGTAATGATTATGATTATATTGTATGAATAATTAGTGAAATTAGTTTTATATGATTAAAATTGTATTGACAAGAACTGAATTTATGTCCTATGTATTGTGTAGTCTGCATGAAATGAAAGCAAATATGATATTCACACAAATATATACATTCCCGTTTAAAAGCATAATATTAAATCGAAAATTAAATAAAAAACGCGAATAAACCGTTAGTTGAAGTGAAGCAAATCTTTTTACACACGTTAAAATTTTTTTTCAGCACAAAAATTTAAAAATTACGGTTGTAATTTATAAAAGTTAAAACTTGTTGAAGCAACAATAATTGTTAAAAGTTTCATATTCGTAAATAAGGTTGTTCGTAGATCGGCGACGGTTTTTGGACATTTTTTAAATCGGTATTTTTAAAGTTTGCACTAAGATGATATAAAATGTTTATAATATGTATGGACAATATTGTATGTTTTTATTTATTCGTACGAAATGTGTAAACGCGTCGTTACTTTTACATTATAAATTTTGATGAATTTCTAACGAATTTCATGATTTCATTAAAAAAATTATCTGTCATATGTGACATGTGTCAATTTTTTTGGCTTTTTCTATATTATTGAATGAATTTTGTAAAAGTAACGAGGCGGTTTTGAAGGTATTCTATGCTATCAAGTTAGCGTGCTTAACTAATATATAAAGAGATATTAATCACGATCAAGTTTGTGCTTTAACCCATAGAATAGAAATCGTTTGCGGAATAGCGAATCTCCATGTATACTGTATACTGCTCGATAATTTGTATGTAACTAAATTATTGACTATTTAAATTGCAATTATGTGAAATTATCTCAATACTTAATGTAAATACATGAATAAAATATTTGAAAGAATTTGGTGTTTTATTTATCCGCCGTTGTAAATTTATGTGGCATAGATTGAATTGAAACGCCCTCTTGTGGCTACTTTAAGAAATATCTGGGGGCACGGTAGTGCCCCCGCCGTTCGTTACTACAAGAATTACTATTGTATAACACAAAAGTAATGAACAGTGAATTAATTAATTTTTCACCTTACGCCGATGTGAATGTAGCGAAATGGCCAAGCCACATATTTTGACTAAGGTGTAGAGTTTGTGAAGTTAGGCCTTGTAGAGTTAGGGCGTGTAGTGTTAGAAGCTTCGCTCTACATGAGATCTGATAACTTTTTCACAGTGCGAGTCATATGGGCTCGTCTTGGCAACATTTTACATGAAAATGTTTTTGGTGGAATATTTTTATTCAATAGTGTACTCACTATTGGCCGATTATTCAATCCGTGAATAATAAAAATTCTTCGTCGATTAACATAATATCACACAAACATTTCAAATATGTATCGTATAAGCCCGACTTTTGATATTTTACGAGTGAGATTTTATTGTTTGCTCGTGGACATACTTCATTGGACGGATAAGTTTTAAACCAATATTGAAAAATTGTCCCTACATCATATTTAGTAAACTCATTAATTATATGTTTGTGTAAATTGTCTGAAACATGTGATTTTTGAGTAAACCACTGTCACTGCACTGATTCTAACAAAATATTAGATAGTATTTAAAGTATTTTACCAAAAACCTTTACAAGTAGCATTTTGTTTCTGGCCCTATGTAATTGGGCGTCACATAAAGCGAAAAACTCAAAGCACTCTGTACACATAGGTTTACTACTGCTAATAATTTTAATCGTTTTTCGATTGGAAACTACGTTTATCGAGATTCAGAGATGAGATACAATTAAGATACAAGTGCATCGACATACTTAATATAACAAGCTGGGTTTCATAAGTAATCTTCTGAAATCTAAATAATAAACATGAATCGGCAAATGTGCTGGTATCGTAACGGCTGAATCGATTCCGTTAATTCTTTTTTTATAATATTCCTTGAAGTTCGAGGATGGTTTTAAAGAGAGAATACGTAAACATGTACCACGGCCTCAAGTACCTAAGTTAACGGTGTAAGCAACTAGCTCACGATCATTGTCTTTTATAAAAAAATCTAATATCTAATAAAAATAAATAAAATATAATTGACTACCATTTTAAATGACACATAATGTTTGAAAATGGTTGAACTATCAAATAAGCTATCAGGAACAGGCGAAAGTTTGTATGGATGTATGGATGTTTGTTACTCTTTCACGTAAAAACTACTGAACCGATTACAATGAAATTTAGCACACATATAGAGGGTAACTTGGATTAACACATTTTATTTATCCCGGAAATCCCACGGGAACGGGAACTATGCGGCTTTTCCTTTGCAAACGCGGGCGAAGCCGCGGGCGGAAATCTAGTCTTAAATAAATGAGTTCACTTTACAGTATCTTTAGTTTTGTACTTTACATTATGTTTCTTTTAAAAACTGATCGTTTTTCCATTATTTCCAAACCTTTATTTTAAACTAGCTTCCGCCCGCGACTCCGTCCGCGCGGATGTCGGTCTTTGCGTGGATGGTTTATTTCTCCATTTTGAGTAACTCGGACAATGACATCTTATAAATATCTATTGGACCCAAATACGGCTAGGTCTATAATAATACGCAACGTGTGTTCGCGGTACCTATAATTACAGAACAACGTCTATGGATAACTGAAAAATTGAGATTAATTTTTTTTCTACGTATTTTTCCAGGATAAAAAGTATCCTATTTTACGCCCAGGATAATAAGGTATAATTATACCAAGTTTCATCGAAATCGAACCGGTAGTTTTCACGTGATGTCTTCACATACAGACAGACAGACAGACAAAAATTTTTTTAATCACATATTTGGGTTTGGTATCGATCCAGTAACACCCCCTGCTAGTTATTTTTTCAATATTTTCAATGTACAGAATTGACCCTTCTACAGATTTATTATATGTATAGATTTTCAATTCTATTCCATACCTAGTTCTAAATCTTTATCATCAATAAGGAAATTCTTGTTTACTCTGTTTTGTTCAGTAATCGAGTTGATATTGCAGATACGATTACGATAGACGCAGCCCGAAGGTACAATTGTTGTATTTTATTATTGTTAAGATTAATGTCAAAAACAGGAACAGAAACGGTGACTTTTACAGTGACTGCGATATAGGTTGCACTAGCGTATTTTTGAGCAAAGTTAAAGTTATCAGTCTCAAGTCAAATAACATCTCATATTGTATATGATGCTTCTGACAGTTATTGAACGTTAAAAGGGCTGATAGACGTACGAACTTTAAAGTCGCGGTTTTAAAGTTCGCGTACTTACTCGGCTCGCGGCGGTGACAGACTTGTACTTGTACTTAGGCGGTGATAGCTTTAATCGGTGACACACAAGCGGTATAATGTTAAAATTGAATCTTCTTAAGAGCTAGCGCGCAAGAGCAGCTTTTGTCTCCGCAACTATTTTGTCTCTGCCATCTCTATGGACAGTAAGAAAGTGCAGCGCACGTAGCGACGCAACTTTCTATAGAGTTGATGGGAGAGACAAAATAGTTGCGGAGACAAAAGTTGCTTTTGCGCGCTAGCTCTTAGGTGCGTCAAGAGTTTAATTTCAAGGTTGCGTCATGGCAATACCGTCACGAGTAAGGCAACGATTTTGGTATCTTTGAACCTTGTAAAAGTTTCACTTCTGACACGTGTGCTCGACAAACACGCACTTTTCAGTATTCTGTACTAATTCAGGAAGAATAATAAAACAGCACAATACATTTTAATGTTTATTGAAGTAACAATATTTTGTAACATAATGCAATGAAAAATAATACGATTAAAGCATGCGGTACGCGTCCCTAACTTTAATTGTGCTATTAAGACACTTCGTGGTTTAAAGTCCAGCTTTACAAATATAAATCTTCACTGCTTGTAAATGCTTTGAATACTAAATACACAATACAATAATTTAATACAATTTAAATGCTTTTGAATTTACCAACATTGTTTTCACTTTATATCAACTAAATATTTCTCCGGTCGGCGTACTGCGTTATATTAGATTTACTTAAGTTTAAGAATGGTGTTTTTGAGTTTATCCGCGTTGGCGCCAGAGAACTCTTCGAGTTTCTTTGAGTTCTTCACGAAGACGAAGGTAGGCATTGAGTTGATGTTGTACTCTGTTGCGATGTCCTCGCATTCGTCGACGTCAACCTGAAAAGATAATATTAATAATTAATAAAGGTCATTTTAATAATAATGTGATGGTTGTTTTATTTTTGGTTATCTGGGAGTGATCGCTTATAGCGTCTTTTAATTAAACCTTGATCCTGTTTCTTATGTAAATCTATAATTTTATGTACTCCATGAGAATCAACTAAGTTAATTTGTTGAGTCAAGAGATATCTGTACATGGGTTTAAAAGTGTAAGATATTTCAGAAATAAATTATTTATTCATCGAATATCGTATTATACAACCATTTCAAAAATGTGTCACTTGTCCGTTTTTTGGCATTTTACAGGTAACATATGATATTGTGTAATGTTTTATTGGACGGATAAGATTTAACTATGGGTTGAAAAATCAGCCTTAATAAATATTCTGGGTAACCTGTCAGTAACCTTCTATAGTCTATACTATTTAAAATCATGGTTATAATGAATCTATATTAAGCAATAAGCACCTGCAAACTTTTCTACGAAGCTTGGTTCTAGTTCATTAATCGATTGTTTACAAACAATCGATTTAGTAGTTTGCGGGAATAGGTCAAGTGACGGTCAAAAGTTTTATTAGAATGCTATAGCATCAATCAATAATTTTCAAGACCTACATTCACATGGAAAATCTAGTATTTCTATAGCTTTAAAGTGTTATTCTGACTATTCTATAACCTATATTAGGTTCTTAGGTTAAAGTTTCATCCAAAATCATCCAGTAGTTTTTAGGCGAATGAGTAACAAACATAACTCCAGCCATACTTAAAATCTATTTCGTTTATAATATGTATTAGTAGTTCCCAAGTTCTTTTAAAGAAATTTCAACAAATATTTATAGCTAACATAGGTAAGCTAAAATTGATAGAACAGGTTATCTTTGAGATATGAAACATTACAATTAAACTATTTTTGGCAGTGATATTATATTATGAGCAAATATAATAAACTGTCGTCACTCACAGTCACTCACTTATGTATTTATAACTCAAACAGGTAAATAAAAATATTCTTGAAGATAGAAATACATACTATAATTTTTATTGAAATGTGGTACTTTTTATCTATACTAATATTATAAAGCTGAAGTTTATTTGTTTGAACGCGCTAATCTGAGGAACTACTGGTCCGATTTGAAAAATTCTTTCGGGGTCATATAGCCCATTTATATTGTAAGGCATAGGCTATATTATAAGGCCAACAGGAGCGGAGCAATGCGGTTAAATCCGCGGGGCACAGCTAGTCCTACATAATATTTTTTTAAAACCTACTAAAGGCTACTAATACATACAAATCAATATAAGAAACACCATTCCTACCAACATTCTAATACCATTAACACAATATGTTAAGCTAAAACCAATCTTATTCTAACGTAATAAGGTGCAAATTTCTTTATTATTTTCTACAGATCGATAAATGAAATGGGTCGCACAGCTATTAGTGTAATTATTTCACCCACAGATATAAGCGTTCCTATGAATCGCTGCAACGATCAAATCAAAGGAATAATTATGATAATTGTCGAAAAAGTAAAAAAAATGTTAATTTGCACGCGAACGCTCTATTTAGAAGTTATTTTTTGTACCTACTTTTTAATATACGTGGTCTATCCAATAATATTAGAAACGTAAACGTTGAAGAATGGATCGTATCGTATTACATAAATCGATGGAATCGAATGTTTGTAACTATCATGCATAAAGATCTAATGTTGTGTTGGTAACCTATCTACACCTTTTTACTTATAATATCACTAGCTTTCCGCCCAAGGCTTCGCCTGCGTAGTCATAGAGAACCCACATAGTTTCCGTTCCCGTGGGATTGCCGGGATTAAAAACCTATCCTATGTCCTCAGGTCTACAACTATCACAGTACCAAATTTCATTCAAATCAATTCACTGGGTTAGGTACGAAGAAGGGACAGACTGAGTTACTTCCGCATTTATAATTTTAGTTAGTATAGGTTTACAAAAAAATACATACCTTCAACACGACGATGGAATCTGCCATCTCATTGGCCAGCTCGTCCAGTTTGGGCCCGATGACCTTGCAGGGCCCGCACCACGTGGCCATGAAGTCGATCACGACCAGCTTGTCGCCGGCCTCGCCCAGCCTGGTCTTCAGGTCGTCGGAGTCTTTGATGTGGATCGACATTTCGACTGGAGAAGAGCAAAGTGGTCTTTTACTATGTGGTTAAAAGATGGGAGCAAGTGTTGGGTTATGGCCTATGGGTATTATGTTAACATTGTTTCTTGTTCTTAAATTCACGTAAGCATTCTTTCACTACAGCATGGCATAAAAAGGAATGAAAACATTTCACCCATCCATACGATAATTGAGAGATGCTTAAATATTAACTGAAATAGGTAACGTAACGGCACCAGTCTTGTACAGATTAAGGAAAAAATTGAAGTTTTTTGCAATTTTCTCATAGGTTTTTTAACTTTATTGGATATTGTTTAGTTATACTTTTAGTTCAATGTTAGTTTAACGTAACCAATGTTAGAAAAAAGATTATAATGCATATGTCGTGGTCATATCGTAGATTTGATCATTTCATGATATGAGTGGCCATTTCACGAAATGGTTGCATATCGTGAAATGGCCAACATAGTTTGATCAGATCGTTAAATCGTCAACGTTTCACGATTTGGTCATCCACATTTGGCCAGATCGTATAAAATATAAAGAGTCCATAAAATATTAAAACATTTCAGAATAACTATATTCTAAAAACTTGTTTAATGTCATTTAAGTTAGTGCCGCGGCAGCGGCCGGCGAATGCCAGAAGCGAATCGTTTTTGCAATAGAAAACAATTAGGTTAGGTTAGGTTAGACTTTGATAAACAACGCACGAGCCGAGCGAGCAAAGCGAGCGTGCCGCAACAGCGGCTGGCGAGTGCCAGAAGCGGATCGCTTTTTAAAAAACAAACAATTATAATAATATAGTTAGTAGTAGTTTCTTAAATTATTTTATTTAAGTCGCATTTTTTCTTAAATACATATAAGATATCCACATTTTCCATAGTACTCGTACCTCTTCGTCGTAAATTCTTTGCTATGACTTTCTTCATAATATTGTTATTAAACGAATTATGAAGTTTTTAACTGCGAATAATTTAATTTTCGCCAGCGGCCGCCATCTTATCACATAAACACAGAGCTTGCAGCGCCTCTACCAACGATTAATGTAACTATTTTACGATATGATCAAATAATTTTGGTCATTTCATGAAAAAACCGTGCGTTAATTGGCCATATCGTGAAACGATTTCTTATCATTGATCTGCCCAAACCACATCATGATGTGGCCAAACTAAATTGGCCATTTCACGATATGCGACCATTTCGTGAAATGGCCACTCATATCATGAAATGATCAAATCTACGATATGACCACGACACATACATAATGAAGTTATTTATAAATTAAAAAAACACTTTTTGCACCAGTGTTGGACAGTTAAAATCTAATGATGGACACCCAGTTTTGGACAACATCCAGTTATAAACACCCATTTATGGACTGTACCTAATGTTGTTTCTCCAGTTATTTACACTTGGAGAAGACTTATATTTACCAATAGAATCTTGAAAATGATGATTGGAATACAATGAATCTGGGATGTATTTATAAAAAATTATATTTATTAATTATTTTGCATACTTAGAATATTTTAATTTCCATTTTCTAGGCAAAAATTGGATAAATGAATCGTTAAATACGAGTTGTGAACCGTTAAGAAAAAACAATAGTGGTTATTTTCGTCAGGGCTGAGAAATATAACTAAATAAACCGGCCAAGTGCGAGTCGGGCTCGCGCACAAAGGGTTCCGTAGCAGCAAATATAATAAATTACAGTTAAATCAACCTATCTCAAAAACTATAAGAGATACTTTGATCAAACCAAAAATCGTTGAAAGAGTTAATTAGCATGCATCACCTCTATTTTTTTTAGAATTTTATACCCCGTAGTTATAAAAATAGAGGGGGGGGGACATACTTTTTACGACTTTGAGAGCTGATATCTCAAAAACCGTTCACTTTAAGAAAAATGTTTTTTAGAAAACTTTATATCATTTTAAAAGACCTTTCCATTGATACCCCACACGGGTATGTACATCGAAAAAAAAATTTCATCCCTCAGTTACATGTATGGGGGGCCCCACCCCCAATTCTTTTTTTTACTATTTAGTGTCATATTTTTGTAGCGGTTCATACAACACATATTCCCATCAAATTTCATCACTGTAGTACTTATAGTTTCCGAGTAAATCGGCTGTGACAGACGGACAGACGGACAGACGGACAGACGGACATGACGAAACTATAAGGGTTCCGTTTTTGCCATTTTGGCTACGGAACCCTAAAAAAGTACTGCCACACATAATGCCACCATTTTGGGACCTCTCCTTCTTCGTCGTATTACTCTAGACAGAGCGAACGTGGTCAACATGAGGTTTTGGGGGTAGATGTTACCCGCTTCACGATGTTCCGCCATATCTCTCTGTTTCCTGGCATTCTGCTACACTCGTGAAGTGAATCGCCTATCTGAATCTGCCAGCAGCCTTAATCTGATCGGTCCATCGATATGGATAAATGGATTCCAAATTGTAGCACGAGGCAAAAACCTTCTTATAAACTGTTGTCAAGATGGTGTGGATGAAATTTAAGCGTGTGTGCTGTATGGTGGTGGAATTTAGCAGCAGACAGCGATCCAAACAGTTCATCAGAGAACTCTCTATGATAGATGCGTTATAACACGTATAGGTATGCGACTTCTCTACGCAGAGATAGAGAATGAAGCCGAGAACGAGTCGCACAGCACATAATGACCCATTGTTCTAAAATATATTTGTGGAGGACGGAAGGTGGAATTCCTCCATCGAAAAAGGGAGGATTCTCCGTTAAGACCCCTATGAATGATGTTAGAAAGTTGCATATATGCTCTGTAGCGAAAACATTTCGCTTGCGGGATTCAGAGCGAGGTGTCGCTACATATTATTCTTCATGTTTAGATCTAGATATTATGTTGTTGCCCCCATTGAGCAGACCCGAGGACTTTTAACTGATAGTTTATTGTGCAAAATTATTCTTGGCGCTTCACATACTTCAGCGGTTTTTGTTACTTTATCCCCATTATTAAGGGAATTGATTGCAATATTGCATTACAAATTAGCCGGGGAGTGTAATTTTAACAAAAAATATCAATGTCCATTATTGGAACCAAAGCAAATCCAGTCATGGACAATTGTTGTACAATAATGGAACCCTATGTTTGAAATGGTCGTCATAGGTATATTATTAATCAGAGAGAAAAGAAAATACAGAAAAGCGCATGTAATTAATATCTTTAAAAAAAAGTTTATTTTCGACATATGTCCATAAATGGATATATCCATAGAATTAAATCCAGTTATGGACACTGAAGAATTTTATTAAAACAACATAACCTATCTTGATACTATATCATGTAATATTTCGTACACTTAACTACTATAAATAAAAGTAATATCAAATTTTGCCAAGATTTATACAAAAATTCTTATAAACAAAATTGTGTCCCCACTTCCTTAAGGATTTCCTTAGTAAAAACGGATTTCTTAGAAACGAGTCGTAGCAACTAAACATAAAGTTATGCCATCTTCAAACATTTTGGCCGAATAAGATGAAGTTTCGTATTTTGATAGCTTATGAACCAAACTTTTATTCTAAGTATTGCCAAATTACATAACGTTAATTTTGGTCTTATTATTTAAATTTAATATTTATTTTGTCCATTACTGGATGCTTGTCCACCACTGGTGCCGTTACCTTGGGTAATTCGCAGAATAATCGAATTATCTAAATAAATTACTAGTTTTTTGATAGCAAATTACTTGAAATGACCTTGTTTTTGCATACATTTTGATTCTTCTCTGTTAGTATTGTCACGTCTATTTACTACCTTCACCTGTTTTTTTAATATGCAACAACAATGCAACAACCTTCAGATATCAAGTGACATACAAAACAACTCAGTTGCTTTGTATTTGTATAATATAAAAATACAATTTATAAGATAAATGACGCACCTAACAATAAACATTTCATATTTTATATTATGTTGCATCACGCCCACACAAAATATCATTATCATTCGCGAGTTGATGATTTTTAACAAACTGGAAAGGTTTTCAAACTGGAAAACGATTTTAAGCTTCTATCGCGGGCCTTGAGCGCGGGGACCGAATCGAGAAATTCCGTAACGAAAAAACCTCACGCTCCCCACTCCGACGGGCTCGGAGGTGTGGCTTGAAGGCGTGCTATGCATACAGCATAATATAGCTTTACCGCGGCAGTCCCCGAGTGCCACACGTTTTTAAGCTATTGCATAGCTTCTATCGCGGGCCTTGAGCGCGGGGACCGAATCGAGAAATTCCGTAACGAAAAACCTCAGGCTCCCCACTCCGACGGGCGGAGGTGTGGCTTGAAGGTGTGGAGGAAGGAAGGTGGAAGTCCTCCATCGAAAAAGAGAGAATTCACGACTAGTCTACTCGACTGGCCGGCCGTTAAGGCCCCAATGGATGATGTCGGAAAGTTGTATATATATAGCTCTGTAACGAAAAAATTTCGCTTGCGCGATTAATAGCGAGGTGTCGCTACAAAGGCATAACATGCAATAGCTTTACCGCGGCAGTCCCCGAGTGCCACACGTCGTTTTTTTATTCTGTGACAAAATAACCTTGGTACCTTCCAATACCTTTTATATGTCATGAAAGAAGATATCTACATGCTAATTTACTTGTCTAATCTATACGATGCAAGTATGTTTATACCGTAAACAAGACTACATTTTACTACTTCACGAACACGCTACGCAGGTACAATCAAGTATTTAACCTATAACTTAGATCCCAACCTAACCTTCGTTTAGGACAGAACCTTGGACACACTATAGCACCTATACTCTAACAAGTAGACCATAAAGGCCTTAGATTCAAGATCAGAACAAGCATGCAGTATTATTCAGTCACTTGTATCTAGTTACGATAGACCTTTGAGTGACCTTGCAAACCGGAATTTTGGGTACAAACTCATGAATTAAATTGACCGTAAAAATCACACTGTTCAGTGTCTATGACTTGAATGTGGGGGAACCATGACATTGATAGTCTGAAGTAATATAAGAAGTAGGCTTTTAAGGAAATGTATTTAACGCCCAGTTACATATAAATTAACGAACATGTTTCAGGTTGTATGCGACATTTCTATATGTCGCGTCTTAATAAAGATGTTCTATTCTGTCCAAAAGTTTTGTATCAAACTGCTAACAAATAGGTACTTTTCCAACTTACATTTTTAAAACAAAATAACTACCTACCTCGTGCAAAATTCCTGACCGCATTTGACCGAAATTTATGATGCAAATAGATAGTGGCCTGATATTGCATAGGCTACATTTTGCGGTTACGAAGCCAGTTATTATCACCATTACTGATTGCAAATAAATTTTGCCATACAGGAAGTAATTTTTCAACTTGAAGTAAAAAACACAGGTAAATTAAAATTATATTTTTCCGAATAGCGTTATTTTAAACAATCTTCGGTTAGGTATTTACTCATAGTACTCCATATCAAAATTATGTTGTAATTCATAATTATTGATCTGATGACTCATTCGACTATGAATTATTATTATGAGAAAAAAATGACGATGTTTTATATTTCACAAAATTTATGAAATTTTCCAAAACAACACCAATTTGTCACTGAAAGGATATTAAAATAAGTAAAATAGGACCTGTACTTTTATAATTGGTGTCAAAGTGCACTTTTGTCCATTGGGGATTTCCCTCTAATTGACTGAAAATGTATATATTTTCCTTCCTGCACATATTGCTTTTATACGAAATAACCGATACGTTAAACTGAAGTTTAAACCTAGTTTTATTTAGAGCCGAATTATTTCTCACCTTTAATTTACACTGTTAGCAATTACCCGCCAAACTAATTATCTTATCGCGTCATTGTCATTCATTGAACACGTTCTTAGAATTTACATATTATTTATATCTAAATACATACTTCGTAATATTATTTTTCGGATTCAAAAAAATCCCTTAGTTATATATGTAAGTACTCACCTAGATAACAATAGGATAATCTCTAAAAATAAATAATCAGTCTTAGACAATTAAACTTCACACAACACAGAACCTCCAATCACTACAACGGCAGGAGCGCGACTGCACAGTGCACGACGCTTCGGAAACCGGCTTATAGTACGGCAAGTCTACGGCAGGATAAATGTTCACGTGACGTCATCTTTTTTAATAAACATGAACATTGAACTATTGATGAATGTATATGTAATGATTCGAGTGATTTATATCGTAGTATCGACGTGACTCAGCTGAAAACCCATGAAGGAATGTGTGAAGAAACAGGACAAGACTATATAACACTTAATTAGATAAAGGTAGTGCGTCATTTTGTATGATATACCATTTTTTATTTTTATGATGTAATATTTGTATTGTAAATATTTCTTATTGGAAACACACGATCAATTTTTTTTTGTAGGGCAGATAGTAATTTTGAATTTTGTGGATTATTTATGAGCAAATTTTTATCCGTAGTAAGGATAGAGGTAGAAATAATAATTTTTAATAATAATTTTTAATTCGTGAAAAATTATATATTTATGCAAAAAAATGTCAAAAGCTTTTAAACTTTTCGATCTTTCATGTTTACATTGCTCTTGCTTTAAACGATGACGTAAAGATATATACTAGTGATGCAACGAATACTACTTTTACGAATACGAATACGAATACGAATATCAAACCTACTATTCGGCGAATATGAATACGAATACGAATATCTCGCCTTGGTAATAAAAGACTTAACTATTTATTTAATGAATGTTTACTCTTCTAATAATTTAAATTTACAATAGGCAAATTTTTATTTAAAAATCATAAAATTCGTAGATTTTCTGGTTTTAGGCGATTTTTTTTTCAGTCTGGATGTTTCCAGCCGTTAAAAAAAGTCTTTTCGAAGCGACTGTCATGGCTTCAGTGAAAAATATTTTTGGGCGAGTTTTTTCAGCCTTGGAAAATGGACATCATCTCGCCAAAAGGCCAGTGGATCAGCAGTCTCTGCACACGTCATATTTTTACGCGCGATTTTTAAATCTGTAGTAAATAGTTGCGTACAAAAATATTCGTTTTTAAATATTAGTATATTCGCCGAATACGAATATTCGGTAAATGTCTACTATTCGGCGAATACGAATATTCGTATTCGTATTCGTTGCATCACTAATATATACATAATATTCATTAGGGTACACACAAGTAGAAAAAAATTATGTTGACGAAGAAAATAACTTTTTTTATTGATATTTGAAATATCACCATTACAATTTCATAGTTAAAAAAATTAAAACGCGCAAGTAATTTTTAAGATAATGATTGGTGTCAATTTATTATCACCATATGTATTTACAATATGATATGATAAATTATTTCCCATACAAAAAAAAGTCGCACAATTAATTTGTTAACATTTTTTATCAATTTTTGATAACAACATTTTCCGTGTTAAATCTTATATTTTATATGAGTTTGATAAATTTGATAATTTTTAATAGGCATAGTTTAAATGGGTTAGTCAAATGGAATTTTGATTGTCCCAAAGATTATTTCAAATATATAATTTAAGTGTTTTCCAGGCACAATAACTCCTAGTAATAGCAGAACTAGAAATCTTACATACTACTAGCGGTCCGCCCCGGCTTTGCCCGTGGTACATATGAAAAATAGATGTTGGCCGATTCTCAGACTTACCCGATATGCACAGAAAATTTCATGAGAATCGGTCAAGCCGTTTCGGAGGAGTATGCAGACTAACATTGTGACACGAGAATTTTATATATAAGATATTGCTAACATACCATAAGCTAAATACATATTATATTATCTCTATATTTAAACTAATAATGAACAATATCAACATGACACTGCATAAATACTTGTTTTGTTCCAAATGATTGCATAATTTTCCTAACATCTGTAAAGAGATCAGTACTAATAATGAATCATTTTTACATTGAGAAAAAATATGTTATTTTTAACTATTTGGCAATCGGTTAGGCACAAGTGTATTTAATAGTAGCTAATATAGTTTTAAGCATTCAAATGCTTTATAAATATAATTTTTTTTTAAAATAGTAAGAATTCGATTCCCAAGCTAGATGCAAGACCGCGTCTTTCGCCAAACGAATACAAAACTTGGCGAAAGACGCCGTTCAAATGCCGCCCAATGATTGTTTTTTTCTATTATTTAAAAATTAGTATTTTGTTTTATGCATTCATATCAAGGTCTTATTGATACATTTTCAGTGTTTTTGGTAACTTTTGAATATGACATATTATATTTATTACTAGCGACCTGGGTAACTATTGCAAATGTTATTCTGTCAAGACACCTTAATCAGTTATTGATGCAATATACATCACAAACTATTTGAAAAAGATTCATACATTGGTCAAGGTTGCTTTGGACGATTTCCACTACAAACTCTGTGACTCAAGAATTTGTTACATAATATACCTACCTAGATAACAATAACAAAACATATAAATGTAGTTTAATCACTAAATTAGTACAAAACATAGTCACCGCTGTATGTAAAAATAAATAAATAAAAAATTTATTGATAACAAACTAAAAAAAAATATATACTATGTATGTCGCTATGTACCTATGCTTGGTTCTTTAAAACTAATCAATTGATTTGCATGTGTTTTTTAATATACCAGCGGTCCGCCCCGGCTTCGCCTGTTATACATATTTATGTTTTATCTACATAAGAACCATCCTCGTACTTCAAGGAATATAATAATAAAAAAAATTATCGAAATCGGTCCACCAGTTCATGCGTGATGCCGTGACCAAGGAAAACGCCGGCGAAGACGAGGTCCCTTGTTCCGCGTTCCCGCGCCCACCCGGGTGAGCGCCCGTCCGATTAGGGCCCTTCTGGCCTCCTCCACTCAAGCGACAGCTCAAGCCGAAGTTCGTGGTCCCCGTCAAGGGGGGACGCCCTTGTGCATGTCGCTACCAGGGTGAACCTTCAGTTCACCCCCGCGTCCGCGTTAAAATGTAGAAGCCCTTCTGGCTAACATTGAGAAACACCACAAAAAAAAAAAAAAAAAAAAAAAAAAAAAAAAAAAAAAAAAAAGACCAAGGAAAAAGGGTTTCATTTTTATATATATAGTGATTTTATAGTCATTTTTATAGATTAGAGTAATTTACGAGGAAGGTTTGAAGTATATAATATATTATAATTTGTTAAGTTTTGGACAAAGAGAGCCATGGGCTACTAGTCATATATGATTTTATATTGTATTCAGCAGTATTTCCTATAATATAACACCTGGGTAGTTATTCCTATAGATAGGTAGCTTAGGTTTGAATAAGTTAATCTACAATAAGCCCAGTAACTCAAATAGATTAGTGACTTGTCTCGTAATAACTCAGCCCCCGGAATCACAGACACAATAGAAAATCTATTGTGTCGTGGTCAGATCGGGCCGCTCGGGGCTCAATGGGTTAAAGGATGAATAGAAGTAGAAAAATAAATTCATAAAATAACTAATTACCCAGATTCATAAAGAGGAATGACTTTTTTCTTATATTGCTCAGAATAAACAAAAATTATGGGTTTTTAGCTAGATTTTTAAAGTTCGCATTATTTTCGTATCAAGTTAAGGATAACAATGAAAGAGAACAAAATAGAGAATAACAAGCTAAAGCATAGGTACCTACCTACCTATTAGGTATCATAGTCTAATCATGACTCATAGACCAACTACCTACTTATAGATACTTTAGGAATCCAATTAAAATAGTACTAGTTTTCCTACTAAATCTATAACCAGTACTCAATCACAGGTATATTTTAAATATATCTCTAAACTAATTTAATCTTTCACATCGTTTTTATCAAATTCATATTATGATAAACGACTTCTTCCAATAAATTGTTAGACGCAGAAACAAGGTCATTTTTTATCAAGATTAAGGGAATTACTTACTGAATATTTCACACTATTTTGATTTGCCTAGTGTTAGAAAAAGTATAAATAAGCTAAAAATATACATAAAATTCAAAATTACTCACCAAAAGTAGAAGTTTAAGCAGAAATTCGTGAAAACCGGTTCAACACGCGGCGACAAAACCAAACGCAAGACAGAAAATGTCAAAAGAAAAGCTTGCGAGTTTGACGTCACTAATCACTTACGTTATGGCAGATGTCATTATAATAATATAATCTGTGCTGGATACAATTTTAATCAAGAATTTAAAAAACTTTTATTTCTAACCACAGAACAGTTTTGCACTATACACTATAAAATAGGTATATAATAAAGTAAATTACCTGAACTCAAATAAAGTATCTTATATATATTAATATTTTAATAACATTAATTAATTATTGCTAGTTGCTACAAATTTCCCGTATTCAATATTTCTAATACAGGGTGGCCCATTTACAGTGGTCCAAAAATTTTTTTCAGCTTGAGAGCATCATGAGTAGTCATTTAAAACAAACTTTAGTTACGTGAAAACTTATGGTTTAGAAATTATGATTTTTTTTTAAATAATCCGAAGTTTCAATGTTTTTCACACAAAACTACTATGTTATGAAAACTACTGGACCGAATTGAATGAAATTTGGTATAGGTATAGCGCAATAACCTACCTATCACGCTTTAGGCTCATCTTGTGTAAATAATTACACTGCATTTTTTTATTTTAACTTTTTCTGTAGTTTTTTGAATTTCTCGGCAAAATGTCGATTTTTCGAAAAAATCCTGTGAAAAAAAAATGTACCACCAAGGTTTTGCTGGTACTGCTAAAAACTTCCTTAACATAAGGTTATTCTTTACACAAAAAATCATTATCGGATTATATTTTAAAAAAAAAATACATAATTTCTAAACCATAAGTTTTCGCTTAACTAAAGTTTGTTTTAAATGATTACTCATGATGCTCTCAAGCTGAAAAAAATTTTTGGACCACTGTAAACGGGCCACCCTGTATATATTATAAAGGCGAAAGTTTGTATGGATGTATGGATGTTTGTTACTCTTTCACGTAAAAACTACTGAACCGATTACAATGAAATTTAGGACACAATCATATAGAGGGTAACTTGGATTAACCACGGATTAACACATAGGATAGTTTTTATCCCGGAAATCCCACGGGAACGGGAACTATGCGGGTTTTCCTCTGCAAACGCGGCCGAAGCCGCGGGCGGAAATCTAGTTATTTATAAACTGTCTATTTTAATTCATTGATCTTGATTTAATCCAATATATTCTGATGATGATTATTATTGATTTTAGAATATTTTCTGTCTCAATAACTTTCTTATAGCTATATAGACAAAATCTTGCATAAATTAAAATATATAGCTATATAAATAACTAGCTTACTGCCTGCGGCTTCACCCGCATTGTCTAAATTATATACTAAAACCTTCCTCTTGAATCACTCTATCTATTAAAAAAACAATATCAAAATCCGTTGCGTAGTTTTAAAGATTTAAGGATACAAAGGGACATAGGGACAGAGAAAGCGAGTTGCGACTTCGTGTAGCTGTAGTGATTAGTTCACCCACAGTTCACCAAATATATTTTTTTTCTGGCAAATAATAAAAATTAAAATGTCAATTGTCATTTGTCTCACCGTAATTCAAAGTCAAATTAATTCTCAGCCATTCTCAGCCAAGTTTGAAACAGTTTTTTTAGTAAACCGGCGAGCGAAGTTGCGCTGTTTTTTCTATCATAAATAAAGTTGTGTGGTGGAATAATTGCAATTGGTATCATATTTAATTAGACATTATTATTCACGATGTCTTTGGATTTATCTACGATTGCTAATATAAAAGTTAAAAGTATTCCCGGCGAGGAGGTAAGAAAATACAGTACCTACCTAATTTTTTAAAGTTTAAATATCAGATAAAAATAAAAAAAATTAAAACAACAGAATATCTCAGAGTTAATGAGTCTGAATGAAATGAAGAGATATTTGTTGCGAAAAACATTAATAGCTGACCTAAAACTACTGAAGCTTGAATCGAAGTGTAACCGATAACTCTAGAAAAAATGTACAAGGAAATAACGCAATAAAATATCCGGTTTTTCATAGTAGGTAATTATGAAGTCTTGTAGATATTTTTTATTCAACTAGTCTAGGAAGAATAGTGTCTATATTTATAATAAAATATGATTATTGCAACCAATGTGGTGCTTGTATATCCACCAAAATAATATAAAATTTATAATAGGTAAAAGTTTTAAACATTCTGCCAACCTCAGAAATTTTTAAACAATTATCTATATTGTAAATTTAATAATATGAAATAAGTAGTAAAGTAAAGTACTTAGCAGAAGTAAACATACTGCAATACAATATTTTATCATTATATTCTTTAGAGTTCTATCATTAGTGTAGAAGGGTTTTTAAGCTATTGCATAGCTTCTATCGCGGGCCATGAGCGCGGGGACCGATTCGAGAAATTCCGTAATGAAAAGTGCCCGAGTGCCACTCATCATTTTTTTTTTATTATTGTTAGAATTAAAAAAAATTACCAGTGAGAATATTTATTAGTTTTACCGGCCATTAACTGCTAAAAGTGCATTTAAATATTGATATGGTCTAGTGGGGTAAGGGGCAGATGCATTATGCATACCGCATGCATGTATTTTGGACATCTCCTTGGTACAGTGGTTGACGCGTGAGCATAGAACCAAGGGGTCTTAGGTTCGATTTCCGGTGGAGATGAAAAAAAATGTCTCAGTCTGGCAGGACACAGAAAGCTGATCACCTACTTGTCCCTAAAAGAATATCGATCAGTGAAACAGATGCATGCATAATGCATCTTGATGTATTTCATATTATTTCTAATTAATTTAAAAATTTAATCCAGCCAATCTAACAAAACAACAAGCTTATGAAACAATAGGCTAATGACATTGTTAAAATATTTAAGATAATAAAGTAATTAGGTATAATTAATAATTATCTATATATATAAAACTCAAAGGTGACTGATATAGTGATCTATCAACGCACAGCCCAAACCACTGGACGTATCGGGCTGAAATTTGGCATGCAGGTAGATGTCATAACGTAGGCGTCCCCTAAGAAAGGATTTCCCGAAATTCTTGCGGGAACGGGGAAAAACGGGGATGCACGTACAAAGTCGTGGGCGGAAGCTCGTTTAAATAATATAAGCAATAACTCTGTCAATATCCATTTTTATCATGTCATTAATAATATCTATAACTTACTAGATTACCGCCCGCGGCTTCGCCCACTTTGTCTAAAACAATTTGAGATTTATACTATCCTATCTCTCAAGTTGTATTGAACTGCACATGGTGTGCGAATTTTATTATAATCGGTTAAGTGGTTTAGGAGTCCATTGAGGACAAATATTGTGACATGAGATTTATATTGTATTAAGATTTAGATTGTAATGTAAGTAAATATCAAAACAGATATTCCTAAACTAATATTTGCTTACGACTTAACATGACTTGTTTAAAACTTAACTACATAGTAAAAACTTTCTTGACAACCACTCTTATCTTTACCTCTCTATTTTTTTACTATTTGTTGCATGTCACTTGTAAGTAATAATAATACAATGATTAGGTATTTAAAAAGAGGATTATTGCCTCATAGATTGTACATATCTTTTTTATCTTATCAGCCTAATCAATATTTTGAAGAGTAACTAGTATTGTTATAAATATTTCATGTAGCAACTATTTATTTAAAATAGTAATATAATATAAATAATAATACTTTTTTTAAATTTGTACTATTTGTAATAGTTATTAACCTAATTGAAGTTGTTTGAATTCGAAAGACGCTGTTAAATAAAGAGGCTAGAAAATTAATTGAACAGCTGATAAGATAGTTGATCATTTGAAATTCTTTTACGAAAGATATGTATTATAAAAAAAGAAAGGTTTGTATGTATGTATGGTTTTCATGCATAAACTACTGAACTGATTATAATGAAATTTAGCACACATAAAGGGTAACTTGGATTAACACATAGGATAGGTTTTATCCCACGGGAACGAGAACTATGCTTGGTGAAAAGCTAGTCTATAATAATACAATAAATACAAACTAAACCATGTTTTAAAAAGATATCACCAATCCTTGATAAGTACAAAGTTTGAATTAAATCTGTCCAATTAACTAAAATGGGTCTAAATCGAGTCTAAAGGAATTGGTTACATACAAACATACAGGTGAAAGCTAGTAAAAGCATGTTATCACTGCATAGTATAAAGTATAGAACAATGTAGCTGTCTGTATGTCTGTATGGCGTATGCTTAGATCTTTAAAAACAGATTTTGATGCGTTTTTTAATAGATAGTGTGAATCTCGAATATTGGTATAACTATTACTAGCTTTGCCCCGTGGTTTTACACGCATTGCTCCGCTCCTGTTGGTCTGAGCGTAATGTTATATAGCCTATAGCCTTCCTCGATAAATGGGCTATCTAACACCGAAATAATTTTTCATATCGGACCATTAGTTTTTGAGATTAGCACGTTCAAACAAACAGAGTCTTCAGCTTTATAATATTCAATAATTTATTAATAATTATATAGATTAGGTTTTAGACAAACGGACGGAAAGCTAGTTAAAAATAATTAGTCATTTTTTTGTTTATAGACGGTAGAATTGCAGAAGTTTTGGCAGGATCAAAATGTGGTGATTGTTTTCTTTCGCCGATGGGGCTGCATGTTTTGCAGACTGTGGGCTAAAGAAGTAAGTTGTTTTATATGTTTTCTTAATGAAATATATGTAAAGTTTATAATTATAGTTAAAATTGCAGTCAATTTTGTTGTTCCAGTTTCGACATCGACCGGGTTAAAAACAAATAAAAAAAATGGACTTGTGATAGATTTTTTGAAAAATTGTGTTGTGAAAGTTAATCATGAAAAGCTTTTTTTTTTAAATATAAGCATTTTTAACTTACAGATTAGCATTAAACGTGATTTAATGTTTTTTCCATGCATGCTATTTTAATTAAGATTGAGGGTAGAAACATCAAATATAATCGATATATAATATTATTACATGTCTGTATTTTAGAAACGTTTTTTATATTTTTTCTCAGCTGGGCGACATCGCACCTGTCCTAAAGAATAACAACATTCGTTTGGTCGGCGTGGGCGTTGAAGAGACCGGTTCTAAGGAATTCATAGACGGAAAATATTTTGATGGTGGTAAGTACTAATAGTTGTTTTATGGTTACTATATAGCTTTGTTATATTGTAATTTGTAAGGCGGATGATTACTAAATAGTTACTACGCAGAACAAGTTAGTCTCAGAAGGAAAGTTTGAAATGAAAAATATACTCGGATAATCTTAATATATATAAATCTCGTGTCACAATGTTTGTCCTCAATGGACTCCTAAACCACTTAACCGATTATAATAAAATTCGCACACCATGTGCAGTTCGATCCAACTTGAAAGATAGGATAGTTTAAATCTCAAATCGTCTTAGAGAAAGCGGGCAAAGCCGCGGGCGGTAAGCTAGTATATTTATAGGGATAAGCTACTGTATAAAAATAATAATGTAGTTAAGGCAGCGGGGAATCAATCAAAATTTTCACAAAAAATGAGGAAAAATATTGCTTTTGAGACCAGACGAAGTTGTTGTTTTGTTGTTTTCATATTACAATGCTGTTTTGTCGAATTGTCAAATGTATGTTTCATCGGGATAAGTGCAGTAGTAGTAGTAGTAGTTCTAGAAATTTTTATTTTGACATTGATAATGAGATGTTTTTGTCTCTTGCACTGTGTTATCTATACAAATATGTAAATAGAATTTGTGCATATGTTTATAATAGCTTTTTATCAAAGTAACATAAGCAGAGAACAACTTTTATTAAGTCTTTCTGTTTACCTGTCTTTATGTTTTACTGTCTATCTGTTTGTCTGTATTTATTGTTCGTATCGTATGTACGTTTATCCTTATATGATAGGATATTATATTTCAATATCTGTCCGTGCATCTGTATGTCTATTTGCCTGTCGGTCCGTCTGTTGATTTTCTCACTTTTTTTCTGCCATTTTTTGTATTTTTTTTTACATTTTTTGTTATTTTCAGAACTATACTACGTCGAGGACCGTTCGACATACCAAAAGCTCGGCTTCAAGCGGTTCAACTTGGTCACCATTATGACGTCACTTTTGTGGAAGCAGTCGCGAGAAGCGATTGCTAAAGGGAATCGTATGGGTGCGTTTAAGTTGTTATTTATTAAAGTTTGTTAACCGTCTTTACGAGAAGCAGGGTTATGTTTATGGAATTATTAACTAGCTACAATGCTAGTGATAACTGGATAGAAACCAGAGGAAGCCTATGTGCTAAGCTAGTTTAAAATATTATTTCGATACGAATACGACAGCGAAACGGGTAGAAGTTATGGAAATATATTGTGTTAACGTCAGGTATTTCTATAGTTTTGTTGCTATGTTTATAATGTTTTCACTCAAAAACTACTGGACTGATTTCAAAAATTATTTCACCAGCAGTAAGATACATTATTTCTTTGTAACATAGGCTAAATTTTATTTTTTTTATTTAGTAACATAAACACAAAACAACATAAAATAAACAATAACATGTTATTTTATTTCATAAAGATAGCTTAAAAGAACAACATGACATTAAATAGTCCTATACACGTTCCTTGCAAGAGAAATTGCTTTTTCCATTCATTATGAGTTTCATAAGAATAGCAATCATTATGTACAAAGAAAAAATAACAGCCCATTATAATAATGGCTGTCAATAACTATGCAAACACATGATAACCTTTCGCTTTTTTATAATTCAACGACCTGTATTATCGACTTTGATGATGACTAAATGGTATGCCATTATAAAGGTAATTTATTGAATTTTCTATTTGAGTAAATGTGTCAGTTTTACTGTATATTTATCGAATTTTTTTTCAATTACTTTTAGGGATTGGAAAGCCAAGCCACTACATAGTATAAAACAAAGTCGCTTTCTCTGTCCCTATGTCCCTTTGTATACTTAAATCTTGATGCTTTTTTTGATAGATATAGAGTGATTCAAGAGGAAGGTTTTAGTATATAATTTATTAGGTTTTAAAGCGGGCGAAGCCGCGGGCGGTAAGCTAGTTAAAGTATATAGGTTTAACACTTTCAGCTATGGGATGTAATTACATACTGATAACAATATTTCTTTTTTGTTCACTAACCTCCCACTCAAGAGCCTTACGAAAACTCTGAACCTTAGAAAATGTATTTATGAAGTAGATATTTTAGTGTAGTGTATTTCTAGTTTCTAGTGTTAGTTAAAATTTTATTAACATAACATTTTTTTCAACAACTTCAACTAAAATACGATAGTAATAATATATGTATACGTATCTATAATCTATATGATAAGAAAAAACTAGTTTTTAAATTTGTCGCTTACCGGAGTATCCAAATATTCGCAATCCATTAACAAAAAATTTATTATCATCATACACATACTTAATTAAATATCAATGAATTAAAAATTTTATATCAATCTTAGATTACAAAATAAAGTACAGATGGAGCATGACAACCGCCCGTCGCCCTTGTCAAAGAAAATACGAAATCAAAAACAAATACGTCGCTGCACAAGTGCTATAGCGCATATAGTGTCATGCAATACGTCAAAAAGGGTTTGCAATTTTAGTAAAAAAATGCCGTCTTGTGATAATAAAACGCTGAAAAATTTGTTCCCGAAAACAAAAAAAAAGATAAAACATCGTTTCACAGGTTTTCTGTAGATTATTTGGCTGATTTATTTCTTTAATACGAATAATAATTTTACAGATATGAAGGAATACAAAACTTCAACGTATGTTGCCAGTATTTTGAAAATGAATTTGCCATTTTTATTGGTAAAACGGTAAAATGGTTAAAAGATCTTCAGGGTAATGCTGTTGGATTTTTCGATCGTGAATGTGATTATTTGTATAGTGCACTAAAGGTTCATGATAATTATTAGATTATTTTAATAAGCATAATACATTATTTTGTTACTTTTATAAAGCTTAAAAACGTCAGAGTCGTTTTCGCTAGCGATTTAATTTATGTGAACTCCATGATGGATATGATGAAAATAAAATGTCCCGTATTCTCGACTAAAAACTACCGCTATTCGTATTCATATATTATGAAAAATAAAAAATAATATAATTATTATAGTTAATATTGAAACTTTTTTTATGTAATTTATTTAATAAAAAATTGAATACAATTATTTTGTCCATATATAACTTTAGTAGGCAGGTACTTTATGTAATAAAAGAATTTAAATAAAAATTAAAACTTGACTTCTCATTTATGTATATAGCCTACGTCACTACCGCCACTAACTTAATAATTCAGATCATGAGGTTTCATTCAATGAAACCTCACAACTCAAAATCGGTCCAACGGTTTATACTGCAGGGCGTGTCAAAGAAATATTATACATACATACATATAAACTCTAAAAACATAACCCTCTTTTTTCTGTAGTCGGGGAAAAATTTGGGAAATTTTTCAATATCTGGCAACATTACACGCACACAGAAGCACCGTGTACGTACAGTGCAGCGGCGAAATGACAGCACACATAGCTTTATTGAAAATGACGATAAATTATTCGGTTTAGTTCGGCAACGCTCCATCTGTCTTTTATTTTGTAATCTAAGATATCAATAATAAAAACAGGTCTGGAAAACGATTTAATCGGTGACGGTTTACAAAATGGCGGCGTTCTATTATTGAAAAAGGGCGGGAAAATCGTCCTTTATTACGCGCAATACGCGCCAAGCGACCGTTTGAATAATTTGGATATATGCAAGGTCTATTGTGTTTTTTTGTATATTATGTGTATGTTGTTTACATTGGTTTATTACTACAGTAGATTAACTATATACAACGCGTTCAAAATTATAGACAAACAACTTTTTTTGTTTACGATTAATATTCATGGCAGAACCAAAATGACATAACTTTAATTTTGCACGAAATTTTACCTTATTACATTAGGTATTAGGAAATATAGGTTCGTAGGTTAAAATAATTGTGCAATGAGACCATAGAGAGGAAAAATGATAATCTCATGATGCGTTTGAGCAGTTTTTATGTTTTTTAACCGACTTCAAAAAAAGGAGGAGGTTCTCAATTCGACCGTACTTATATATTTTTTGGTATTTTTACTGTAGTAGTAAACCAATGGTTCGTAATTAGGTCTAGGTGGGGATTTAAAAGGTGATTGGGTGCAAACTGGCGGCGCTCTATTGGTGGAAAAGGGCGGGAATATCCTCAACCATTTTAAACAGACGGGTCCGAGCGATCATTTGTCGAATGAGGAGATTTTGAAGGTAGGTGTAGATGTAAAATATATTAAATGTATACAAAAAATTTTTCTACATTTAATATATTTTTAATATTTAAGAGTAGATAGGAAACTTAGAGCTAGCGCGCAAGAGCAACTTTTGTCTGCGCAACTATTTTGTCTCTCCCATCAACTCTATGGGCTAGTAAGAAAGTGCGCGCACGTAGCGACGCAACTCCCCATAGAGTTGATGGGAGAGACTCAATAGTTGCGGAGACAAAAGTTGCTCTTGCGCGCTAGGTCTTAAGGAATATGCAGACAAGTGATTCTTGATTTTTGTTGTTTTTGATTATTCAATGTAAATCCAAAATATCAAGTTTATAAGGTTTTTATGATAATAATAATTTAATCATGGATTTCATAACATTGCTCCTAAAACTGTAAGCTTGTTTATGTGAAAGCCAATAAGATATTTAATGATTTATGGAAATAATAAATTTCTATATAGTTGGTAGGATATTATTTTCTTCTACCCTCAATTTTTAATAGAGTAAAAGTGTTTTAACCCAGTCTTTTTCCTTCCAAATACAACTTGCATGCAAAAATAAATATAATTTATTATATAATTTATTATATAATTCCAGAGTTTCGGCCTGGAGCACGAGTACAACGCGGAAACAATGGCGAACAAGAAACGTGACGACGTCGAATGTTCCGTACGTAATAATATTAATTAGAATTCACTACTTGTTTATATTGTTGAGATAATAATCTATAGATAAAACATATTTTTATATATTCATCGTAAGTAAAATTGAATGAATTTGAATGGTTTCATTTTGAATGGTTTTGTTGTACTTTTATTTTATAAGACTGTTGTACAATAAAGAGTAAATAAATAAATAAATAAAATGTATAATATTCAGATCCCTCTATGTATTGTAACGTAGTGTAGTCATTGAAAAAAAACTCCGTGTGTCACTCGGGGAGTGGGGCGGTTGCGCTATTGCATGCTATGCCTTCAAGCCACACCTGCGCCCGTCCCCGTGGGGAGCGTGAGGTTTTTTCGTTACGGAATTTCTCGATTCGGTCCCCGCGCTCAAGGCCCGCGATAGAAGCTATGCAATAACTTAATAAATGAAATGATAATCCTTAATTGTATAAAAAACACATGAAAGCAAACAATGCATTTAAAAAGAGCAAAAGGGGCCTTATCGCTAGGTCGCAATCTCCACCAGACAACCCTTACTTTGATTTTTATGAAAGTTATTTCATAACAATTATACGTTTATTTATATATTTATTTTTATATTGATAAACATTTTTTTTCTCAGGATGAGGCGAAACCCTAAACAGTAGTAACCAGCATCAACTATTTAGATTTAGCCGTAGTTTTATCACACTTATAAGATTTTCTTTTTATTTTTATATTTGTTACGTTTAAAAAACTTTTAAGAACTTAATAGTTATTCAATAAAAAATTTAATCGTTAAAAGACACTAAAAACCTATATTTCAATCTCTTATTAAATGTAACAAGTATAATATATTATGTTTATTTGAATATTGTAACTTATTTTAATCTCTGGTACTTGTAGCCTTTGTAATTTAGTTTTGCACAAAGTAATCTAAAGAGATATCAGTTAATTTGCATTCATGTAGAAAAACATACGGGACCACTTTTTGTGTAGAATTATTTTGATTGTAGAAACAATATTTAATAAAATCTGTAAACACATTATAAATTACACAGTTCGCTTGTAAAATATGTATACTTAAATGAATATTTTTGTCCTGGTAAAATTAAAAACTGATTTAAGAAATGGAATGTAGAAACGTTGTATAAAAAACTACAATAGGATTAATTAAAATAAACTTGCCCGTTTTAAAATTTATGGCATATATTTAATATTAATTTTTATTTTAAAGACTGCCTAAAAATATTTATGAACAGGTGTTGGTGTAGGTGTATATATTGTACTTGTGTTAAGTTTCATTTCTTTATTTTTTAAGAAAGGTAACATAAAGGTAAAAACTTCAGAACCGGTAAGGTAATAGCATCGAATTCATATGAAAACTAATGTATGATCAATAATATAATATTTTATTAATAAAAAAAATCAACTAGTTTACATAAAATAATATGACGTAACGTAATTTTAATTTAAAAACTACATAAAATTGTAAACCATTAATTCCTTAAACAGAAGCGAAATCCTAAACCCTGGATACAATCCTTGACGGAATGTCCTTTGGCGCCAATTCACACTATATGGACGGAAAGAAGGTGCAAAAACACTAGAGTGTAATAAAATATGTCAAATGAATGCGCGGCCGATACGATTTTTAATCTGTGTTAAAAAGTTCGCCTAGTTTTGGCGCGTTTGTGTGATTTTTTTGTTTGTAAAAGTTGACTTTTTTCGTAGTTACGTCAGCGTAATAATAATTGTCTTGTTTTGTGTTTTTATTATATTTTATGTAAATTGTTATAATTTATATACTTTGTGCTCAAAATTAGCAGAAAATACTGGATTTCTATTTTGTTTGCAATGTTGTTAAATACTACTTCTACGAATAGGTACATGATAAACTGCTGTATAAATAAGGTCGTTTTTGAACTAATAAATTTCAAAATTAAAAAAAAATGGGTGTATAAATAAAATATCACTGCGATTTTTATACTAAATTCTTTATTATTGTTTAGGTTTTAAAGGTACTGATCTAATTATTTTACTGTACAAACCATCTGGAGTGTAATTCGTCCATTATTTGTCATTTGACATGTTAACTGATAGATATGCTATCCAGAACATACAAGAAGCTTATATCTAATACACTGGAGATTGCACTATGACCAATAACTTGTAACAAGAAAATATGATCTAGAATGACGTCAGTCATGTTTTTTGTCTCTTTCTGTTGAGTGACCACGCTGGTTTGTAAATTCAGGATTTTTCAAAATAGAAAAAACTAAAAATCATGGTCTATAAATAATAACGACAAAGGTATATTTTTAACAGTATTTATATTATAATATTATGGTCATACTTTATAGGTACATACAATTTTAATTGGTATAGAATGATAGTTTTAAACAACTTTTGGCTACAAAGCTTGGATATGAACCGATATATAGCATTAACATCCTTTGTAAATAGAGGAAAGTTGTGATTTGCATCAGATGCTGTTTACCAAATTGTAAGCTACTCAGATCTTCTTTTGAAACGCGTTGCGCCACGGTCTGCGTCACGTCACGCCACTGGTCAATTTCAAGCCAAAATCATCAAAGAAAAACTGTTTAGCGGCCTTGCACAAATTTCAGCTAACTTTACAAAGTTTATTTTTCAAAAGGTATTTTTTTCTGGGTCGTAATCCTCAGTAACCTTGATGGGCACATATATTTCTTTTTATTTTACTTTTTGGAAAGCTGAAATACGTAAAACAAAAAAATATAAGGTAAGTTAAAAAAGTATAAATTTCAATGTAAAAACGAACAATCTTATAACTACATGTGAGTGCAATACCGATGTCGTGTGTTGTTTCATTACTAGTAACAATCTTTAAAATGGTGTTCTAAATTTTCATCATAATATTGTTATTACAATATATTCTCCTCGCTATCCATAAAAACTCGTCATCATGGTTACCTTACTTGTTAAATTTGTTTATTGAAAACTTGTTGAAAAATGATAAAGTATTGGGGAAATAACAAATTTAACATGACTGCTTACTAAAATGATGCTAAATTAGACAATTTTTGCCATTGAAATGATTCTAAACAGGTAAATGCAGGAGTATTGAGGAATATTGTAAATAACGTAAATATACACTTGCCTGTGAAATTCTATGCCAGAATTCGGTGTCCAAACGCTTCTGCAATTTTGCACAATACAATGCATTCTTTATATTCGGAAAATATTCATTAAATAAGCAACAATATTAACTTAAATATTCGAAGCGACGCAATTTTTTTGACACACATGCCATATTGACAAAGTGAGAGTTGCTACAATTTTATTATGGTGACTACCCATAATCAGGGAGTATCGCTTTTTAATAATTGGTTCAGATACTTATTTTATTTAGCATAAATAATAATTGTCTCATCCAACAATGCTTCTGAATGACGTTTTTGGCAATTTATCAACAAACTCATGTACAAAAACTAACCTTTTGCACAGAATATTACAGCATACATAGTAGCCTTGGGAAAACTTCGTATTAACAGTGGCAATACCAAGTTAGGTGTGAAAGTGATAAAAAACATGAACTGGGCAATATTTTCTTGTTACACGTCAGTGTTCATACCGAAATCTCCAGTGTATTAGATATAAGCTTCTTGAGAACATATTATACAGAACTTGTGAAACTGGCCGTTAAAAGTTGTAAATGAATAATATTTTGTATGGAATTTTGATGAGACTGATTTATAAAGTGATAAAGGTTGTTGGTTTAGTTAAAAGTTACATTCGAACATGGTTTAAATTTATAATAAAATTTATTTTTACTATTGACTGTTGGTTCCTTCAAAGTATAAACTATTGCTTATTAAAAGTATGTTAATCAATAATATGCTCAAATATTGTATATTGTTGTGAAAAAAAAGGAAAGTGTAAAAATTTATAAAAATTGTAAAAGTATAATCACGGACAATGTATTAATATTAATATTTAAATAAATATATTTATTTTAATACTTTGTTTTATTTTATAGAAGCATATTTTTAAATGGTGTTAACAAAGAGTTATTAAAGCCATAAAATATCACACATCAAGTCATCGTTTTTGCATCAATATACTGTGGATTTCAATTTTCATACAATTATTCTTTATCTTAATTCAATAACTTATAAGGGCTTGTATATTTTTACTTTGACTTACTTTTTACCAAGTATTACTTATCCATATTCATAGTACTTAATATACTTTTTAAGATGTCTTCCATAACCTTTCGTGGTAACTACACATTTATTGGCTGTTGGTGATAAATAATATAATTTCTTATCTGTGCCATCATAATAGATAATATCATTATCACCATCAAAAACTACAATAAAAGCCGAACCTCTGCTGAACGCACCTATTTCTTTCAATATTCTTCTATTATGTATATAATGCATTTTATATACAGCTCTAGTAAATGGCTGTATAAAATACGCATCACTATGTTTATCTGTGGTCAAATAGTATATTTCGTCTTCAAACAACTCGGCAGTTTTCCCGCCTTTTGGCAACAGATAAATAGAAAAATTGTGCATAAAGTAAATGTCACCGCGCTTGTCAACAATAAAGTCATCGACCTGATATTCAGTGCCTGGTATCAATTTAGATTTCTTATCTTCAAACGTGTAAATTCCTTTCTTACGAAATTCTGAATAGTACAACTTGTCTTCATAGTGAAGATGCCATATTGTTTTGTCTTTTAGACCATAGAGTTCAGTGAAGTTTTTTACTGGATTATGCCTGTATAGACCAAGGACTCCTGTCATGTATAAATCCTTTGTGGATTGGTCGACAGCAAGGCCGAAGCTAAAACCACTGTGATTAACATTTTCGAGCCGAACATTATCTAAATCAAAAGCACCCGTAAAGTCTTGAGATCGGTTTTGATAGTGGAAGTATAGAATGTTAGATGATCTGTCTATGGCTAATTGGCCGGAGAATTTGATTCCTTCTACGATTCTCTCTCGTCTGTAGCACACGGAGTGAAGGCAGGCTTGGCAGGAGGCGCGTTTGGCTGTTGTATATCCAAGCAGCGTGAAGAATAAGTATAAGATTTTCATATTATGTCTGAAAAAAAATTGAACGATATAAGCACGATGAAGATGTAAAGTGATAAATGAAAACCTGGAATATCTATTGTCTTGTTATAGACCAGTTGTAAATTATTATATTTCTATTATATCTGTATTTTGACGATTCAAAAACTTGACGGCTTGAAGCGAAGTCTATTTGAATAGATACATGTTTGAGTTTGAGTTAACTTTAGTGAGTTTAGAGGAGTTTTAGGATGTGGAACTAAGGACTTGATCGCTGCAGTTCCAATAACTGTTACAGAATAAATCGCTTCTGGCTCTATGGTTTGTTTTAGTTCCGAGTTCCTTCAAAAGATGGCGTTGAAATATATTCACGCTAAGCGGCGACTCAAACTTTTTCGTGTAATTAATAAAGAAAGTGCTAATGAAAAGTCTAAATTTATCTCGATCGATTATCGAGTCTGCCGTTGGGAATATTGTTCCCGGAAATATTAATAATGTAATGTAATTATTGTATTTTCTTCCGGCTTTTATACTTCCTCTGGGCATTGAATATTAAGAGTTTTCAATCAATATCTTCGTTGCTGTGTTCATATTTTATACTAGCTGCTCTGCGTTGTTTCACCCCCGTGGTCCCACTTCTGTTGGTCGTAGCATGATGATATATAGCCTATAACCTTCCTCGATAAATGGGCTATCTAGCACTGAAATAATTTTTCAAATCGGACCAGTAGCTCCCGAGATTAGCGCGTTCAAATAAACAAACAAACACTTCAGCTTTACAATATTAGTATAGATTGAAATATAATAAAAAAAACGAGATTATCAATCACTTCAAAATTAAATCTTAAATCTAGTTTTAACCATAAGTCATAGATAATATACATACTTAGGTACTTTACTAGTAGTTATATTAGCTCAATCTTTATTTATAGTGCTATAATAAATAATAATGAAGTTTTGCAAAAGCAGATACCTAGTCCACACTCGTAAGCAAATGATATTTTCATTAGATAATTTAATATTAAAACATACCGGTTATTAATATGTCCAATCCTTTAATAATTAGGTAATTCATTTATTTACCCAAATGAATAGGTATAACTTCATACACTTTTTATATTAAGTACAATTTATTTTAATACACGTTATATTAAGAGATATAGGAATCAACTAAGTTTATACAAAATGTTTTTAAGATGTGATTATCTCTCGACCTCTATTGACCATGTTTTTATCGATATAAATAAACAATAATATGAAATTGTCATTTTCCAGACGTCTAAAATCTTCTTCTGATATTGTGTTATTTCCTTGAATTAACAATAACATTGTAAACAATAATACATACTAAGAATACATATTTGTTTTGAACTAGCTGTTTAGTGCGGTTTCGACCGCGGACGCAAAAGCAAGTAATGTGTTATTCTGATACCTACATAAGCTACATCGCTATCTGCTTGTTCAAAATCTAATTAAAAATTAAAAAAAAAACTTTACAATTGGATATGTTTATTATTTATGTATAAATCCTATTATAATAAACCATAATCCATACTATAATATTATAAATGCGAAAGTAACTCTGTCTGTCTGTCTGTTACTCAATCACGCCTAAACTGCTGAACCAATTTGCATGAAATTTGGTATGGAGATATTTTGATACCCGAGAAATGACATAGGCTACCTTTTATTGCGAAATATGTACCACGGGCGAAGCCGGGGCGGACCTCTAGTTAATTATAAATACATAATCCAAGTTAACAATAATTTCAAAAATATTTTACACAAATACAAAACATATTCAAAATACATTTTCTCAATTTACATTGGTCATATATCTCATGATGGATGCAATACATTTTGGTTTTGACCTAGACGAGATAGGAATTATAATCGCGTGCGCTGACCTCGGAAAGTCGGCGTGATGTCATAGCTTGGGGTCAATTTTACCGACTGTGAAAATGTTAAATATTATGTAAGTATTGAAAAGTTTAAATTTAATTTAACCCATGTTTTAGCATTTTACTTGTCTATACTTTGCATTAGATAAATGCGTAAATAATCAAAGAAGATAGTAAACTTTATGAATTGTGATTTTGAATATTAAATAGTTAAATACGTGTGCCACGTGGGACACGGTAGGCACAAGATTTTAAATAAAAAAAGAATCATCAAAATTTGTTCAATGTTGTAGAATGTTGTGAAGTAACAAACACAAAAAAATACAGTCAAATTACCTCCTCTTTCTTGAAGTCGGTTGATTTCTACACCAAAAAGAAAAGAAATCTAAATAAGTATAGGTACTTAAGTATATTAGGTCTTGTCTTGTAAGATCCTCTTGAAGCTAACTAATAAATTACCACATCACTTCATTTCTCCAAAGACAAGATATCCATTATTCTTATTAAACTCGTGGTCACTCGATGGATATGTTTGGTCGATATCCAAGCTCTTGATTTGGGTTTTGGCAAGCGTAACAATGCGTGGATACTTTTATCTAGATAAGGCTGATTATAGGATAGTTTAAGAAGAAAGACATTGTGTATACCTGCACATAATATATTAAATAGGTAGGTATTATAATATGCGAAAGCGTAACTCTGTCTGTCTGTCTGTCTGCTACTCAACCAATTTGCATGAAATTTGGTATAGAGATATTTTGATACCCGAGAAAGGACATAGTTTTATCCCGGAAATCCCACGGGAACGGGAACTAGGTATGCGGGTTTTTCTTTGACTGCGCGGGTGAAGCTAGTATCTATACATACATATAATAAATCTGTAGAAGGGTCAATTCTGTACATTGAAAATATTGAAAAAATAAATAGCAGGGGGTGTTACTGGATCGATACCAAACCCAAATATGTGATTAAAAAAATTTTTGTCTGTCTGTCTGTCTGTCTGTCTGTCTGTCTGTCTGTATGTGAAGACATCACGTGAAAACTACTGGTTCGATTTCGATGAAACTTGGTATAATTATACCTTATTATCCTGGGCGTAAAATAGGATACTTTTTATCCTGGAAAAATACGTAGAAAAAAAATTAATCTCAATTTTTCAGTTATCCATAGACGTTGTTCTGTAGTAGGTACCGCGAACACACGTTGTGTATTATTATAGACCTAGCCGTATTTGGGTCCAATAGATATTTATAAGATGTCATCGTCCGAGTTACTCAAAATGGAGAAATAAACCATCCACGCAAAGACCGACATTCGCGCGGACGGAGTCGCGGGCGGAAGCTAGTATTATATATTATTATCTTCTTTGCAACTATTTTAAGCTAAATAGTTAGAATTTTAAATGAAAATTACGTTCAGAAATAAAATACTTGTAAAAGATCTTAAAAGTTTGTTCATTGTAATTTATTCCGATGTTTTGAACACTTTACAGGCTTACAGCGAGCATTATCACGAGCAAGTGAGATGTTGTAAATTCTGATTATGATGTTTTGTGAGAACTACTTTCTCCTATCAATAATTATTCTTCATTGTAATCACTATCAGCAAATACTGCCAACATTGAGAAAAATATTCAACATAGGTACCTACCAACATAATGCAAATAGATTACAAATATAATATTATTTGTATCATATTTTTCATCATTAATTTCCATATTATTTATCATCTCTTCAACATTGAGTGCTTTACCTTATTTATATTGTACCTATACAAATGTTTTTTTGTTTTTAATTATGCTAATACACCATCCAGTTATTATATTCGAGCGATTTTAATATAAAATTTCTGCCTTGACGTTTTTTATCACAAGCAACTGAGCGTAGATCTCGTCATGTTATAAATGGAGGGAGATTTTTCACAAGCTTACATTATATTTAGGAGATGAATTACTGACTTGAAAAATAACTCAAGGGCTAAGATATTTCTTAATAACTAACAGTAACTGGAGCAGATGCAATGGTGTTCTTTGATGTTTTCTTGTTTTTGGCTTTACGAGTATGACATGTATGTGGAAATTGTGGATTTAAAGAGTTTCAAGCGTGATTTTCTGGATACAATAGTCTTGGTGTTTCGAACACCAGAGCTTGGTTAAGATCCTTTAAAGTCAATTAACTAATTTTTAATTCGGTTCTATATTTAACCAGTTTTTAAGTGACTTTATATCGACAATCATGGGAACGTAAGATAAGTATAGAATTTCAGATAATAAAAATAAAAATTCACTCTCATCGTTTTTCTCCATCGCGCCAAAAGAAGTATAACTTCAAAAATTACTCTACATCTACTACGCTGATATTATATAGAGGGAAAAATGTTTTTTTTTATTGCGTGTAGGATATGGATGTAGTATTCGTGAAGGGAACAGCTTTCCTGTGTCATCGAAGTTCCAGGCGAAGTCGAGGCATGCAGGAGCAAAATGAAAGGTTGTGAAAAGCTAACATTTTATACCTAGTAGGTAAGTGACAAAAGGCTGCGTCTCAGCGGATGCTGTTAAAATCTTGAAAGCATCAGACAATGCTTTTTCTTTTACAATACGTGTGGTATACCTACTCGTAGAGCTAGATAAGGATATTTCACATTGTCATACCTCCGTAAGTGTTTTATGAAGCGGAAAATTATGTCATTACCAAAAAAGCAGGAAGACACGGGTAAATTATACTTAGTGATAAGGAAAAACAAGATGAATGTACACAATGCATATTATTAGTATGAATATTATGTTAAACGGCATCCAAATCGAATGTAAAAATAGTCGTTAATATTAGGTTTACTTACTTAAAAGTACCTATCTTTGTATAGATAGCTAGAGATCCTTCAAATTGGATCATCCACACTCCACAGTCAAAAGACATGTACACAGAAAATCTTCAGAAAATAAGTGAATTTACACAGAGTAGCTGGCCCGCATAAGCTTTATAAGTTTATAAGCATATTATTATTGATTTATGTTTTCTTTTAGTTTATATGTAAATGTAACAACAAACATGCTACGAAAAAGTCATCTCACTATATTGACGGGGTTGCTATGAACAACATCAGTTATGCGGATGACATGGTCTTGCTGAGCCCATCAATCAGTGCATTAAGACGTTTGCTGAAGGTCTGTGAGAGCTATGCGTTGACTCAGGGGCTTAGGTATAATGTCACTAAGAGTGAATTACTTGTTTTCAACGGTGGTGGCAGAAGATACTTAAATGTGCCTTGCATCTCATTAGCAGGTACACCCTTGAAGCAAGTCACAAAGTTCAAATATCTGGGCCACTGGGTCACTGAGGATCTGTGTGACGATTTAGATGTAGAGAGGGAGCGCAGGGCGCTGTCTGTTCGAAGTAATATGTTGGCCCGTAGGTTTGCACGGTGTTCTTACGACGTCAAAATGACGCTTTTTCGAGCCTACTGTCAGACTTTTTACACCTGCAGCCTTTGGGTCAAGTATACACAGAAGGCATACAGCGCCCTGCGTGTGCAATATAACAATGCCTTCAGGATGCTTGTTGGGCTGCCGCGTTATTGTAGCGCTTCTGGTATGTTTGCCGATGCTAGAGTGGACGATTTTTATGCCATAATTCGCAAACGATGCGCTTCTCTCCGGCACAGAACAGATACCAGCACCCACGGCATGTTGAGGGCACTTAGTGACCGGTGGGACTGCCCGATGCTTGGTCGATGGGTGAGACTGCACACACAGGTCGGCTCTAGATAGGTAGTTATTAATGCGTGCTTTGTTTCTGCGGCTGTCTGACTGAAATGATTTTTATTAACTGTTATTTAATTAATTAGAAATAAATGTTTATTATATTTTAATTTATTGATTTTAAAATAGTAATTTTTTCGATTTATAATATGTATCTAAATTTAATGTTTTTGGACATGATTTATCAATGATTAATTAACTAGAAATGAAGTATATTATATTTTAATTTTTGTATTATAATTTTTGACATTGTTATTAATATGCATGTTTGTTAGATGATAATTTTTGATTCATATGTACCTAAATTTATTCACTATGGACTTCATGTGTCTGCAAATAAATGATTATTTATTATTATTATTTATTATTATACATATTTCATTTCTTTATTCTATACTAGCTGCGCTCCGCGGTTTCGCCTGCGTGGCACCGCTTCTGTTGGTCTTAACGTGACGATATGCCTAAAGCCTTCCTCGATAAATGAGCTATCTAACACCGAAAGAATTTTTCAAATCGGACCAGTAGTTCCCGAGATAAGCGCGTTCAAACAAACAAACAAACTCTTCAGCTTTATAATATTAGTATAGAAGTATAGATTCCATTTCGCCCATATTAAAAAAGGCGCGCAAAATTTATGTACAGCGTAAAGTTATTGGCACATACGTCACATGATAAGATCGTGACGTCATCAAATGACGTCGTAAGAATTTTCAGGCAGTAGGCAGTAAAGATAATACGCTCTTTCTCTAACACTCGTCACGGAATTCCGTTGTTCCGAGTTAGTCGCCTGAAAAGGAAAGCCTATTACGATATTCTATGAAAGAAGACATATTTTGTGAGCGGCTTGGCGATGTTGGATATGTTTGTGAATGAGCTTTAGTATGGATTTATATTGAGATAAATGTTTTTTTTATAGAATGTGGGCGAGGTAAGAAACCTACCTGTTTATGTGTAGAAATAATATTAAGATCTGAATAAATCTGTGTATCTAATTAAGAGACAATTAAATGCTTATGAAAGTTAAGACGTAGGTACTTCACGAATCACGTATTACAAACAAAAATTCTACCTATTTTTTAATTGACTGTCCGTATGCTATGAATAAACAGATACCTATATGTAGTATGTATATTAATTAATAAGGTGTGATAAGGATATTAATTAATAAGGAATCAAGTCAACTAGGCACTCGTTCAAGCTCAAAATATAAAAGGTATACCTATTACCTACCTAGCTTTTTGTAAAAAAAGGCACTGGATTTCAAATTGGTTCATTCACCATGTTTGAAATCCAGTGCCTTAAAACTTTATTCACTACCACGAATAATGTAAAAAGATAATAAAATTAGTATGAAGAAATATTTCCAAACGCATTTATAGCGCAGAAAGATAAACATTTTGTTAAATACTTCGCGAAATCGGATTTCTCCCTCGTCGGAAATACGATAGAGTTTTAAAAACATTTCAAGTTGTTTGCGCAAAACTTATGTTTAACTTGCAAGTAAGTGCGAGTCACAAAGTTTTCCCTTAAATCACTTATAAACTATTGTGGTTACGGCGACTAATAGGGAAGAAAAATAAGTTATTGTCCCATTTACTTGACAGATATAGTTTATTGCTTGAATGGATAGTTTTCAAGAGATGCTGGTTAGAGAAGAACTTATTTGATAGTCTGTACAACACATTAGATGTTTTTAAGCATTAAGATTTATTCTTAATTGTAAATTTCCTTAAAGAATCAGGGACAGTTTTGATACTTAAAAGAGGAAGGTTCTCCCTTTGTTAAAATAACTACTTAAATGTTGCTAAGTAATATCTATAAAAAATAACTGGCTGATCTAGCATGGGTTATTTTGCCGTCACAGTCATCCCTAAGCAAAAAAGTATAAAAAAATATCCTGTTTTAAATAACAGTTAGGTGGTACGATATACCTTCAGAATATGCCCGAAATAGTCACAAAATCATTCAAGCCGTTAAGAGTTTGTTTACGTACACTGTCGGCGAAAATGTTATAAAAATATTCATGTAAGTAAGCCTTTTATTTTGTAAGTTAGTTAGCTTAGTTACTTAGCAGTAAACCTACAATAACAAGCATTCACGTACACTTTCCAATAAACATCAACGTGTTTCAATTGCCTTTTTCAGCAGTGTAAAAGTAGTTTTCCTAACAAATTCCAACACAAAGTAATCAATAGTTCAATGTAAGAAGAGAGGTTTCATTCACAATCAACTGCTCAAATATAGTTGAAGTTTGGAATTCGTTCTCTTGAAAATACCATAGTATAAGGAGAAGAAGTAAGTTATCTTCGAACAAAGGTACATCGCGCCGTTTGTACGTACGCGACGCAAGCATGACGCACGCACACAACGCCGCTCGGTTCCTTCTCATGGACCGTTCTCGATAGGGGCGCGCCATTGCTGTGAGCATTGCGGTCGGTGTTTGTTTATACAATTATTTAAAATATCTACGTGACTAGTAATAACTCTGCGCTTCGCGAGTTTACTACTTCGGGAGACGGCCTACTTGTTCTCTTTATACTTTATACTATGGTTGAAGTTTGGAAATCGCTCTATTGAAAATACGCTCAGAATTGGGGGTAACCCCTCATTGAATATTTGACTCGTAGACTTGAAGTCTAGTTAAAGTATGCCAATTTTCATATTTTTAATGCTTTATGTGGTTGGAATTTATGTTTGAAAACGACTTTGTGCTTTACACTAGTGGATTGCTTCTGGTTGAACAGTAAAGATTAAAGCTTTCTTCGGGTAAAATAGTTTTAAAAATCGGTTCAGTAGGTACCGTTGTTACGTACATTAAGTATTCGATGGATAAAAACAGACAAACAAGCAAACAAGCAAAACAGGCTGAATATTTTTCGTACATGATAGATGTATACATTTTAAATGTAAGCTGAGAAAAGATATATTCTAAAGATGGCTCTAGAGATACTATAAAACTTCCATATGATTTATGTAAATAATAATTCCGAATTTATGTTACTGCATTACTAAAGACTCTTTTAAAGGCCTAGTTAGTAGGCTAATTCCTGTTACGTTATTTATTTATTTATTTATTTTATTTATTTATTTTTTTTTTTTTTTTTTTATGATATAATGTACATTGATGCAATCATAAACTCATTCGAGTTTTTCTGTGCACCATAAGCCCACAAACCGCTACATAATATGTTTTAATACTTATTGTTAGTTCTTAATCCTAATGAGGGTACTTAGAAATTTTTTTAGTGACGAGCGACATCGGTAATCTTGCTGGCCGTGTAAACATACAGTATGCTCCTTTCGTGAATCTATAATTTTGTATTATTTGTATTTATATTTAGATAAAATTAGTAATAAGTTCTTAATATTTTAGAGTTATTAGAAGGTTTTTTTTTTATAATAGTTTATTTATATTTACTAAAAAGTATTGCTTTAGTTTGAATTTTAGATTTTTGTGAGTTATTGAATCTCTTAAAGATATAGGTAGTTTGTTGATGAGACAGGGTACCATATAATTTAACGTTCTCTTCCCGTGAAGGTTTGTAAAAGATGGAAGTTTTAGCGTAGCGTTTGTGACGTTACGAGTTATTATATTATTATGAGGCGTTTTTTTAATTTTATTTATGTCAATATTAAAGAATTCCTCTTTTAAAAGTGTTAGATTAATTTTTTCATGTATCGGTATGATTTTACACAGTTCAAATAATTTACGATAGTCATTTTTATATTTAGCCTTAATGTTATATGGAACGATCGTTTTAAGTAGTCTTAATTGGAGTGTGTATATTTTGTCAAGATTGGTCTTACAAGTCCGTCCGTAGCTAGATAATCCATATGAGATAATTGATTCGGCTAGTGATTTGTAAAGCAATAATAAAGTTTTGTAGGGAATTTTGTGTTTAATTATCGAAAATTTAGCCAGGATACACCTCAATCTATCACACACTCCGTTAATATGTTCTTGCCAGTTCAGTCTGCTATCAATAGTAACACCCAAGTATGTTTGATAATCTACAATATCTATAGCGTTACAGTTACAATGTGGTGAGTTATTAAAATTCTGATTTCCGTGCAAGCATTGGTGTTCGTGAGCTATTAGTCTGGGTATATGGGAGCTTCTGTTCTGACTAGAGCTTATGTACATTAATTTTGTCTTATTCTCGTTAACAACTAGACCTGCGTCATGTGACCATCGTAGCAATGAGTTAAAATCCTCTTGCAACTTCTCGAGTGCTTCGCTTACGTTGTTACCAGCAGCAACAAGACAGGTGTCGTCGGCAAATTGATAAGTCTCACTGTGTTTAATGACATTTGTAAGGCTATTTACGTACGTGAGATAGTGCAATGGACCGATGACCGAGCCCTGCGCAGTGCCCTCCGTAGCAATAACTATGTCACTAGTCGCATTACAGACTCTAACAGTGTATCTTCTATCGTTGAGGTAGTCCGAACACCAGTCCAATAGGTTGCCTCTAATACCGCTGTCATGCAGGCACTCTAATAGTCTCTCGTGACAAAGCGTATCAAACGCCTTACTATAGTCTATAAATACTGCTAGTACATGTTTTTTGTTATTTAAATGTGAATGGACGCTATCGGTAAACGCTGACAGAAGTTGTGTTGTGTTCTTGTTTGGCCTAAATCCATATTGATGGTTGGTTAAAATTTTATTATTTTCATAGAATTCATATATATGTTTGGCAATATATTTTTCAATAATCTTATCAATAGTAGGTAATATTGTTATCGGTCTATAGTTGGTATAATCTGTTTTTGATCCCTTTTTATAAATCGGTCGGACGATGCCGGTTTTAAGCACTGATGGGTAGGTACAGGTTTTTATACATAAATTAATTAAATTTGTGATGACTGTTTGAATTCTTGTACATATTTTTTTTAAGTCACAGGCTCTAATACAATCTACTCCTGGGGCTTTATTATTGTCTAAGCTCATGATTATATTTTTGACTGCATCAGGCTTCGCGGGTTTTAGTCGCATAGTGACCTGGGCCGAAGTTTTGTATTGTGATTTATTAAGTAATGGCATTGAGCAGTTAGGGGTAATATTTTTTGTGCTATTTTTAAAAAATTGTGCAAAGTTGTTTGCGATCTGTTTATAAGACACGTTAGTTTTTTGAAATGCATTATTAATAGTATCATCAATCGACCTCTTAATTCTACCAGTGATTCGATTTAATATTTGCCATAATTGTCTACTATTATTCCCGTTTGCAATTATTTCTGATTTGTAATAATTATTTTTAGTTCTATTAATTAATTTATTAGCGTAATTTCTCGATTTGTTATAATTTTGCTTTAATATTAGGTTATTAGGATCTTTTATCCATTTTATAAATAATGTATCTCTATTCTTGCAAGCATTCGTAATTTTCTTGTTTATCCAATTATTATTGCGATGTGTTGATCGGTTTTTTATTTTAATTGTGTATTCAGATTTTTTATAACACTCCCGAAATTTTGAATTAATAAAGTTATATAATGTTTCTGGACAGTTAGTATCATACGATTCCTCCCATTGAATTTGCTCGAGATAGTTAAGAAGTTTTGTATTATTAATACAAATCTTTTCTTTGGGAACATCCTGTGTTCGTGTACCAATGCAAGCGAGTATCACCGCGCGATGATCGGCCAGTGTAGTACCGAGTGCCGCCGTGAATAGGTCTTGTGAGCGGGATCGTGCAAATATATGATCTATACAAGATTTACTTAGTTTGCCATTATTTAGTTCTAGTCTAGTGTGTACAGTGATCCCGCATACAAGGCCCATTTCATATAACATGTTGTTGTATTTATGCTTTACAGGATTTTCACTCTTAAGGTCTATGTTAGTATCGCCTAGTAGATATAATTCAGTGGTGTTAGGGAATTTTTTAAGTGTAAATTTCAATTCATCAATAAATAAAATTTTACTTAAGTTAGGCGGGCGGTATACCGCGCAAATGTTGGCAGTGTAGTTAGTGTTTGTGGTTATAGAACAAAAGATGCTTTCAAAGTATTTTGTTTTTGCGTTTATAATATTACACTTAAGATTGTTATTGACAAATAATATTATACCACCGCCTTTTCTATAGTTACGAAGAGCTTTATACATTCGGTAACCGCTTATTTCATATAATACACTATTATTTTCTGATACATTAGCCTCTGTTAGAATTACAATATCAATGCATTTGTTTGATTTACTTAAAATTTGTTCAAGTGCGGTGAAGTTTTTTATAATCGATCGTATATTAATATGTATACATAATAAGTTGAGGTGACTGTGAGGAATACAATTTAAAAAGTTATTGACATTACTACAATCATTGATTTCGATTATATCATTACACAAATTAGCCATTTTTATAGACAAAGTTAATAATATAAGAGCAGACATGAAGTTTAAAACAAGTATTGATGTACCTAAGTACTTAAGTACCTACAATAGGAACTGAAACAATGTTATATATATATTTTTTTTCCCATATTTGATACTTTCTGTCATTAGCTACCCATAGGTACAGGCGAGGCCATTTAGGTTACAAGGTGCTGTCAATATGTTTTAAATATTTTTCCGCTAATTAAACCTTCAGCACCCTTTTCCTAACTATCCTTGTACCAAAAATACAAACTTTGTAACCCCGTGCAGCTCGTACATTCGCATACAAAAGCCAAATTGTGAATCACAAATTTTGGAGCAAACGTTTCGCGCTGTCAAATAGCATTTGCACTCTTAATGTGTGAAAATAAAGGTGAAATTAGAATGCAAATGATTTTTGGATCACGTTTCGTACAAATGTTTGTAGAGGTCGATTATGCGCGCGCGCCGAATGATAATTTTTTAACGTATGTCTATAAAAGCGGCGCGCGCGCAGGACTAGAGGCGAAAGTCATCGAAAATGAAGGTGATTACACGTTTTTATTGTTTTGTGGTGTTATCGTGATGTGTGTGATTGAATTTATGTGAATTAATTGACGTTATCTAAATCGAATCTGATTTAGTATTGAAAGCTTCATTTTTTATAAACATTTCTTTACTAACTTCTATGTTTGTTTGTGGATGCCCACTTTCACGACATGTTGTCGGTACATTAAATACTCCGTCTCGTATCCCACGAGAATAAAAGTATTTAGAATCCCCTTAATTAAATCGTTATTATCATGTTATTGTAAATGTTATGTCATAAAGTGTAAGAAAAGTATATAGTACTATTCGTTCAACCTTCTTCGCCTTTTGTTCTGTTCTTGATTCCTTGGTGCATGAACTGTTGAAATTGAATCTGGTGCTATATTTATTGTTTGTTCGTCTGTAGATATTTGATGTGTCTCTAATCGATTATCTGGTTCGTCTGTTTGTGATGTGTGTTGTATGTTCATTGGTTGAGATGTATGTGTTGATAGTCCTATACTTTGTGTGTTATGATTTACTGCTGCGTTTATAAATACGTTATCGCCAAGTACTTTACTTAATATGATTGATGAATGTATGGCTGCTTGTTTTTGAAGAATGCTGATGTCAATAAACGTATCTAATTTATCTATATATTTTATAATGTTTTTAGCTACTACCCCTGTGGCTCCTATGACAATCGGAATGACCGTTGTTTGAGTTTTCCACAAACGGCTTACTTCAGTCTTGAGTAGTTGATATTTACTTAACTTTTCTATCTCTTTCGGTCCTATGTTGTAGTCTATAGGTACTGTTATATCTATCAAATATGTTTTGTTGTTAATTTTATCTACATATATTAAGTCTGGTCTATTGTGTGTGATTGTGACATCAGTTTGGAAATGTATATATTATTAATTATTATTATTATATATTATTATATTATGTATACATATATTATTTAATAATTTGTAGATTAAAAAAATACAAACAATCGCGTAAATAAAAAAAAAAATATAATTGTGTATTCAAAAAATTGACAATACAAAATGTATTTTCTGCCGCACTGTATTTTGTCAACTCAACAACTTTTCAAAATATGACATTTTTCTTTTTCATTAATCAAAATCTATTTATAAAGAAAATATATTTTCTTAGAAGCAGTTAAACGGGTTCAATTAAAACAAAAGTATTCTTTGAAATGGTATATTTAATGAATTAATGAACGCATTTTAGATTATTGTGCGAAAACAACAACAACAACAGAGGGCGTTAATTTTTCATATACATAAATTTGTGGACGTGGTCGTGGTCGTGTCGATAGTTATTAATTTGTCACAGATTTTTTTTCTAATAATAATAATATGGTCCACGAAATTTATAATCATAATATGAGCTGTTACGTAAATTTTCAAATTCTAAAAAATTCGGCTATTTAACACCAACAAAAACCGAGGGCGTTAATTTTTGATAGACATAAATTTGAACCCCAATGTAATAATAGTTAGGTTTATGTGAGGGTTTAAATAAATGTAAAAGCAATATCAATAAATACCAAACAATATTTCAAGAATTTCTATTCAATTTTAATTCATAAAGGTTGATGATGATTTAAAAACAATTGAACACGAGATATCGCTCATAATTTTATGAAGAAAAATGATTCCGAATTGAATTGCTCCCTGAAACCAAAGGACAACAAAATGTTATACGGTAGTTCAGTCATATTTTATAGGTAAAATGTCCCGTAAAGATAAATTGAGAATAACGTCGGTTTCAAAAGTGTCTGGCAGTTATTGTAAAAGTTTGTTTTTGTTTTATTACAGCAATAATTTATAACTGGGGAAGTACTAAAAATTATATTATTGTGGGTAGAAATTATGTAATTTATTAAGGTATTAATTACCTTTTTGTGATAAATTTTAAGGTAGTTTTTAATTTGTTCGTAAGACAATTATTTTTAGGCGTGTTTCAGTTGAGGATATAATTTAATTAAATACTGAAAATTTTTCATTTTAAATTAAATAATACGTCGAAGGGAAAAACATCACTTTTTCTAATATAAAATACGTTTAGTTCATAGAATACAATAAAAACACTTATTTCACAATTCATTTTAACGTCAGCTGTGCTAAATTAGATTTTTAATAACAGGCAGGCAAAAAACTGTTAATAATAATCACTGTTTCTTATAATATTAATATTTATTATACTTCGGTAGTTCGGTATAAATTCTTGCATGGAAAAGAAAAAAACTGTGTACTTAATCAGATTTTCATTGATTTTTTTCAGATATTATTGGTCGTAGTATCCTTGGTGTTAAGTGGGGTGGTCTGTGAGGCCCCCGCCCCATACCCTCCTAGTGGGTGGAGGCCCAGTGGACCCTCTTTTGAATTACCACAGGTATGTAAAGTATCCTCTTTTAGTATACACTATACTTTAGAAATGATAAAATCGTTTCTTAGTAATAGGTATCTACATTCTACACTATATTAGGTACCTACTAGTTTGTTAACTAAACTCTTCCAAATGGCTTGATTATGCATTTGGTACATAGATCCTTATAAATTGATGAAGGAAAAGTGTTTGTTGGTTTGTCTATTCTTTACTCTGCAACGGACGAATAGACTGCGGAGTGGTAAACGAGGCACTTCACGCTAAAATAAAGCAGAAGTGTCTGTTGGTTTGACTGTTCTTCACTTCGCAACGGAGCAACAAATTCGGACAGTGATAGAGTACTTTTGTAAAATGAATAAATTAAATTGAAATTATTAAATATCAAATGCAAAATAATAGGTTTATTTAATAAATACCTACTACTTTATTTTTTCGATGGTTGAAAATTTCACCGCGCTCAATTTCAATAAGACTTTGCGACTTTGACCTTTAAAAATATTAAATGTTATTCCCTCAGGAATTTGTGATTTGGTACATAATTCGGGAAAATACGTTCGTTAATTAATTTTTACCGCACGCTCTTAAAAAAGTTTTTAACCGCACTTCTCAAGCCTCGAGTATTCGCGAAGACTAACAAAATTTTGTTCAGGAAATTGTGAAAATGTTTTCTTTACTTTATGTGTATGCGTAAATATATTTAAAGTTAATGTTTAAATTATGTGGATACGTTTAAATTTAGCGTGAAATAAAAATTAAACTCAAACTCAACACACATATCCACAGCTTCAAAAACAATATTTTACAATAATATTGTATTTTGTATAAAAATTTGAGCGCAATTGACGCATGATTTTCAGTTTTTCACGCTCATATCTTACCGTTTTAACATAGGTACCTATTTTATAAACTAGCAGCTCGCTTCGGCTTCGCCCGTTGTATGGCCCATATAACTCAGGGATCACGTATATCCAACGATGAAAAAAAACTTGAAATTGGTTAAATAGTTCCTGAGATAAGCGCCTTCAAACAAACTAAATTATTATTATAGTAGTATAGATTTCCGTGTTAAGAAGCTTTTAACAAAGACGCGAATATTATGTATCATTTAACAACTAATAAATATTCAAATACAGTTAGGGAGATAGAAGCAGTAGGTATTACTGCGTTGAATATGTAGGTATGCTAACGTTCTGCAAGTCTAGACTACAAGCACTATCTGTGGATTTAACTACATAAATGCATTGAAATGTAATTTTATAAGCTTATACTAGCTACTCCGCGCGGTTTCACCCCCGTTGGCCCCATTGCTGTTGGTCGTAGCGTGAAGCCTTCCTCGATAAATGGGATATCTAACACCGAAAGAAATTTTCAAATCGTACCAGTAGTTCCCGAGATTAGCGCGTTCAAACAAACAAACAAACTCTACAGCTTTATAATATTAGTATAGATTAGCGCGTTCAAACAAACAAACAAACTCTACAGCTTTATAATATAGATAGATTAGTTTTAGAAGGGTTATAGGTTCGATTTGTCGAATTCGTGTGCCTTTCAATATCAACGTAAGAATTAGAATTAGAAATGTCTAAGGTACTAGTTTTTAGTCTTTTAATGTATTCTAATTTTTCACCATGAATGACTTATTTTCGAAGAAATAAGATGAACCTTGTGCAGTATTTGAGGTAAAAATTTAACGGTTACTTTAAAAAATAAATTAAAAAGTAGAACATAGGTAACTATTTAATTCTAAACTAATTAAAGAAATGAATTAATTAAACAGCGTCGAAAGTTATTACTAAATAAATTTGTCTCACAATAAAAAAAATTATAGCGACCAATCAAACAAGAATACCTGCCAGTTGACCCGCGCAGACCAGCAAAGAACCCCAACTTCGATGACGGAGTAGATGTCTCAGTCCAAGGCTTGCCTACACAGGAGCAACAACAATTATTCCAGTTATCACCCATCAATGGACAGCAATACACCGGCCCAAGCATAAACTCCGACATTAAAAACCTAGAACCCAGCTTTCAACAGATTCAAGTAAGAATAATACACTTAGGTATACGCTTTACTCTGTTACACAAATATTCCCGAGCCAGTGAATTTCTAGTGCAATTAAAACTTTATGTGTTTAATTTTACACATTAGGCACTGTTTTCATTTAGTTGAACTGCAAACTTGCGATTCGAATTTGTTTTGCTCGCACTCAAATTATTTAACTGGTAACAATAGTCTGCAGCAAAGTTTAGCTATAATATTGTTGAAACAAAAAGTTTAGCAAATGAATTTTACAGTGTTATAAATACGAATGTCAGAAACATAAAATTATATTCACTTTCAGTATCAGCAACAATTGCAGAAAGCGCAACAGTTTGCGAGACAAAGAGAATTCGATGCTAGAGTAAAGACACCATCAAACGGTCTTCCAAACCAAAAATCTCCAAGACAATTCGCTGCAGAACCCACAACAACTTCAGAAAGACCGAACTTCAAAAGCAACGCAGAACCTACAACAGAATCGTTTGAATTGAATGAAGGAGAACAATTAGACAATCCTAAAGATAAGAAAGAAAAAGTATCTGTAGAAGTAACAAAACAGAATGTACAAGAATATCCGCCAGAGCTATTCTTAAGTCCTTTAACACAATTCAATGTGCAACCCCAATATGTTTCTTTGCAACAATTTGGTCAATTGAGAGCTCCTCTTTACTACCAGCCAATTCAAGCTGCTCCAGAAAGCCAAGGATTTGACGGTCGAACGCATTTAGCTGCTCTTCCTTCAGTACTAGCACAAAGACAGTTGCTCGAACAGAAAGCTGTACAAAATCCTTCCTTTTCACAAAGTCCAATCATCGTTCAGCAAGATCCCGCTTTAGTGCAAGAGCCAGTGAACCAATATCAGCCTATTGTTAGTCAATACCAACCCCAAGTGCAATCTTACCCGCAGTTTCCTGCACAGCCTGTTGTGTTACAACCACAGGGAGTGAATCAGATTCAACCGAACCAATTTGTACAACCAGGTCAATATCAACCACAATTCCAAGCCAACCCACAAGTCCCTCAACAAGAAGCAGATGCGGAAACAATTCAAACTGACCAGCCACAAACACAAGTGCAAGCGTATCCTCAATATCAACCAGCTCTGCAACCGATGAATCAAGTACAACCTAACTTCATCCAACCCAATCAATTTGTTCAAAGTCAATATGCTCCAGCTAATGTGTACGCACAGCCAGATCCTTTCGCACAAAATGCTTACGTTCAACCTCAGCAAAATGCATTCGTTCAACCTCAGCAAAATGCGTTTGTTCAACCACAACAAAACGCTTTCGTTCAACCACAAAATTCCTTTCCTCAAGCGCAATTCGGGGCTCAACAATTTGTGCCCGCACAGGCGAACCAACCGGAACAAGACGCTGAGAACATCCCAGCTCAACAACCGCAAATAGTGTACCAAAACTATCAGCCACAGGTTTATCAGCCGCAGGTTTATCAGCCAAACCAAGATCCGCAAGCCAATGGTGTGCAATACTTCTTCCAGTCTCCAAACCAAGGACAGGTTGCGTTACAATCTGGACTCAATGATCAGCAGGATAATGGTTTGGAAAATGAAGAAGATGATGAAGGTACGAAGGCGACAGCTGTAGCCACGGCTTTTGGAGCAAGGTCAGTATAATATATTCGTATTGGTTTGCGACTTGAATATTTAATGGTTATTGTGTCATATTATCATTGTCAATACGTGATAGTTTTATGATTGTCGGCTAATTTGTTTCATGGCTTTTTCAACTATGCGTTTTAAGTATTATTGTAACTAGCTTGTGCACGCGGTTTTGTTTATGTGGACTGTAAGTTATGCAAATTATTGTATAGGATTTTAATCAATATTATATCAATTTAGGGTAATGTAGCTCAGAATATTTCAGAGTAAAAGTACCAATATTTTGAATTAACATGATAAATAAATGAAATAAAATCTACTTATTTGCATGTTTCGAATACACAAACCAATATTCTTTCGTTTTCACAGTCATAAATAGAAATATTTTTATAATAAGCTATTATTTATTCCGAAGTCACTGCTATGTAACTAACCATATTGTTTTCCACTTAACTATGACTTATTTTCTATATATTTCAGAACTCAACCACGAGTATTTGCCGGCTACGGTGCTCCCGTTCCTAACTACCAAACTACCACCGAGGCTGCTCAAGAAGAGGTTAGTACAAATACCGAGTCTATTTCTTTTTAAAAATCGATAAATAACGACTCTACATCATGATTATTTTTTAAATTATATATAATCTTATATCTATTGAAAATATATTTCTTGTTGCATTAATTCTACGCTGAAACTGTAACTTAGTAATGATGTAGTTTAAATGCATGGAAGTTTGATAAATACCTACATGTAAATATGTTATTTTAAACATTTGATGTGATTGGTCTTTACCAAGGCAGTTGCAATTTTGAATTTTATCTAATAAAGCTTCTTTAAAACTGTTATTTCTAAACATGTGCAACAATAGCATATCTTTTAAAATCTATACTCACTAACGTTTCTAGTAAAATGTACAACATCTGTTTATGACGTCACTGTATTTGCAGAATGCAACTGAAGACGGGCCAGCAATCGCACAGGCGACCGCAGTAGCGACTGGCAGAAGGAAGAGCGCTAAGTTGAGGTAAAGTTAACTCTATATTTATGGAATTAAGGTTCAATTTTGTTTGACGTTGTATGTCGGTTAGGTCGTTTTTATAGTTGGTAATAGGGGTTTGTTATATGCTTTATATAGCTTAGATTTTGAGACAAAGTGTTATTTTGGACATATTTTTAATCTTAAACATGGCAAATTTGTATTAGAATTAAAATACTTGATGAGATTTACAACATAATATGATAGAATTGATGAAATTCTGATTATTAGGTATGCGGTTCCAAATAATTAATTAGTCACACTAATCTGCATAATGAATAATGTTTCTTCCCTTTTCCTGGATTTAAATAAACTAAATAAATGTAAAATTTGTCCGTTTGTATGTTTGTACACGCATCAGGCAAAAACGACTGCATTGAGTACAGTTGTAAGAGCAATGTGTACAGTGAATATTACCTAAAAATACAAGCCATTTCGCACTTATAGGACCACGTCGAATTTTCGTAAATATTTATGCTGTAGAAACATAAATCCTTATTCCTTGTACATCCAATATACAAAGATTTATGTTACCATTGCCATTATATACAACCCTTTTTATAACGGTGACTATAAAACTAATAAATTCAAAAAGCCACATCTCTATTAACCTTTTTCCAAATATCGGTAGGTATACGGAAACAATGTGTCTAAATTCTGAAAATAGTTTAGTAAGGACAAGCATTAAATACCTAAGGCAATTTTTGTTAATTGATAGTTGACCAAACTTTTTAAGTTTGTCATACTTACCTACCGTACAAAACACCCTGTACATGATTTTTACTGCACCAATCTTCCCTTTTAGTTTGTCGTTCTTAAAACATCCTGTATAAGCCCTAACATAAAGCAAATTCTAATTTAATTCTAGAAACATTCCTAATTACATTAAACGAACAACTTTTCATAACCGGAGTTTATTCAGTATCGTAAACTACGTTGAGCTTTTACAAAATTCATTTTCCCTACCGGCGTACAATTTATACTTCCTAACTATGTAAAATGTCTGGTTTTAGTTGGCAACCCGCATCCTTGGCACACTCAAAATCTGAAAATAAGCTGTTTCTTTATTTTTTACATTTTATTCGACTCTTTCATTTATTTGTAAACGTTTTGCGGGAACGTTTTTGATGTTTAGAAATGGTTAAATGAGTGGTTTAGGTAGTTAAATGCTTTTTAACTATTTACTGAGAGATAATGATGTAAATGTTTTCTGTAGATCTTTAGCTTTTCTGTAGAATTTTCGCGTTGCAATTTATCTCGCGGAAATGTCTAGTATCATGTATGTAAATAAAGCCTTTGTTACTGTGATTACGCAGCTTTTTTGTTTTTTAAAATGCCAATGCCAATGCCATGCCAATATAATAGAACAAATATTAAGTATTGAAATAATTAATCGTCTTTTTGTTTTCAGGAGCCGTCGCGTTCGCCCCGTCTTCACTTTAGATAAAACCGGACATCTTGTGTTAGCTGAAAACCAGTAAAAACCTAGATTTTGCCAACATAAATACATTTTCCAAAAATTTAAACAAATTAATTCATAAATAATGGAATTAATAATGTATTGAATATTATGTCATTCTATTATTTATTTATTTATAACTAATTACTAATTATTATTCCATTATTTATTTATTATTTAAATAAACCATAACAAAATAAAACTGTCCAATTCAATCATTATTAATTTTCAATAGTAGGCGAGTAGGTAGTTTAAAATATTTTAATTATTTCTAACAGTGAATTCGAAACTAATTTAAATAAGCTATAGGTATTTATGTATTTTTATATTTTAATTATTTATGTAGGTAATAATTATTCAGACTATTAATTCTATGTACATACATCACAATATATTCCAGGCAATTTTTTTACTTATTTATTTATTGAATGGCTTCAATGAACAACTGACGTACCTACGTACCTACTTTCATACTAAAATATGTGTAAATTTAATATTGCATTATTATATAAGTACTAGTGGTCCGCCCCGGCTTCGCCCGTGGTACCTACATGTTTAAACTATCCTATCTCTCAAGTTGGATCGAACTGCACATGGTGTGCGAATTTTATTATAATCGGTTGAGTGGTTTAGGAGTCCATTGAGGACAAACATTGTGACACGAGATTTATATACATTAGAAAGATTTAATATATATTATATATTTATCTATGTATTTACTTTGAGGCATTTACATGAATGTGTATGTACTTTTATGTATCTATATTTTGCAATATTTTTATATAAATCTAAACCTATTACTTATTCTACATGTACACTAATATCAATATACATATTATCGTCATATACCTTTATATTTAAATATTGTGTTCCTATATTCTTCATAGTATATTTATAAGTCAATATGTTTTTTTTGGTTGCTTGGAAGAAATAAAGCCGCCATTTTCTTTTTATAATATCCTGGTTTGTCTAACTTTGCGTGTACAATAAAGAATATATATAAATAAATAAATGAATATATATAAATGGTTGTATTGGACAGTATTCGGACTTTATTACCATACAACTGAAAACAAAATAAAATAAATATTGTTGGCTTAAAATAAAGTGTTGGGATCGGCTTCAAAACCATAAATTGTTGAACGCTAAATAGCGGTTCAGAATAAACTTTAGAAAAAATGCAATTGTTTTATTTACGCTCTTTTGGTTTTAAATTGTTACATGTAGGCACTGTGGTACAAACTAAATAATATGTCGCTGAAAAAGTGGACCCATTTTTATGCGATTAAAGTTTTTACAGCGTGTTGGAAATACGTTGGAAACACTTTTATAGTAGGTACCTCTACACACTATTATAAAAAATATTTTGGGATGATAACGGTATCTACATTTAGCAGAAAAATAAATATATTGAATTCTCATAATATCATAAAAGAGATGATATACAACTTGAATTGTTTTCTTTAACGTTACTAATAATAATAAATTAAAATATCATTCACTTAAGAATAAGTAAATCTTACATATTTCCAACATTTTAATAAGCCGTTTCAACTCGTACGATAAACCAAAATCGTCATAACTTCCCGCCGAAACTAACCTAAAAATTTCAGCGCTATTCTGAATTTTAACCAAAATTCTGAAACGTATTGAAAAGGCCGGAGTAACGACATCCAATTTCAACATGAGCTTACGGACCTACAATTTTATGCAAACATATTCCAACCGCTTTTGCCCGCCAAATTTTATTTTATTTATGTTTTGAGAATTCGTGCACAGAAGTAATTAGCTATTTGAAAAGCTTAAATTGTGGATATTACGGCTTTCAAAATTACGCCGAGCACGGGTTGAATTATTTTACGTTTTCTTTCTTTCTGACAAAGCTGGAATCCCGCGCGAATTATTTGCATATTGTAGGATATTGTGATGAAAATCTTCTGTTAAAGTTTTCATTGTACCGAAGATAGTACGACGTTTTCAATTATAATTTTTTTAACATTCATTGAAAATGACAGCTCGGTTTTATTTTGGATTTCAGCTTGGATAAAATTCTGTTTAACTACTACCTACAACTGCTACAACTTTAATATCTCCGGATTTAATTTTATTTTGAACAATTATTTTTATATTAAAAATATTTCTGTAGTGACATTTATACAAGATATTCATGATATTTCGTTTTGTATTACAAAGCAGATAAGCTTGATTTTGATCTCTGGGCAACCATAGCCTGTAAAAATTATCCCATAGTAATTTACGTTAAATTTGTGACAAAAAATTAGCACACGAATTTGTGATTTTTTCTTAATGTTATCCATTACTTTTCGTTAATTATTATAACATATTTAAAACAAATAATATCTATTATATATTTTGGACGGATTTCATGTCGGCTCCAGTAATTTGAACGATAACTACCGAGCGAGGCTAGCTAGACTGGAAAATCCTATTACGATACATTTACAGTAACTACGTGTGTTTATGTGACAGCGTATGTATTTAATTTAGTCTGTTTTTTAACCATGGCCGCTACGTCACGTAGCAATATAAAATTAGTTGTGTAACGCTACGTAGGTACTACGTATTTTTATCTACATAAATTCTAGTAAAGGTATCGTCGAACTTGTTTTAATTTAATCAGTCAGTATAAATAGACAAAAATAGAAAGAATAGATTTTCTAAGGATATAAATTATATTTCATACAAGGGGAGATGCTCAGCTGAAAAAAAAGAGATACATAAGAGTTAGCGGAATAGGCAATAGTCACCAAATAATCAGACAATAATCAGGCAATAATCAGGCAATAATCAGACGTCACCATTTTTCGCTTATTATAATTGTTAACATTTTAATATTAAAAATTGTGATTATTCTATGAAAGTATTTTCTTTAAAATAAATAGCCGTCTAAAAGGCTAATTTAAGATAATAATAACTTAAGCTCGTAGCACCTTAGTTACGTAATCATAATATTATTTAGAATCACATACACCTCTACACACTGTTAATTTTTGCATTATGTAACTTCATATCTATTTCATTTATTAATTATATTGTATAGATAAGCAATGAAAGGCTAATATTATCTATCCCTTTTGATTATTTAAAAAAATGCTGTCCATAGAGTTTGACAGTTAGCAGAAAACCAATAGATTTTTCAACACAGATAACAAATTCCCGCGCAAATTTGTAAAAAAACGTAACGAGATAAAGTCATTTGACTGAAATCAATTGCAGCATGCAGACGTGTGCAATATCCCTCGAATCTGGGTTAATCCAATCTGTTTCGGTTAAAATGTAAACAAAATACAATAGTTTTATTCCTGAGGGCGAGCGTTCAATGTATTTCGACGTTTTAAAACGAAATAATCATGTAACATTCGTGATAAAATTGCTACGTGAACGAGCCATTAGTAAAAATATGCTATTAAAGTAGGTCTATTAAATCTTATTTCGAAATACTATCGACTAAGCAGTAAGCATATTATGTATTTAGGTATACGTATAGGTCTTGCTGCTTGCATCGTTTGTGTGCGTGCATGAATGCGTGTGCGTGTGTAAACTATAAAATTATTTTCAACTAGCTTTCGCCCGCGACTCCGTCCGCGCGGAAAAATTAAGATTAATTTTTTTTCTACGTATTTTTCCGGGATAAAAAGTATCCTATTTTATGCCCAGGATAATAAGGTATAATTATACCAAGTTTCATCGAAATCGAACCGTTAGTTTTCACGTGATGCCTTCACATACAGACAGACAGACAGACAGACAGACAGACAGACAGACGGACAGACAGACAGACAGACAAAAAAATTTTTAATCAAATATTTGGGTTTGGTATCGATGCAGGAACACCCCCTGCTATTTATTTTTTCAATATTTTCAATGTACAGAATTGACCCTTCTACAGATTTATTATATGTACTAGCTGTGCCCGCGACTTCGTCCGCGTGGAATAGCGACTGCATAGTAGTTACTACTTTACATACAATTATTTAGTAAACACGTACTACCATAAACAATGATATCCGGAAAATGCCTGTAAAATATCTGGGAAATCCCCCGGAAAATGTGTGAAAATGTCCGGGAAATACCCGGAAAATATCCGGAAAATATCCGGAAAATGCGTGAAAATGTTCGGGAAAAGCGTGGAAAATGCCTGAAAAATCTCCGGAAAATGCCAGGGAAATGTCTGGAAAATATCCGGAAAAAGCGTGGAAAATGCCTGGAAAATCCCCGGAAAATGCCTGAGAGATGCCCAGAAAATGTCCGGAAAATATTCAAAAAATGCGTGAAAATGTCCGGAAAAGGCGTGGAAAATGCCTGGAAAATTCCCGGAAAATGTCAGGTAAATGTCTGGAAAATGACTGGGAAATGCCTGAGAAATATATGCAAAATATCCGGAAAATGCATGAAAATGTCCGGAAAATATCCGGAAAATGCGTAAAAATGTTCGGGAAAAGCGTGGAAAGTGCCTGGAAAATCTTCGGAAAATGTCTGGGAAATGTCTGGAAAATATCCGGAAAAAGCGTGTAAAATGCCTGGAAAATCCCCGGAAAATGCGTGAAAACATCCGGAAAATGCGTGAAATGGTCCGGAAAAGGCGTGGAAATGCCACTTCATATTTGCGAAGTAATTAAAGCAGACAACCAAAAAAAGAAAAAGAAAGCTAAAATCTTTCATATTAAATGTATATGGGATATTCATATTTCATAATTATGTACTTAATGTAAGGGTTTAAAGATATTTTTTTTGATATTTCTCGATTTATTTAAAAAAAATGATTACGGCCATTATTAGGTTAAGTACTTTCGATATCAGTTTAAAGTTTTTTGTTATCTGTAATACTTACAAAAAAAAATCGCCTGTGCACACTGAACGATTACACCTTGTACATGAATGCCTTAGCAAATGTTCGCCGTGATTATTTAAATGATCATAATTTTTTTATTAATGAACCAATTGACATGAATTAAACACTAAATGACAAAAAAATTAACTACAGTTTTGGGTTCGGGATCAATTTAATAATTACACCTGCTAATATTTTTTTACATATTTTCATTGTATAAAATCGTAACATAACTTCCTTTATGCAGTGACGGATTAAGACTACTAGATGCCCTAAGCAATCCATGCCTGTGGGCCCCCCTATCCGTATGTCAACTAGAATCGGTCTTTAAACCTTTACTGCCTAAAAACATTAGTTTTAAGGTTTTTTGTAAAATAAGATGATGAGATGTAACGTACTTTAGAAGTGGAGTAGGTGCGACAATAATAAAAAGCTCTTTTCGCCTACCGCCGTGCGCGTTGTACGTAACAGCTCCGTATAAAACAATAAAATTAATTACAAAAAGTGAATAATTCCCAAATATGTTGTGCTAAATATGATAAGTAAGGCCTAATAGCAGTGTGTGAATGTTTGCAAGTTGCTGTGTCATCCCGTAGGAAAGTTAACTTAGTTTTGAATATCGATGTGAATTGGAACAAAGTATAGTCTTAAATTATCCCATTAGTCCATATTTATACTGATAACGAAGTGAAGTGCTAAAGTAATCAAAAGACGGTGTGAATTCTATGTTTTTGCGAATTCGTTGTTCCCGAACGTTAAATTTAACCTTGAAATAGTCCTTCATTTGTACAATTGTTAAGAACAAGAAAAATACATAGCATTTATTCGACACAAACGTCAGTGATCTCTTAGCATATTCAGCTAACCATTGGGCTTAAATCGACGTCTCGAGAGTTGCAAGTTCAAATCCCAGCGTATCGAAAAATTTTTTTTTTCTTTTTTAAATTTTTTTTTCTCATTCATAAATTTTGCAAGAGAAGTGTAAGGGAGGAGGAAGCGAGAGAGAGAGAAGAAAAAAAAAATATGGCACCATCAAATTCATGTGCTGGCTGTCGTAAGGAGTTACCGAAAAAAGATTATTTGTGTTGCCATGTCTGCAAACTAAAATATGACCTTGACTGTGCTAATATACCTCGCAAGCGGTTTGTAGAAATGGCCACAAGGCAAAGGGCCTCTTTTAAATGTCTAACTTGCTCAGGTAAACAGCCGATAATTGTTGGTAACACGAAAGCTTCAAGTATGGATTCCGAAAGCAGCTGCCGCGATTTAAGCTCCCATGAGACTAGCCCCGAAAATCTATGTTCATCGATGGTGTGACACAGCGCATGAAGCCCACCTACCAACCCCCACAACCTAATAAACAGGATTCCTTTGTCACCGAAGAAAGGTTACGAGACATTCTGCAACAAGAATTATCATCTGCTCTTACTGTAACAATAAAAAGACTGGTCACGTCAGAGCTAAACAACCTTCTTGAAAAGATTACTGGATTTCAGGACACGATCACCTTTCTAAACCAGCAGTTCGAAGTTTTGAAATCCTCTCTAGAAGAAAAAACATCTGTCATTGAAAATCTGAAGAAGGACAACGACATATTAAAGTCCACTATTACTAACTTGTCGAATAGACTCGGATCCGTTGAACTGCACATGAGGGAGAACAACATTCTGATTAGCGGAATCCCTGAGCACCGGTCTGAGAACTTATTTGAAACTGTCCTTCAAATAGCTAAAGTGATAGATACTCCCCTAACTCAAGAAGATATACAGCACGTGACCAGGGTTGCAAAGGTATCTAATGATAGTAATAGACCGCGTGCTGTGGTTGCTAAGCTTCGAAGTCCGCGATTACGCGACGTTGTTCTGGCTGCTGTGAGTAAGTTTAACAAAAATAATTCCAATGATAAATTAAACTCACACCACATTGGTATAGGGGGAACAAAAAAACCAATATTTGTTGCTGAACATCTGACTCCAGAAAATAATACCCTATACGCAGCTGCCCGTGCCAAAGTAAAAGAAGCTCATTATAAGTTTGTCTGGATTCGTAATGGGCGCATTTTCGTAAGAAAAAATGAAAACTGCCAAGCCTTGCTTATCAGAAATAAAGACACTTTAAATAAGCTAATCTAAGCTACATACTTAGTTTTTAATTTTATATTAAGGTTTTATTCTTTTTTCCAAAAATCTGTGGGTACTTTGAGTTATTATGATTGACTTGTATTACCAAAATGTGCAGGGCCTACGAACTAAAACTGTTAATTTCCAAAAGAACTTGTCCACGTCTGACTATAAGGTGGTCGCTCTTACTGAAATTGGTTGAACTCTGGTATATCAAATAACGAACTATTTGACAGCAGATACGCCGTATATCGTAGGGACCGTGCCAGCTCTAGTAATACTAAATTGGATGGCGGTGGGGTGCTGTTGGCTGTATCTCATGAATTTTCATCGTATCGAATTCAGTCTTGGGAATCAGATGTTGAGGATTTATGGGTCACTATACACTTCAATGTTGGTCAGATAGTAAAAAAGCTTTCTATCTGTGTTGTTTATATGCCTCCTCCAGTCAAAACTGAGACACTTAAAAGTTTCTTAGACAATATTGATAGAGCGGCAAATCTGAGTGACGACTTAATAATTCTTGGCGATTTTAATCTAGGATTTATTGATTGGAGGTTGCTCAGTAACGACACCTTTATGACACCCTTTAATTACAATAATAATTTAGGTCATGCCTTGATTGATTTCATGTCTATTAATAACTTAAAACAATATAACTGTGTCAGTAATAGCGATAACCGTTTCTTGGATATAATTTTAAGTAATTTATCTCATATCAATGTAATGGCTGCTCCCGAATCATTAAGCAAAAGTTACCCTAACCATCCTAATTTATTATTAAATATTCAGTTTCCCAATTTGTCCTTTTTACGAACGAGAGGTGCCCCCAAATTGAATTTTTACAAAGCCGACTACACTGCCATATTGAAAGAGCTTCGGAGTATAGATTGGGCCCAAAAGCTTTGTGTCTTTGAAAATGTTAATAGTATGGTATCTGAGTTCTATGATATCCTGAACATTATAATAAGCAGATTTGTACCTAAAACGTCCTACACTAAATCAAAATACCCGATATGGTTCAGTTCAATTCTCATAAAATCACTTCGCGAAAAGGATAAGATTCACAGACGATATCGTATATATAGAAATCCACGTGATGAGATAGAGTACAAACTTATTAGGAAGCGATGTCATAAACAGTACGATGATTGTTATACTAATTACAAAAAGAACATTGAATCAAATATTAATGAAAACCCTAAACGTTTTTGGAGTTTTATTAAACACAAAAGAGGTGGCCATTCGCAGCTTCCTTCTTGTATGAAATTGGATGACTACGCGGTGCATTCTGAACCTGAAATCGCTAATCTATTCTCGAGACACTTCTCTTCTATTTACTCATGCCAACAATCCCTTGATATGAATAAAATATCGCTTCAAGAAGGTAGTGATCAATTTGTGACATCTATAAAATTATCTGAGCTTGATATATCGAAAAAAATACAGAAGCTGGACATAAATAAGGGAGCTGGGCCTGACTCCATTCCTCCACTTTTTATAAAGCGATTTAGATCTGGAATAACATTACCTCTCACTATTATTTTCAATAAATCGCTCAAAGATGGAGTTTTCCCCGAAGAATGGAAAAAGTCTCGTGTAATACCCGTTTATAAAAAAGGGGATATTATGGATGTAAAGAACTACCGCCCGATATGTATCTTATCTTGTTTTTCAAAGCTCTTCGAATCCGTTATATATCCCATGATCTCCAAAAATATTGACAATTTTATTTCAGATAGTCAGCATGGCTTCCGGAGGGGTCACTCAACTCAAACTAATCTAATTCCTTTTGTAACTGAGATTTGTCTGGAATTGGACCAGGGACGTGAGGTCGATGCAATATATACCGACTTTAGCAACGCCTTCGATAAAGTCAACCACACTCTACTTCTTCAGAAACTCGTGAATTACGGGATTGGAGAACCCTTACTGAAATGGCTAGAATCATATCTTCATAATCGTCCACAGTCGGTAGCTGTCGGTAACTCTTCCTCTGCATCTTACGTTGCGCAAACCGGTGTACCTCAGGGCTCTCACCTAGGACCCCTGCTTTTTCTCATATTCGTGAACGATATAAATAACCATATAAAATACTGTAATGTGTCCATGTTTGCTGATGATTTAAAAATCTACAAAACTGTAAACTCACCTTCTGACACCATTCTTGTTCAAAACGATCTCAATAAAATTAAAGAGTGGTGTCTTGTAAATGGTATGACTCTCAATGCATCTAAGTGTTTCCATATAAGGTATACCAGGAAGAAAAAACCACTTGCTGCCATGTACGAGCTTGACGGCGCACCATTAAAAGAAGTTAGCGAAATTCGCGATCTCGGTTTGACCATCGATAAAAAGTTAACATTTATTTCTCAAATTAACAAATCAGTCACTAAAGCTGCCCAGATGTTAGGATTTCTCAAGCGAAACACGGGTTGCTTTGGTGTAAAAACTAAAACAATTTTGTATAACGCCTTAGTGCGCAGTCATCTCGAATATGGTAGCCTTATATGGAATCCATTTTATACAGTTCACTCACAACGCGTTGAGAGTATTCAAAGAACCTTTACAAGGCACCTAGCGTTTATAAGTAGTGGTTTCTCTCATAGACAACCATACGAACAGCGTCTTAACAAATTCAACATGATATCTTTACATAATCGAAGATGTTTTACTGATGTCTTGTTCCTGCATAAGCTATTAAATGGACATATTCAATGCAAAGATATTTTGAAACTTATTAGTATTCAGGTACCTCGTTCATATCCAAGGACGCGAATAAACAGAATCTTCCATATTCCTCTTGTCAAAACTAATTTGGGTGCACAGGCTCCTCTCATTCGAATTCTTAAGGAATACAACAAACTTAACAGTACCATCACAGGTCTTGATGTATTCGGTAGCCGGCTATCCCAATTTAAAAGAATTGTTTTCAATTATTTTCGTACCCACAGTATTAAGAAATAGTGTCTTATTTTATATATATATATATTTTTTTGTCTTACTATTATTTTTAATCTGCTTCAACATTTTAAAACAACGCACCATGTTTCATGTGACTTTTTCTTTTTTAAACCATGTTTTAGAGTATGTTATTTTATAAGTTATGTCATAGCTGAATTTATGTACACCGTTAATGTCATATATTTTAGATAATATGTTCAATATGTATTTTTATAAAACTTTATAATATGATGTATGATGTGGTGTTACTTAAATAAATAAATAAATAAATAAAGCATAATTTATTTATTTATTGAAATGCGCCTTGCGGCTTTTCCGAGCATTGAATTCACGCAAGATAGTATTAACGTCTAACGTTTTTAACATATCGGACTCTATGTACAATATCGATAAATTATCGAGCCTTTCTTTTATCATCTTTGTCCTTTTTCATTTTTTAATATTTTTAATTTTGAAAAAGAACGTTCCGCTGAGCAATTTGTAATCTTAAGCGATAAAAATATACGCATAGCCCGGTCAATTTAAACCAAAAAATGAGGGTGAAGTTACATAACGTCCCAACAAGCTGAATTTCTGTGAAGTTGTTCAAAACATAATTATAAACAATGTCTAAAAGTTCCCCATCATTCCCCTGTAAGGAAAAAAAATTATTCAAGGTTAAAGGTCATAAAAATGAGTTTTTCGCGATTTTCAGCAAAACGGTAATGTTGTGAACGGTACCGGTAATAGGTAGTTGTTATCGTCATAATATGCACGTTTCCACGCCACCTATGTGGTGTGTGTGTGTGTGTGTGGTGTGTACGTAGTGTACTTAACGCGTTTTTTTAACGATGTTTTTTTAACAACTTTTATAACTTTTTGAATCGTTAAATATCTCAGAAACGGTGGCTCGTAAGAAAAAAAGTATTAATACATTTTTTATAGATAATTTTATGATCTATAATTTTTGTCTGAGGTACTTTTCTGATAAAACTTACCGTTTTGCTGAAAATCGCGAAAAACTCATTTTATTTCCTTTGACCTTGAATAATTTTTTTTCCTTACAGGGGAATGATGGGGAACTTTTAGACATTGTTTATAATTATGTTTTCAACAACTTCACAGAAATTCAGCCTGTTGGGACATTACACATAATAAAACTTCGAATGTTTAAATTGCCCGGACTACGCAGGGCTGTTTCCACATTAGGGAAAGCTGATTCAATCTTATCATCATGTATTATTTTATATACAATGTGCGTGAGTTTGATGTAAACTTGTGCGAGCCGAATCACTGGGTCTGAAACTTATTTTACTTATGACATATGTATGAAACTGTTGAATTTCTGTTATTAATTCGGTGTTAAGGTCTTCTGGATATGTGTTTACTAGATTTGTACTGTGCTGACTGTATTCTGCAGTTTGATTGGGACACATAATTTTATCGGCATCGGGTATACAAAAATCAAGAATGAGAAGTTGTCTGCTGTTTCTTTGTATATTTTTACTCAAAAAACACAATTACTCAAAAAACAAAACATTTGATTGAAACAGATTTGCGGAGGCGCCAGGCTTGGGGCCCGCGGGGAGGGAGTGGTTTGTGATTGGCTGAATGCAATTCCGGGGCATTCGAATTGTCGAATGCACTAGCGAGCAGCGAGTGGGCAAACGGGAGTGGGGTTATGACTCTAGGTCGGACTCTATGTCAACTTAAAACGCGCGAATTTTCAAATTAGTCCTAGAAACTTTTTTTTGGTGTGGTTTTTGATGACGTGAGAGTGAGACGTGATGCCCTAAGGACGGATTTTTTTTGTGCTTCTTCTGGTGCCCCCTCAGACGTGATGCCCTAAGCAATTGCTTAATTTGATTAAGGGTTAATCCGTCACTGCCTTTATGTATTGTTCTTATAACACATAGATAATATCTTCCCAAGGTACTAAATTTTAATAAAAAAGTTGTTTTTGTTATTTATATCTAAAAAAGAGTAGTTATATTAGACAGAAATAAACATAAAATTTTTATAAGTTTTATGGAAGCTGAATGTAATGCAAATGGGCAAATATAAAAGTAAAATTAGGTATTTAAAATAAATAAATGAAACAACTACCAATTACAGAAAAACTTCTTTATCTCTTACCTTGGGCAGTCTGGAAGAGATCGCTAGTAAGCGATAAGACCGCCTTATGTACATACCGTGTTAATCCATTTGGTATGATTGTAAATATTTTACTCGGTGTGGTACGTATATTAAATTGATAAATAATATGTACTCTGATCCCAGTACTATCTGTACCGCGAAAGCCATAACGATAATAAAACAATCAGATAACAGTAAAGTACGAATAAAAATCATACTTGTACAGTAGTTGTGAGTGCACTATTTACGTTTCAAAATAACATTTTTTTGGTACTAAAACGTAGGTAGATTCTCACGCACGCACGCTGATACGTGGTTGGCTGCCCCTTTTCTCATTCCCGAAAAATATCCTCTAAAATTACCCAAGATTCTTCCAATGATTGTACCATACGTTGGAAATTAACTTTAGTCAACAATTGACCACGCGCCAGGATACTTATTTCTAACTACATCCTCACGCAAATCGTTATTTTTTTATGAACATTGAATCTGTAAATAAAAAAAATGAAAAGATTACTTTACCTTATTTTATTAAAAAGCTACTAACAAATAAAATTCTATCAAGAACTTAAGTGACCTTCTTTGGGCGTGTAATATAATCTTGTAAAAGTTATACATAAAAATAAAATTTCATCATTTTCTTATTTTGTCGTAACTTCAATTCTAATTAAAAACATGAGTCTAACTATATAATTAATTATGTATAAAGAATAAATATAAAAGCTACAACTTACCTTTTGTGGGAACGCAAGAAGTATTTTTTAAAATGTCACAATTAACTGTTAATGGTGTCTTGTTTGACATCAAATAATAAACATCTACCCTCACTTGTAAAATTTTATTTAGTATATTCACATAAAATATAAGCACCTGAAGTGGACTCTGGGAAGACATGGGTTAAAAAGTTAAATAAATAAGTACAATTAAAAACCCCACCAACATCATATTATTTAATTTTTAATTATAAATTTGCAAGAAGCGTTAAATATGTAAATTGATTTGATTTTAATGAAGTCTCATAGATGGCGCTGTTTCAAATTTGTCTTTATTCTACTAAGATTCATTAAACTGTTTCTCTGCCAAAATTACGTAAATGACGTAGTTTTTTATAGTGTAAAGCTAGATAATAGCGTGGCTTACCCAAAAACAACATTTAAACATGAGTCTTTAGATTGTACGCTGTGTAATACACGGAATACGTTAGAAAAATAAAGGTTCACAGCTCCTCCCCCGGAGGTGATAGCATGATAATGTGTATATAAAAGCCTCACCCGACCTGTTAGTAATATTCATGCAAAATTTGAAGTCAATCTATGCGGTACTTTTCGAGATTAGCTCGGACAAATATACAGACAAACAGACAAACAGACAAACCGACAAACAGACAAACAGACAAAAATTCTAAAAACTATGTTTTTGGCTTCTATATCGATTATAGATCATGGATTATGTATTCTTTTAAAAAAATATTCAATGTACAGTTTTGACTTTCCTACGATTTTATTATATGTATAGATATAGATATAGATGTATAGATTATTATCAATCAAAATATGTGTAGATTGATTTAAGCGGAGTTATTTTTATGGAGTTTCATTTTAATATCGAAATATAAAAGGACAAGAAACAGCATGTTGTCTATTTCTATAATTCTATTAATCTTTTATCATGTTCTGAATGAAGAATGAGCGACTAAAGACACGGGTAACAACGAGTATGTGTAATAGCTTAATACATGATAGTTTCCGAATTTATCGTGATACTTAAACACTCGAGATACGGCTTAAAATCGTTTTTCATTATACATCATCAATAAAATCATAATTTATATCGTCACAGATATAGAAAACAATCTGAAACACAATACAGTGCGTAACATGTGAGTTATAATACCGCATAACAAATTAGGTGCCTTTGTTACCAAAAACCAACTTAAGGCCGTGTACGCGGTCCGTGCGCTGTTTGGCTCAAATATGTGATTTTTCAAACCAGATTGTCCATCAACCACTTATCTTACAAACATATGAATTACTAATAATGTTAGGAAATTTTATTGTCTATGTAGTTAGTTAAGAGTTTTTTTCAATTAATACAGTATTTGTGAATACCATCAAGATAACTGAGCCGATGATTACTTGATTTCACTTTTAGTGTCAATTTCGAAGCTAAAAATATCTGAAATTGCTGACAGATCTAACACACAATTTTTTTAACTAACTGCAAAAATCCTTATTAAAATAGTTAGTTAAAAGATTTTTTTATTTTGGACTCCTAACTTACGAAATTAAAATCCACAACAATGTGAATTTTTTTAGAAATTATAGTCGACAAAATGATTATTTTCACCAAGATATTTGACTTAATTGAATATAATTTATACATATTGCAATAAAAGAATGTCTTACTTATAAGATAAAATTTAAAAAATCAACTAAGGTACCTCTATTATTTTTCTACAATTTTTTTAAAAGTACTATAAAACACTGCGCGCGACCCGATTCAAATCAGTCGGCAGCGAGCCTTTCCAGAGAGAGGACATGTTGCTCGGCGCTCTCCTGTGGACCTATGCTGTTCATAGTAAAAGGATAGCGCAAGCCGCGATCTATCGTAATAGATCGCGGAGATTTTGACTTGCGTTAAATTGAATAAGCGCTCTTAAAAACTTTTAATTGGTTCCTAAACAAATACGATGTCTAAAATAACGTGGGTTTATAAATAAAAACTTTGGTTAATACGGTTTGCTGTATATTTGTTTTCGATCTAAGTAATTAATTAATTTAAATAATTAGTTGTCCACATATTGTACTGAAAACGTTTATACTAGCAATTTGCGCTAGTCTTACCTAGGTATGTCGATTCAAAATTCTTATAATACAAATTTTTGACGTGACAACGTCTTAAATTAGGTTGCGGCTGGGAGTCACTTATGAAAAAGAGTGTAACGCTCGGTAACGTTACGATGAGTCACCGAAAGAGGCACGCGGGCATGGTTAGCCCGCCTAAGAGCGAGAGAGACAGACATAAAAAGTCGTTGTCACGTAAAACTTTCGCCCGTATACCGACTTTACAGGCAACCAATTTTTATCATTAAGTTAAACCGTTCATGAGTAATATAATATTTAAAAACACATTAACACATTTGAACGACTCAAGAATGCAAATATGTTCTTATAAAGTTACTCGTATGCAGTAAGTAATAGGTACTATGGAAGAGAACTGGGGCAATTTTAATTTTTAAACTCTCATACTATAAGCAATGTTACTAATGACGTTGCCTCACTTCGGTTTAAGTCTAAAGAAATACTCTAAAGTAAGGCACAAAAACTTGAAAAATCCATACTTAATATTATAAATGCGAAAGTAACTCTGTCTGTCTGTCTGTTACTCAATCACGCCTAAACTACTGAACCAATTTGCATGATATTTGGTATGGAGATATTTTGATACCCGAGAAAGTACATAGGCTAATTTTAATCCCGTGAAAATGACGCAATCCCGGAAATCGCACGGGAACGGGAACTATGCGAGTTTTTGATTGACTGGGCGGGTGAAGCCGCGGGCGGAAAAAATCCTCATTATCAGTTTGCAACTATATTTTGAATTTATTCAGTGCAAATATTTCTTACCGTTCCATAATAGCAGAGATAAATTTAAAAGCACTAAAGATAATTTCACCAAAGCTTTATTAACAGCACAATGAAACCGTAAATTAGAAAAACACAAAAGAAAAACGCTGGGACACTACTTAAAACAAAGTAATTTTCTTTGAGAAATCTAAGAGGGCCACGGAATAATATTCTAGCTTGAGTAGTTGTTAGTGATACGCCTTCAGTTGATATTTTAACGGAATCTCCGTCACCTAATTGCTTAGAAACAACAGGTTCAATGTAGGCTTTCAAAATTTCGAAGTTATCTTTAAAAGTCTTGGGATATTTTATTTTATTTAAAACTTTGGTTTTGCTACTTCTTTCTGACTTCTGGTCATCTATACTAAGTTTGTTTTGTATCAAATTGTCTATAACGTGACTTTGAATTATGTCACATTGCATACCTTCTTCATTATTTACTTCCAAATTGCCTATTTCTACTTTATGGAGATTAGGTGGATTCGACGGTTTCTGAAGTTTTGTCTCTTGTTTCGATATTAAGTGCGCATAATGTTCAAATTTCTGTAAGGTCGTCTGTAATTCTCCTAAAATCTTTTTACTTAGAGATTCCTCCAGCTTTTTTATAGCTAAATCAAGAGTTACAGTTAGTTTATCCCAAAGGTCTGGGAATGGTTGAAAATGCCTCGATTCTTCGGAACATGATATTTTCTGTGAATTGTCTCTTTCTGTTATTATCTCTTTAATTATTTCTTCATTTGGGAGTTTAATGTTTTTATAAATTGCAGCATTCTCTGTATCTAATGACTTCTTTAATACATTTTTGGAGAATTTATCAAGTGATATATTGTCGCCTTTGTTTTTTAATGGATATAATTTTTGCAAGCCTTCAGCTATAATAACATTTGTATTGGTCTTATTTTGTTCGACTTTACTAACCGATGGTTCGACGTTATCTAGATTATTGTTGTGGTCTTTTGAAACATATACTGAAGTTTTTTCTGTTATTTCTGTGTTAGAACTGGAACAATATTCAGAACAAGAAGTGATCGTGTAATTAGATTCATCTGTTTTGTTCAAACAGGAGCCTGTACAAGCCAAGAAAAACTTTTCATTTTTACTTGACATTTCAGAGATAATCGAGCCAACTAGTGTTGCATCGCTGTTTTCGCGAAAGTTATCTTCATTAAATATTTGAGTAACTAAATCTTTTGTTTCCATAGTATCTGCTGCCTTTAGCTCAATATTTTCATTTACTAATGTTTCAGTACTAATCATATTTTCTTTTAATAACGTCTCTGGACTTGTAAGCCTATCTTTCATAATACTTTGGCTACCAAGCTGTGCCAATGCTATATTTATAATATCTGTTTTATAAGGTTTTGGTTCTTCTCCGACTGATACAAAATGATTTGTCTTTACATCGTTTTTGAAATCATCACACTGTATACTTTCGCTTTCTAATTTATTAACATCAGGACATAATATTATATTAGGTTGACTTTCGATAGGCTCTTGCGTTTTTATATTATTTTCGATGTTAACTTCATTTATTTGACAAAAATTTTTAATCGAAGAATTTCTAGTTGATTGTAAAGTCACTGAACTTGAAGCGTTATTATTAAGATCATTGCTACTGGACTCCACAATGCCGCTATTCTTCAGCGTTATATTTGAAACTTTCTCTTCCAATGAGTTATTTTTATTGTAACTACATTTGATTGTATCAGTACTTTCATTAGATGGCATAATATATTCATTTGCCGGCAGCTCTGCTTTGTTTACTATAATTCTGATCTCTTGTAGATCTGACGGTTCATTATTAAGTTTACTATCATTATCGATTTCACAAACTTTCTCAAATATATCGTTTATAATTTCTTTAACTTCAGATATATTAGTATGACTTTCTATAGTAGGTATAAGGATTTTTTACGGTCGAATTCATATCCTGCATGTTTCTAAATTGATTTTATCTGTAACAAAATATGAATTAATTATAATTTATTTGTATTTAGATACTTCACTACGTTTACATTTATAGTTATTTGATATTCAGTTGCAACTTATATGATCAAGTACTTATGTAATTATTAAACATTATTTTACTATCTATTTGAATGAATCTACACTTTTGAATAGTTATCAGCCAGTTCAAGAGAATGACATTGCCTTTCTATAATATGTTGGTGATACATATCCTTAATTCTTTAAATTAAAGACATTAATTTTAAATCATGTCAATTTATTAAAAAATACTCTCCAAATAGGTATAGTATACCTACATTTAAAAACCTAAATCAACAAGTGATATTGGAAAAGGAGTCGATGACGTCGTTACCGAAGAGAAACGAGCCGTCTTTTGTTTAGACGCAATAAAATCTTTTAAAGTGTAGACATAGAAAAACCACGATATTATTAAAACCGGAATCCAAAGTACAGTGCAGTACACGCAGCCTTCCGTAAAACTAACACTTCTCTTGCGGACGATAAATTTTTTATCACAAGGATTATCCTCTATTTCTATACATACTGTTGAACATGAGTTTATATCATCACAATCATTATCACAATCCGATTCAGTGCGTTGCATATTCTTACAGTTTTTATTACTGCACTGAATTAATAGAGGGCTATTTAATTCATCATCCAAACATTCTCTGCTGCAATATTTTACAGTAGACATATGTCCCGGGTGCGGGCAAAATGAACACATTTGTGACGTAAATGGAATATTGTGTGTACCGGCTTCGTACATACACTTTGTAGGCTTAAAACATTCGTCACAATAAAACGCAACTAAATTCTGATTGTTCGCCCCCGTTGATATTTCGAACAATGATTTAGATTTCGGTAATGAACATGTCAATGCTTTATCTGTAAATTGGTCCGTTATTTCTTCGTCAACTTGAGCGGCAGACGTCATGTCGTGAACCTTTAGGATCGATTCGCTTTCTATAATGCGGTATGAAGTACTCTTTCTTGTCAAACGTGCATTTAATTCTTCGTTGCCTGATTCTTTATTCTTTGGTCCTTTTTTAAGTTTCAAACCTGAAGAATCATCATTTGTTTCATAAGTTGAACATTGTATTCCTTTCGATTCTTTGGAACTTTCTTCTTTTTCGATGGTTTTGATGTTGTGTGATTCATTTAATTTACTCGCTTTAGTATTGAGTTTAATAATACCACTTTCTACTTGATATTTCTCACTTAGGTGCTCTTTTACTATACTTTTTGCTAGACTAGATAAATCTTTGATTATATTCTTGATTTCTCCTATGTCTTGTACAATCTCAAAGCCAGAAGTATCAATATTTTTATTTTCTTTAGTGTCATCCAATCCAACACATTCATTTGTTGGATTACTCGCTATATATTTTGTATGGCTAACTGCTCCATCGAGCAGAGAAATAATTTTAACATGTTCATTTGAATAGTGTACATTAGTTTTGTTACACTCAACATTTATTTGAGACGTTCCGGCATTGGATCTTTTAGATTTGACGTTGAATAGAATTTTTGTCTCTTCATCATATTTACTAATTTCCTCTTGTGAAATAACTGATGAAAAATCATTTTCTGTTGACGGTTTGGGAAAGACATTCACTTGAATATTGATTTTTAAATTACTTACATGTTCACATTTCTCAAAATAATTGTATATTTTTTTTACATGTTTTATGAATGCCTTTTGTTGGGTTACACGATTTGTAGACTTTCTATAATAAAATGCAAACCTTTTTGTTTTAATTTTCTTGACAGTGGGTTTGTTCAATAATTTTCTTCTGGCTCTTGCATTTCTTCTCCGTTTACTGTCTTTTCTGGGTATTCGAAAAGTTGGTGTGTTTATTTCTGAAGATTTATATTTTGTCAAATGAGTAGCTATTAAAGGGTTATTCTTGTCTTTTATAAAATAATTAGAAGATATCTTACTTTCTCTATGATATATAGAATTGTCTATTTTATCTTTAAATTTGTTATCTCTATTTTCATAGTCACCATATCTCAAAGAACGTTTGAGATATTCTTCATTAATATCAATATCTTTCTTTTTAAGACATCGTTCTGAGCTTATTGTTGTCTGGGATGATTGTGGCTTAAAATTTAAGGTTTTGTATTCAAATATTTGATTTATGTTTTCATTATTTTGATAAGTAGCAAATCTTTTTGTAAAAGATTCTGTTGTTATTTCTAAAACATTATAGTGAGACGATTTTAAATTTAATTTGCTTGATTTCTTATCATTATCTTGAAGGAACCGTGTTATTTTCTTCTTTCTCTTCGGGGATATTTTCTTGGGTACACTTAGAGTTGATATTAGTTTTAATTGATTTCCAGTTAGAGGTACTGTTAGCGATGATATTTTGTTACGATCTGATATTGTAGTAACAGTTGCATTATCGTTAAATGCATCTCTTTTAACTTTAATATCGAGATTATAAGTACAAGAGGATGATGAATGTTCAAGTTCCACTTTATGCAAAATAGAATCTAATACAGTTTCTATTTTTTGTTTTGTCTCATCATTCTCAAGGAGGTAATTTCTTATCCACTCATTTAGTAACGTTTTCAGATTATCAACAACAAGTGTAGTGAGATCTACATTTAATTGTGTATTTTCTGTTTTAGGTTCGCTGTCTCCACAGGCACTAGTATCAGCCCTTAAATCGGTAGCTGTATTGACTTCAGTGTTGTTTATTGAATATTTAGACCTTGCTGATGATGTTGGTTTATTCTGTATTTTATTTTTGTTCTGTTTATAATAACGTCGTAAAATACACACATCTGTTTCTATGCTCAAGTCACGTTTTAATATACCGTTGTCTTCATAATACGTGTTTTCTGGTAGTTTTTTCTTCAATTGCATTATCAAGCTTTTAGTACATGATTGAGATATACCAGAATATGTTTTTGTTAGTGTGTTAATCGTTGTGTTTGAGTTCCTGGTGTTGTAAAATAGCACTTTTGATTTGTCTTTAACTGATTGTTTTCCCATATTGATATTTAATGACTTCTTGATCTCCAAATTGTCATCAGCTTCGCGTCTTCTGTAATCAAAAATATTTGTATTCTATCCAACTCCTTCTGCATGTATATTTAACAATTTTCGTTGTCATAGTTTTGTTTGAATATTTAGGATAAGACGGATTGAATATTTTATTGTTTAAAACTCTTTTTCTTTCCACGAGAGGTTTAATATAAATGTATCTTGTGTTAATGCACTTCTATCAAAATATAACTACTCACGGAATAAGGTTTTAACTTTATAATTCATGCCTAAGTTTTAGAGAAGATCTTATATTTTTTACATGAATGTATTATTCTTTTTGTACTATATCACAAAGGTATCAATAATTTGTTCGAGCATGGAAGAAAACCAAATCCATATTGAATGAAAGTTGTCGTTATATTCCTACATTTTTTATTTAGGTCACCGTATCTTCTAAAGTAAATTTACACTTGGAATTGAAAAGAGATATATACTTACATGTGACGATATAATTTTATTCATTTCATTCACAGGTGTTATAACTAAAAATAAACGTAAAAATAAATCTACACTAAAAATTACATCATAAAAAATTTGGTTGATATAAAAACTGATAGAAATGTCATTGTACATTGATGGGTCTTAGTGGCCAGGGTCTTAATGTTTCTTCTTTTTACGAATGTGGAGGAAAGAGGTTTGAATGCTATAATTATGAAAATATAGAGTAACCGCGCTAATAGGAGATGGACTGGATCTCTATATTTTTTATTAAGCTATTGCATAGCTTCTATCGCAGGCCTTGAGCGCGGGGACCGCATCGAGAAATTCCGTAACGAAAAAACCTCACGCTTCCCACTCCGACTGGTGGAGGTGTGGCTAGAAAGCATAGCATGCAATAGCTTTACCGCGGCAGTCCCCGAGTGTCACACGTCGTTTTTTTTCTTATCTACGATATATATTTTCAGGCCAAATCTAACGTAAGTATGAAAAAGTGTTTTCTCCAATATAAATAATACTAATGAATTAGGTAAATAACTTCATTATTTATATACAATCTTAGTCATGTTAGTCAGTCATTCAAGTTTTAAATATAAGGAACAACATTACTACCTACATACCTACTACGCAATGTGTTTATTTAATTTATTTACCACCGAATTCGCTCACTTCACCACTACAAACCATTAGTTTCGCCAAGTGTAGCCAATACATTAAAGTAACAGCCCATATAACTAATTCGGCAATAATTGTAGCCCATACATTTTCACCTTAGTGTAATAAAAGCAACCGTTCCTTCCTAAAAAGGAAAATCCGTTCGATTCGTATTCTCCTCTTACTATAAAATACAGGTAATGATCAATAAAACAAAACAAATGCTTTGGGAATGAGAGCTGTACGGTGGTGGTAGTGAAAGCGATTGTAGACGAAATTCTAACTAAAAAATATTTTTTACGTACGTTTTTTACTAAGCTACTGTTAGAGCTACTGTAAGATACTTCTTGTTGTAGAAATTGTTTAAACAAGAGAGGAAACACAAATAAATGTTAGATTGTAAATTTTAAGAACTGTATAATAAAAAAGAATGAAAAAATAATCGTTTTTTATTAGGACCAATAACTATTATAAAATAATTGCAGCATTTAGAAATTAATTATTACTTGTGATTAACAATACACTCGAATGTACACAAATATTAGCTATACGTGCATATACTAGTACACACACGATAAATACAAAAAAAAAAAAAAAACTCTTTTAGGTTAAAATATATCGCTTATCGCTATCAGAAGGACTATACCACTCTATTTTGGTATTACAAGCCTGTTTACAGTTGGAACATAAAAGTAGGCTGTCGCGTTCTATTTGCCAAGCTTTTTCACAATGAAAAGAATACTTTTGCTGAAGGAATGTGTGTTTAATTGAAAATAACTTTTTTTCATATGAAAAGCCGTTTTTGCTTTGTTTTATTTGAGTTCAGAAATTGGGATGTTTAATGGGTAATAAGGTTGGCTGTTTTGTGTAAAATAAAATAATATATTACATAGGTAATAATAAAAAAATATCAAGCTCTTGTTATACTATAAAACTTTATAATGGCCTTAATCTCTGACTCTATTATGGACATTGTATGTTGGATTCGAGATTCAGTATAACTTTTAAACTACTCATTATAATTATTTGAAAGCAAGGTAATTCATATTTTAATCGTCTGCTACGTCAGTTAAAATTAAACATGGCTTCCTCAAAAGGACTTTATAATGTCCAAAAGTTCAAAGCCGTTTCATACGCAAAGCGCGTCAAATAAACATAGGTGTATCTATGCTATAGAGTACTATCATTATAATATATAGTCTAGGGTAGGATCTTAGAAGAAGATCTTTCTTCTTCTTCTCTTTGGTTTATGGCCCAATTCAATAGAGGGACAACACTGAATACGAGTTTTCATTAACACTAAAAGATCACGAAAGAATGCTCTTGCTCTAGCTCTAGCTCTATGTTCGTTTGATAAATACATCGTTATACAAGCAGTCACATGAAGAAAGTAAGTAAGGAAGAAGAAAGAAAGAATAAATTAAGCAATAACGTTTTTATTCACTCTGATGAAAGTTCAGCAAAAAGATCAAAAACAAAATCGAATAAACAGTTATTGATATACAAATTGATTTTTAAATTAAATGGTGTTTTTCAGATGAAATTTGACACAATATAAAGTTCATTAACGTTTTTTTTTGTTTCATTTCTAAGAGTGTATAAAGCTGGAGAGTGTTTTGCTTGAACACGCAAATCTCAAGAACGATTCTGGTCCGATTAGAAAAATTTATTTAATGTTAAATAGGTAGCTCATGTCACGAGGGAGGCTATTGGCTATACAGAATGTTCCACTGTTGGTATACTAAGCTCAAAGGAGGTTATAGTTTTGCATACGCTGAGTACGTAAAAAATACTTATAAAATTCCAGACGTAATTTTGTTGTTTAAGTATTTTTACGTGATCGGTGTATGCAAAACTACAAGTCCATACGCGCTTAGTATACCAATAGTGGGACACCCTGTATATCATCTCGTTAAGACCAATAGGAGCAGAGCATAGCGGGTAAAACCACACCGTAAATAGTTACTACGAGTAAAACCGCGGGACACTAGATACTTCGAAACAAAAAGGTCCTGTAAAAAATCACGCTATATATATATCGATACAAAAGAGAACCGTCCTAACGACGGCCTTAATGGAATCTCATTGTCACGTCCCCAGAGGAAAACCCATAAAATGTGGAATGGCTCCTCAAGTGTTATAGATACTTAACGGAAAACGTTTAGATAGATTTAACGTTTAACTGACAGACGATTCAATTTGGCAGTAGGTATGTTGCTATTTGCGGTGTCTGGTTTTAATTACTGGACTGTGTATTTTTTATCTTGGTTGTTTTTAGTGTGGGATTTTACGATATTCTTCCTAGTTTACACCCAAAAATAGGTTTGGTCTTTATTTTGTATTTCAAACTAGCGGTCCGCCCCGGCTTTGCCCGTGGTACATGTTTTTGTTTTCTTTCCATAAGAACCATCCTCGTACTTCAAGGAATATTATAAAAAAAGAATTATCGAAATCAGTCCACCCGTTCACGCGTGATGCCGTGACCAAGGAAAACGGGTTACATTTTTATATATTACTAGCGGTCCGCCCCGGCTTCGCCCGTGGTACATATTTACGTTTTCTCTACCATAAGAACCATCCTCGTAAATCAAGGAATATAACAAAAAAAGAATTATCGAAATCGGTTCAGCCGTTCTCGAGTTATGCGCTTACCAACACATTTTGCGATTCATTTTTATATTATAGATATTATATAGATTCAAGAAAAAAGCCTTTGGTGCAGCTTTCCTCTTTGTAAACATTCCCTTGAGCCCAATGCCTGGTGTCGTAATTCTTGGTGTAGATATTTCTCCTACATAAGGACGTGTATGTTGACAAAAGTGATGTTGCGATAGTCAGTGTTCCTCTTTCTTTTTCTTTCTATTTACTGTCCATTGTCAAACCATCTTAAGGAATATATAGTGCCACAAACTTATCTGACCCGGTGACAAAAACTGGAACTACGTGCCGCCATTTTGAAATGTCACATTTTCACAGACTTTTCATACGGAATATTTTGTTTAAATAAAAAGAAAGCGACATCAGTGACACTGTCACCGGGTCAGATAAGTTTGTGGCACTGGCACTATAGTGACCTGTCATGTTAACTGATGTTAAAAAAAAACTGTTAATATTTTTTTATATTTCATTAGATTTGCAATATAAATAATTGAAGTAATCCTAATTCACTATTTATAGAACAACTTTACTAGCTATTAGAATCATTTCAATCCAAATACTTTGTAATTCTATAAAGAAAACATAAAAGAAAAATGTTGTGTGGTTTTATGAAACCACAAAGTGAAACTTTTTTTCACACTATAGACATTTAACTAAAAATTATCGTATTTGTACGATAATTATCGTACGTATCGTGCGTAACGCGACATGCGCTACACAGACCAAAAACTTTGAGACGATGTAATAAAAGTTTCACTTTAAAAGCTTGTTCATTTAGCCCAGCACGGTAGAACCCTAAATAGTCACATTTATAAAAAGAAAAACACCAAACAAGTTTGTCAAAGCGGTTTCCTGGTTTTCCACAAAGAAATATGGCAGTTTTCCCCTATCGCATAAATCTATACGCTTCAGACCATAAAGAGAATGTTTACTGACCGGATGTGTCGTATTTATGTCGGTTGGCGGATGTGACGTCATAATCCGAGCTCATATCACGCGTTATCAATAGAGGCGGATGGAGCTTTGTTTGTATTTATTGGTTGTAAATATGGTTTTATTTCGGCCGGATATAATTTTTAGGGTAAAACGAAAATAATTGTCCAATTCATAAGAATTTGATCGAAATGAAACGACGTCTTTAATGTCTGAAAATGTAGAGAAATACAGGAATTATTTTATATTTTAAACTAAATGTCTAAACATGAATAGATCTAGATAAGTACATGGACATTTATATTGCAATAAGCGAAGAATATTTAAAGAAAAACATTTCAGATATGTAATAGAAAAGCGTGGAAAATTAGAGAAGTAATAACAGATTAATATCTTGTAATGGTTTATCAGAAACACTTCTTTACACAATAATAAGAAATCAAGCCCTTCTTATGGTCACAAGTTAATCGAAACAAACATAGTTGTGTGCTCAAACTAACAAACCAAAGTATTTATACTATGTTAATTAAAAACCACTCATTATTTGAGTGGTTTTTAATTAACATAGTATAAATATAACATACAAATGATTCCCTGTTGAATTTTGCATGATTTCAATACTGTATTTATTACCAATACTGTAAAACAAAACAGAACATATTTTAATGTCACATCGAAGCACAAATTAATTCTGCACAGTCGAGTGCCTGTTTATTAAGCAGAATAATCACTATAGCGTTTTCATATTTTGTACAATAAAACTTTGGAGCTCGGATATAACTCATAATCGAATTAAATTATTCGCAGTACTCTGTAGGGAAACGTACATTCGTCATTTCTATTAGTAGTCTATTGAAATGTTACTTTTTAGGGTTCTGAATGTCAAAAGGAAAAACGGAAGCGTTACAGCATCACTTTGTTGTCCGTCTGCAAGGACCCTTTTTCTCAGGAACGCGTAGAGGTATCAAGCTGAATAGGTACTCAAGTCCCTTACGGCTGTGAAAAAAATAAACTTATAAGCCAACGCAATCAAAAGATATAATCTGCAAATTTTCACAAATTTCGACTTTCTCTAAATTCAACATTATTTTATATTTAGCACTGAACTTTTTACTGTCATTTTACGTTTTAATCTATTTAATAATGTATAATTTTTAATGAAGGTTAAAAAAATACGTTTTCAGAACATTCTTTGATCCTCAAACCTTTCTTGCTCTAATCTAATTATAGGGTTGTAATAAAATTAACAGGTAAGTATGCAAATATTTTTTGAAGTGAAACTTCTTTATCGGGGTTGGTAAAAATTTAGGTTAACATTTTTTCGTTACGCGTGACATTTTTCCGTTCATCTTTTCCACGCGTGATTCGACGAATTTCTGTAAAGTTGCATATAGTTAATTATTTTTTGAAAAATAAGGTCATAAAGAACATTTTTTTTGCTTTAGGGAGTTATTTTAAATATTCAGTAATGAATTACTTGCGAAAATATCATTCAGATCTTTTTATTCATTTTTCTATTTATATTTATGAATAAGATTTCACGAACTTGTAATATTTTTCTAAAACTCCAATGCTATTTCATATTTATAACTAGCTTACCGCCCGCGCTTCGCCCGCTTTGACTTAAACCTAATAAATTATATACTAAAACCTTCCTCTTGAATCTATCTATCTATAAAAAAAACCGCATCAAAATCCGTTGCGTAGTTTGAAAGATTTAAGCATATAAAGGGACATAGGGACAGAGAAAGTGACTTTGTTTTATACTATGTAGTGAAGAGAGCATAATTATGTAGAAACTAGCTGTCCCGGCGAACTTTGTATCGCCCTGTCAATGAATGTTGTGTTACCTTTTAGCTGAACTAATTAAGGCTTTGATGAACGTAATACAATCATACAAAATAAATATTTATATGGGTTGATAGGTAATAGTATTTTATTTTATTACTTCAAACACGTCTCAGAGAAAAATGATTTAATTTTAATAAGTTGTGCAGCATGGATTAACTCTTTTCATTCTTTAACTGTTGTCGACCACACCATCGTTTCGTTTCACTTTAGTTGTCATAATTATTCTACCATTATCATTGGGCGATTGACCCTGATACAGTGGGTAACCATCGTTGGCTGTGATGGTCTCTGCCATCAATTTTCGTGGATACCTTTAGGTACACTCGCTGTCAACCATGCATGGTGTTTGGTGGTTGATTGTTTCACACGGTCCATGATAACAACGTCATGTCGGTCTGGATCGGTTACAGGATTATCAATCCCCGCACACTCATATATTTTATCTGCCCGAATCCTTTCGACTAATCAAATTATATATTTGTCCGGGAAGCAGCTGCAGTTGAACAATTTCCATCCATTTCGGATTACATATAAATGTAATGAATAAATCTGGCCGACCATAATGACGAACATGTTATGATGTCATTGCATCTTGCGCATATTCACTTGGGCTGCCTGTGTATGTCGCCGGTAAAATAATCAATAGACCAACATTTTCTGCATCTTCTTCTGTGCTAATTGCATCGCATAAATGGTTGCAATCTTCAAAACGCAATTTAGCTTGTTTATATTGTTGACGCAGTCGACGAAATCGCATCAAAATATAATTGTCAGAATTTTTACATTTTTATAGAATTTTTTCAATAATTAATCGAACCAACCTTCTTGGTTAGTTTCCCCACCAAAAATACTGTGAAAAATACCTTATAATATAAACACAAACATTTGAGGAATTTTTATGTATCTGCTTTTATTGCACTTTTTAAAATTTAATAATTGATTTTAAAATAAATACAAACAATATTAATTCACCCTTTTTACTTTTTAATTATTTTACACATACTACATTTTTGAACGCATGAATGTCAAACATTATTTTCCGTATTTGACAGGATTGACAACTAATGATTGACATGTACGAAAATCAAAATTTTCGGAAAATATTTATTCGTCTAGTTTTTGTTGTTTTTATGATTTATTCTTCTATTCTGGGCGGTGACAAATCCAACAAATCCAAAACCATGAAAATTGGTTCATTGGTTCAGCAGATCTCGGGTTATAAGTGTTGGAACATACAGACTTTCTTTTATATATATAGATTAAAATATTATCAGCATTTTCTTTCCAGATTGTATATTACGATAATGGTAAGCGTTGTCAATCAATGTTTTTTTTTTATAAGAAAAAGCCTTACGTGCAAGAAGCTTATATCTAATACACTGGAGATTTCGGTATGAACATTGACGTGTAACAAGAAAATATTGCCCAGTTCATGTTTTTTATCACTTTCACACCTAACTTGGTATTGCCACTGTTAATACGAAGTTTTCCCAAGGCTACTATGTATGCTGTAATATTCTGTGCAAAAGGTTAGTTTTTGTACATGAGTTTGTTGATAAATTGCCAACAACGTCATTCAGAACCATTGTTGTATGAGACAATTATTATTTATGCTAAATAAACTAAGTATCTGAACCAATTATTAAAAAGCGATACTCCCTGATTATGGGTAGTCACCATAATAAAATTGTAGCAACTCTCACTTTGTCAATATGGCATGTGTGTCAAAAAAATTGCGTCGCTTCGAATATTTAAGTTAATATTGTTGCTTATTTAATTAATATTTTCCGAATATAAAGAATGCATTGTATTGTGCAAAATTGCAGAAGTGTTTGGACACCAAATTCTGGCATAGAATTTCACAGGCAAGTGTATATTTACGTTATTTACAATATTCCTCAATACTCCTGCATTTACCTGTTTAGAATCATTTCAATGGCAAAAATTGTGTAATTTAGCATCATTTTAGTAAGCAGTCATGTTAAATTTGTTATTTCCCTAATACTTTATCATTTTTCAACAAGTTTTCAATAAACAGATTTAACAAGTAAGGTAACCATGATGACGAGTTTTTATGGATAGCGAAGAGAATATATTGTAATAACAATATTATGATGAAAATTTAGAACACCATTTTAAAGATTGTTACTAGTAATGAAACAACACATGACATCGGTATTGCACTCACATGTAGTTATAAGATTGTTCGTTTTTACATTGAAATTTATACTTTTTTAACTTAGTTACCTCATATTTTTTTGTTTTACGTATTTCAGCTTTCCAAAAAGTAAAATAAAAAGAAATATATGTGCCCATCAAGGTTACTGAGGATTACGACCCAGAAAAAAATACCTTTTGAAAAATAAACTTTGTAAAGTTAGCTGAAATTTGTGCAAGGCTGCTATAAACAGTTTTTCTTTGATGATTCTGGCTTGAAATTGACCCGTCGAAGCAACGCGTTTAAAAAGAAGATCTGAGTAGCTAACAATTTGGTAAACAGCATCTGATGCAAAACACAACTTTCCTCTATTTACAAATTATGTTAATGCTATATATCGGTTCATATCCAAGCTTTGTAGCCAAAAGTTATTTATAACTATCATTCTATAGCAATTAAAATTGTATGTACCTACCTATAAAGTATGACCATAATATTATAATATAAATACTGTTAAAAATACATGTCGTTATTATTTATAGACCATGATTTTTAGTTTTTTCTATTTTGAAAAATCCTGAATTTACAAACCAGCGTGGTCACTCGACAGAAAGAGACAAATAACATGACTGACGTCATTGAATGTCATAGTTTCTTGTTTCAAGTTAATGGTCATAGTGCAATCTCCAGTGTATTAGAGGATATAAGCTTCTTGCTTACGTGTAATAAAATATGTAGGTACAGTAAAATAATAATAATGTGTTCAAAACACAGATAATGTATATTGAACTTACAAAAAAAAACCCCTGAAGACTTTATAATCGAATTAAAATCGTTATTGTTATCATAATCGTATTATTGTTATCATAACCGGGTGGTTATGATAACAATAAAATAATTAACTTTTTAAAATAATAACAGTCCAGATAATTTTAATCCCGTATTAATTATATCCCAAAATGTAGCAGGATATTTCAATCGAAATTCCACTAGTTAAATGGAATCTCTTAAGCTTTAAGCCCCTTGATGCTATTATGTAAGTCGTTTGTATAAGTAGGCTGATGAGACGGATTGTAATCAGTTGTTATCAAGATGCTTTTGAGTTTTTTGTTGCGAATTTTCTGAATGCTGGCGTAATGGAGGGTTAGTACCCTACAATGTGTTGCGATTTTAGGAGGTTTTTAGCATCTTCAGCTAGTTTTTTAGTTCTAGCAGTTGGGGGTTGCAGTTTATCACTATAAATTTACATGTACCTACTGTATAATATTATGTATAATAATTTAACCTCTAAAAAAGATAAGATTGTAATAACTATTCGGTGTAAAACGTTTAATTAAATGACAATAAAAAAATTGTGATTTTGAAGTTCTCTTTCAAGCATTACAATTGTAGGTTTTTGAGTATCCATCCTGTGCAATATAAAATAATTCTTTATATAGTTTAACTTTTCTGACAGTTAAAAGATAAATAGTTTGAATTTCAGAAGATATCAGTTACATTTTATTCTCTTACATAAAATACTAAAAACTTTCTCGTTTGTTCTTAAAACCTTTTAAACTGAACTAAACTTCGATTGACAAGTTTCGTTGAAATTAATTAAAATTCTCGCGAGCCATTTGTTTTTAATTGAAAAAGTTTCGGGTATAAAATTATTACGGGGGGCTTTAATAAGGCCCAGAATTTTCTTATTAAACTCTGAATATTGTTAAGAATCTTGAATACAAAGACGTATACAATTTTAAAGTTTTGGTGGCAAGTTTAAATTGATAAAAGTGGAGTTAATTGTCACTTTTGTTCAAATATTTATTGTGTTTATTGTATGCCTTGAGAACATTTTGCAAGACGAATTTTGTAAGTTATGTTTTCGATTATAGAGAACTAGCTTTCCACCCGCGGCATCGCCCGCGTAGAAGAAAGAAAACCCCGTTTAGTTCCCGTTCGCGTGGGATTAACCTATCCTTTGTCCTTTCTCGGGTATCAAAATATCTCTATACCAAATTTCATGCAAATTGGTTCAGTAGTTAAGGCGTGATTGAGTAACAGACAGACAGACAGAGTTACTTTCGCATAATTAAAATATTAAGTATGGATTTTAAATAGTCATTGGAGCTAACTGAAGTTATTGAACTTGAAGATTTATTCATAAGCCTTTTCAAAAGAATAGATAACTTTTCTAAGTTTATTCGTCTAACTTATTTAACTTAAACAAAAATGGACGTAGGTTTCGTAGCATATTTTTAGTATTAATAAATTATATACATATATTTGATTGATATTATTAATAGATTTAATTCCTACGAATTGAAATGTATGTAAAAAATGGAAATTAAGACGATTATACCTTAATTAAGGCCTTATTAAGGGCTAGCGACCTTGCTAGGTTATTTACAAGGCGGGATCCGGGGACCGGCGCGAATCTACCGCAGTAAAAGTACGTATAAAAATTATTAAAAAGATATTTGGATATGGAATCAAAATTTAAAACAACCATGCCCTGTGTTTCAATTTCATAAACACACTGTAAATACACTACAATAATTGACGTTATATTGACTTAGCGTTTTGGTTTAAAGTCCAAAAATCGACCTCAGTTCATGATAGAGAGATAAATATTTTTTCTGTATGGTGCCTATTAATTGGCAGGGATGACCCGTGACGTGCCGTGGCGTCATTAATTAATTTTGGCTTGTACATTCCACTTTCAATTAATAATTTTAATAATTTTTAGTGATAATTTATTTTTTCAATCAATTAATATCAATAGTTAAATATTAAAATATTGATTTTGTTGATACATTTTTACTGCTTATTCTTACATCCATCCATCAAAATTTAAACTAGGAGAACACATTCTTGATACCGATTCTACTATTCGTGATTTAGGCGTCTATCTTGATGCTAAACTCACAATGGACGTACATATTGACTACATATTAAAGAAAGCTTACCGTATGTTAGGTTTCATCACTCGAATTACTAAGAATTTCAGACGAAAGGACACATTTATTTGCCTCTACCAATCATTAGTTAGATCACACCTCGATTATGTATCTCCTATATGGAATCCATTTTATAATTGCTATGTAAATAAATTGGAAATGATACAGAAGAAGTTTCTGCGCACACTTAACTATCTCTTATGCTCTCCCAAATGCTCATACAACCAACTCTTAGAAAAATATAACATGATGTCCTTGACCAACAGACGTTCAGTAACTGATGCTGTCACTTTAAGAAGCATTTGCGTGGGTGAAATTGATTCTTCGAACTTACTAGCCGACTTGTCCTTTCGTGTGCCTTCGCGACCAACTCGTTCGAAATGTCTTTTCCATTTACAACATACCAGAACCAACGCAGGACAATGCGCGCCACTTCACAGAATGTGTGTCTTACACAATGACAAACTGAATGAAATAGATAATATGTTTTCATGCTCCCGATATAGTTTCAAATGTACAATTAGCCAATTATATGTATAATTTTTCTAACGTTGGATAATGTACATGCTTAGTTAATGCTTTCCCTTAGTTTAATATTTCAGAAATCTGTGTTAGTTTTAAGTATTTGGCTCCCTTGCAACAGATACCTATCAATTATTGTACAAGTGCGTTTTTTTTTCTTTTACTTTTTCTATTTATGTTCACTGTGAGACGTAGAGGAAACAATTGTTAATGTTACCATTGTATGTCATTAATTTATATATTACACGGGTTTAATTGTTTCTGTAAGATCTCCAAATAAATAAATAAATAATAAATAAATATTTAAATTGTTTTTTTGCGGCTTAGTTTTGCGGATATCTTTTTAATAAATCTGAAAAAAAAAACATTGGAGAAAGACTACACTATGTGACGTGAAATGTAAGCGAAGCCATGTGCTCAAATGAGCATTAGATACATCATATTGCCAATATTTGTTTCATAGGGATATTGTTTAAACCTTTTTTACTGGTCTTTAAAATTTATCGTCAATTTTTTGTCAATATCAAACCTCTTGCTCTTGGGTTTACTTAAGGCGAATACAAACTGTCTTACGTCAATACGTAAAAGTCAATTTAAAAGTGAATTAAGGCGACGTTTATTGGTGAGATGAGACAAATCCAGCTTCTCTCCGTATTCGACTCGTGTTCGTATAATTCCCTTTGCAATCCGACACATTCTTACATAATACGCCTTAAGTTGCAGGCGAGACGTTTTCAGTAAAGTCAATGAACATTTTTATGATTGAAAAATAAAAAACATATTCACGTGAATATCGCCATCGCGTTTTGCAGCTACTTCTTAATTTACAACAACGAGATACTTTTTTTGTATCTGAATAACATTAAAGTGTAATAAATTAATTATTAAATGTATTTCTTATTTCATAATAACGTATAAAATTATTTATGAACACCATTATCAGAGCTCTATCTTTAAGCAGTTATATTTAAATTTATATTATCTATCCTACTACTATTATAAAGTATGGATGTATGGATGTTTGTTACTCTTTCACGTAAAAATTACTGAACCGATTACAATGAAATTTAGCACACATATAGAGGGTAACTTGGATTTACACATAGGATAGGTTTCATCCCGGAAATCTCTCGGGAACGGGAACTATGCGGGTTTTTCTTCCAAAACGCGGGCGAAGCCGCGGGCGGAAAGCTAGTTTACATAAAAATCTCGTATCACAGTGCTTGATCGATTTTCATTCAATTTTAAGTGTATTTTCACTACGTTTTTAAGAATGTGTTCTGCATATGACAATGATGCTCGGGCAGAGCTAAGTTTGCTGGCTCAGCTTGCTTTTTTAACACTATAACGTATTATAACTAAATAGTTACTAAGTAAATAGTAATCAATACATAGTGTAAAACAAAGTCGCTTTCTCTGTACCTACATCCCTATGTATACTTAAATCTTTATCTTTATATCTATGCAACAGATTTTGTTGCGGTTATTTAGATAGAGTTATTCTCGAGGAAGTTTTAAGTAAGTATACAATTTATTAGGTTTTAGACAAAGCGAGCGAAGCCACGGGCGGAAAGTCTAAATAAATCGCTTTTTCTCGTACTTTAGACCACAAACAGGGACCACTCATCTCGCTCTACAAACTGCGAATTCTTAGCCGAACGCCGTCTGAATAATTTCGATAAAGTAAGCCCGAATGTGTGGGTATAAATGATTTATATATAATGCTTAAGGACCATTTCGTGTGAAGAGATTGTATACGTATGGAATGAATGAGAATAGGTATAGATAATAGCTGATAGGGATAAGACAAGTAATGCTACGAAATGTTATTGTAGCATCAACAAAACACTAGGAAACAACTTAAACCTGCAGCAGGGGCAATATTGGAAATGCCCCTTAATTGAACCCTCAATTGGCTCTTTAATTGTGATGTGTATAGGCAAGCAGGGGCAATTTAGAGAACAGCTGAAATTGCTCCGACCGCCGACCAACCGAGATTGTTCCAACATTGCCCCTGCGGCAGGTACGTGAGTAGCCGGCTTTAAACGTAATTAAAAAGTAAATGGAAAAAATAAAAAGCAAATAAAATGGAAATATAATTAATTTGACAAAAATAAAAAAATGATGTCAATTATTTGTGGTTTTCTCGTATATGCTTTTAATCATATTAACAAGAGATAAAGAGAAGATCAATTGTTTGTATGTTTGACGTATCTTCTCTGAAAGTAATGGACTAATTTTGAAAATGTTTGCATTTGTAGAAAGCTTCATTACTGCGATAGGCTCGTTCTTTAAACCTTTATACAAATTGATTTATAAAGCAATTAAAATAAAAGTAATCCACATTTTTTAATTACAGTTCTGAAATTCAGCACGATTTTTACGCATGTTTTACAAATTATATTTTAAAAATTCATGAAAAAAATTTTCATTTGGTTCATGCCCTCGATAATTGGCTCACTTTGAGCTTCCAAAAAATAACTTAATTTTATTTATAATAAAAAATACAGTAGGTAGTTAGTTGTAATAAATAATGAACATGTTACAGGCAATGTGTATAATTCAGGTATTCTATGCAATGCCTAGGCATGTTGCAAAAATGGTGAAAACTTGTAAGAACTACGATATCGAGTATCGACCCACTTTTAACTGACTGATCCAGGTGCGGGTACAACACAATAATTAATTCATGACTTTATCTTGCTATCTTGAATAATAAAAATAATAAAAAAATATACACAGTTTAAGATAAATATTTTCTACTTTGTAGTTGATTCTACCATTAAAGTGAGATTTTAAATTTTTTGACTTTTTTTTTATTGAGAATTAAACCTACTCACTATAGGCTATATAAACAATCCTAGGACACTAACCACTGGTCATAAGCGGAGTTAACTAACAAATGACTTATGATATATCACTCACATCATGAACACATGTTCTGCCATGTATATAACTAAATTAATAAATAAGTGTAGCAGTGATGAATTGGGGCTGTTAATATTATGCTTAATATAATATGTGCCTATTTCACAACGTTTATGTAGATAATAAGACGTATTTCTTAACGAAGTCAAGATGTTTCTTATAATAAACTAGCGGTCCGCCCCAGCTTCGCCCGTGGTACATATTTCGCAATAAAAGGTTACCTATGTTCTTTCTCGGGGTCTAAAGATTGTGCCAAATTTCATCAAAATCGGTCCAGTAGTTTATGCGTGAAAACCATACATATTAGTATAGAATATATAGATAATATTAGTATAGACTGGTATAGATGTATGGTTACTAATATAATAAATGTGAGAGTAGCTGTGTCTGTTTGTATTTCTGTCTCTTCTTCATCTCTCCTAAACCACTGAACCGTTTTGGATAAAATAAGGCACAAAGATAGCGTATTTATTAGCTTTGCGCCGCGTCTACACAAAAACAAAAAGAAGATCTTTCATCTCTTTTATTCAACAATTTGGGAGTTATTGTGCCATTCACAAATGGTTTAAAAGGCATGATATGATATTCTTAATTTTTATTCCAATTATTTTTTACACCAAAATTGAATCTTTGACCGCTCGTTACTTCACACTTACCACTGCACCAATGGAGTTTCAATGTACCACAGGCTATAAATTCACAATATTTATAATTCAACCATATTACAATATAAAAAATAACGAGCGCAAAAATGGTTTAATAAACTCACGAATGAACGAACTAAGACTTTTTTCGTGTTTCTTCAGAGTGAATATTTATTTATATTGCATTCATAAAAGTCAATATGGACGTCCAAAACCTCTGTTTTCATGGAATTATTGGACTTAGATGTTCTGTATACTATTTTCATCGGGGATGTTTAGTTAGATGCTATCACATTTGATTTATAATTGATAGTATAATCACAGAAGCACAGAACCTCATAGCGTCATACCTGCATGATAGGATACAGACTGTAGTTGTTAATGGAGAACGTTCTAGCGGTGCGTCAATTAACATTGGTGTTCCACAGGGGTCAATTTTAGGTCCCTTCTTGTTCTTGGTATATATCAATGATCTTCCCTATTATTTGCAGGATAGGTGTGAAATAGTTCTGTTTGCAGATGATACCTCATTAATTTTTAATGTGGATAGGCATGACCCAAATGTTGACGAAGTGAACAGTGCTCTTTTACACATATCTGAATGGTTTAATGCCAATAATTTATTATTAAATGCCAAAAAAACCACTTGTGTTGAATTTCTACTTCCTAACGTAAAAAAGTTGAACAGAGATATTACCTTGAACGGGGAGGTATTGCATCCTACTGAGTCTACTGTATTTCTAGGGTTAACATTGGACGAGAAACTACAGTGGGGAGCCCATGTCAACACCGCTGCAGGTAAGCTCAGTTCAGCTGCATATGCAGTCCGAAAAATAAGGCAACTCACCGATGAAGATACGGCTAGACTGGTTTATTTCAGCTACTTTCATAGCATTATGTCCTATGGAATTCTACTGTGGGGCAGGGCTGCAGATATAGAAACTATATTTATCTTACAGAAAAGAGCCATTCGCTCTATATATAATTTACGTGCTCGGGATTCACTAAGAGATCATTTTAAGAATACTGGTATCCTTACTGTACCATCACAGTATATATTTAATAATATTTTGCATGTACACAAAAGCTCCGACTTACACACAAGAGTAGGAGATAGACACGATTATGGCACAAGGAACAGGAATAGAATTGAAATGCCATTTTTCCGATTAGCTAAAGTTAAAAATTCATTTATGGGTCAAGGTATACGCTTTTACAATAGAATTCCTCACAATATTAAAGAGTTTAGTAGTTCTAAATTTAAAACTTATATAAAAAATGTATTAGTTCAGAGAGCGTACTACAGTATTCAGGAATATATGGACGATAAAAACCCATGGAGGGTTGTCGCGTAAAAACCACAAGACAGTTCATTGGCATATTATGTAGTTAGATATAAGTTTCATATATTGTAATATTTACATGATTTTAAAAGAGCAACTATGGAGTTTCTTGCCGATTCTTCTCCATAGATCACTGCTTTCCGAATCGGTGGTAAATGTTAAAATAATTATGTAATGACGATTCGAAAGTGCTACTAAATAGTAGTCTAATTGAATAAATGAATGTTTGAGTTTTGAGTTTGAGTTTGAGTTTGAGTTTGAAATTATAACCTATCAATTACCCAATCTAATAACGATTTTTTTATATATATTTGTAATTGACAATCACTACATAGTATAAAACCACAGTATAAAACAATGTCGCTTTCTCTGTCCCTATGTCCGTTTGTATGCCTAAATCCTTAATACTATGCAACGGATTTTGATGTGGTTTTTATTAATAGATAGAGTGATTCAAGAGGAAGGTTTAAGTATATAATTTATTACGTTTGAGATAAAGCGGGCGAAGCCGCAGGTGGTAAGCTAGTATCATATTATACAAATTAACTGGTTACTAGTAGGTAACAGGTGTAATCTCTATAAAACATCGTATAGATATTCCACAGAACCTATCGAAAAATACATATAAGTAAAAACGAATAGTAATAACAGTTTCTCTCTACTAAAATAAGCTTACCAAACGGCTAAAACTGCAAGGAATTTGTTTTAATAAACTAATTAATTGCTTAATCTCTAAAAGTTACATGCTATTATATTCTTTATCTAAAAGTCTTGTAGAAACGACTACAGAATAACTTCGCAAAATAATATAAAATGGTTAGATTCTATTTTCTATCCAACAAACGTACGCCACGAAAAAGATAAAGAAAGATACGGAATAGGAATTCTTTCTATCAATTTCGTGATCGCAACGTCCGTATTTGAGAATCGATATAGAACAATCTAGTACTTTTAAGCGATAGAGTCACGTATATCATACTATGTAGTTCCTGAGATTAGCACGTTCATATATACAAACTCTACAGCTTCAAAATATTAGTATAGATTATACAAAACAGGCTACCTTATCGTTTTAATACCATCTCTGCGAGGCAATATAACGCAAACGTAAAGAGTAAAATTCTATTAAGCAATGACCAAAATATGTGAAACTATTCCATGTTTTTGTCAAATTTACCGAAGTCTTGTCCAAAATTATTGAAGTACATATGTAGAGTAGGTAGATGTGCTACGAATTATTTAATTCTGTGCTAAGTTTTTAAAACATAAGATTAATTTAACTTAATTTCACGTCTAAGATGTAATTATTTTTTCTTCTAATAAAAAGAAAGAACAAATTTTCCATTACATTTCTAAACGTAATCCGTATGGAACACACGTCGTAAAATCTCGGAAGAAGCTTGCACAGATTAAAAATAATATAACTTCACGGAAATAACAGTAAAATATAAATGTATACAAGAACACGTTCCATATAACTGCGGTGCAAAGTTTTCGTAAGCTGTAAACTTGAGTTACACGTATTTGCACAACATTGTACATTTGCAAACTGTCTGGAATTGTGTTATTCTTTGTAACACAGGTATTCGTTAGAATGCACGTATAGAGTGCTTAGTTCTAGTATACTTTCTGTAAAAGCTTATCATAGCGCCTGAAATTTTAAGTCTTAACTTTTTTGTTCACGCAAGTGTTCATGTATAGTCATTTTGTAAAATAAAATCGATTTGAGATAGTCTATTTCAATAAGCGATAGAAACTAAGACATCGTTATTTCTCTTATTTTTGTTATTTGTAGAGTTTAATGAGCTTTTTAATTTTTATAGAACCTTTACCTTTTTCTATTGTGAGTGTGTGTGTGTATTATTTATTAAGATAAATCCTTAGGTAAACTAAATCCGCCAAAATGTATTTAAATGTTTTACTATTTATCAGAGCTGATAAAAAATAAGTATAGTAAGATAGTCGTAGTAGGTAGCCCTACTAGCTTTCCGCCCGTGGCTTCGCCCGCTTTGCCTCATCATCATCATCATCAACCCATATACGTTTCCACTGCTGGGACACGGGCCTCCTATGAGGGTACAGGCCATAATCCACCACGCTGGCCAAGTGCGGGTTGGCGGATGACACATGTCGTCGAACTTTTTAATTTTTCGACATGTCGGTTTCCTCACGATGTTTTCCTTCACCGTTCGAGCAGTGGTGATGTTACAACACGCGCAGAAAAATTGAAAAATCAATTTATTTCCTGCGCGCTCGCCTGGTCTCGAACCCCGGACTTATCGATTCGAAGTCCGAGGTCTCACCACTAAGCCAGCACTGCCGCTTTGCTTAATACCCTTTAATACCCAATAAATTATATACCAAACCTTCCTCTTGAATATTACTATTTATAAAAAAAATAGCATCAAAATCTGTTGCGTTTTTTTTTAAGATTTAAGGATACATAGGGACAGTGAAAGCGGCTTTTTTATACTATGTAGTGATTAAGTTGATTATGAGATCATAACTTATCAAAGTTAATAAATACGTTAAACAAACTATATTCAAATAACAGTAGCATTCACAGCAAAACATAATTTAATGTAATTTCCATACAGATAGAATTACTTCTTTTTGAAAGTCGGTTAGAAACAGAATCAAGTACTTGATTGTAACGACGATAATATATCGTATAAAAGTTGCCGAGATCTGACCTAGTTGTGTATATTATGAATATTGTATTAGGTCCATAATAAGTTGGGAAAATCGGTAAATACCGTCTAAAATACGTATTCGAATATGTTATAAAGTTTTGTTAAATCTTCTTATGTGATAGAAGTAATAAGTTAATTATATATTGTAAAGATAATTTGATTTGATTTGATTTGATTCGTGAGATCTTTTTCATTTTGTAGCTTTTATTTCCCATAGAGTTTGATATCAATTTTTACCAAACTTTGTCTAAAAAATCTATTAGTTTCAATAGTTTTACCCACCGCTATCGTTATCCATGGCAAATTGATTTGTCCTCAAAAAATCTTAATTTAAATTATTCAATAATTAATTTATAATCGTACAAGTACAATCTAATAATTCTCTGTATTTTTGTATTTTAATAGTTACGATTATAAAATAATAGCTTTCCGCCCGTGGCTTCGTCCGCTTTGTCTAAAACCTATTAAATTATATACTAAATCTTCCTCTTGAATCACTCTATCTATTTAAAAAAACCGCATCAAAATCCGTTCCGTAGTTTGAAAGATTTAAGCATACAAAGGGACATAGAGACAGAGAAATCGAATTTGTTTTATACTAGGTAGTAAAGACCCGTAATATATTTGTAAGATCATAATAATCATAGTTTTATTGACGTATAAAGTTATTTCCTTCTTTACGATTCGTTTATGGGACAAAATGTCATAAACACCTTGAAATGTGCTTAAAAGAAATGAAGATATATCGTAATATGAGACGCGGAATGGGCAATTTGAATGTAATAATAAAAGGAAAATATAATATGATCATAACGTTTTTTAGACACGCTTAAATTGTGTTATTTTTCAAGATTATGCTCGCTTATGATGGTTGAACTGACTGGTATGGAAAATCTGGTCGCCATTTTAGGATTTTCATAAAATATTTTGTGTAAGCATGTTTTTACGTTCTTCAATACTTAATTAAAATCTATATTCATATTATAAAGCTGAAGAGTTTGTTTGTTTGAACGCGCTAATCTTAGGAATACTGGTCCGATTTGAAAAATTCTTTCGGTGTTAGATAGCGCATTTATCGAGGAAGGTTATAGGTTATATATCATCACGCTAAGACCAACAGAAGCGGAGCAATGTTGGTGAAACCGTGGGGAACAGCTAGTGCTTAATATACTGTTTAAAGTACTATTTTTAGTAATTATAATTTTATGTGGAAAGTGTGGACGGTAATAATTCCTTCAGTTTTAAACTTATTAGAATGAGAAATGAAACAATATTCTTAGGCTAAACATTTTGTACCTACAAAGAACCTTCAAACAAACTTCTTTAGGTAGTTACCGTATATTTGTCGCTCCAATGAACAACTGAAAGCACAGAAAACTCTTTTACAAATTTGTATATTGACATGAAACATGGAATAAAGTTTTTATAATATTTTGGAAAACGTTTTCCGCGACTTACCTACCACGTCCACACAGACCGAACTGTTTCGCATAGAAATTGCTTCGCGAGCCTGCTCGCTCTGTGTGTACTCTCCGTATAAAAATTGTGAACGTCTACGTTTTGCCTAAATAAAGGTCGGTTACATAAACCAAATTTCGCACGTATGAAAATTTATTTAGGCCATACAGTAAACAGTAAAGTGACACACATTTTTCATGTTCAGGTGATAAAATATTTGTTGGTAAGCATTTTATGAATTATTGCTTTTGGCCTACTGTTATTGAATTTACCGACTTATGGCTCTACTAATTTTAGTGACGCCTTTTGGTTATATTCTTTGATATTAAAAATGTAGTTAATTATACGATAGTTAAATATATTGTAACAAATAAATAAATGAAATGTATGTAATTTACATACATTTTATTTATTTACTAGCTTCCGCTCGCGACTCCGTCCGCGCGGTTGTCGGTCTTCGATGGATGGTTTTTCTCCATTTTGAGTAACTCTGACAATGCCATCTAATATCTATTGGACCCAAATACGGCTAGGCCTATAATAATACGCAACGTGTGTTCGCGGTTCTACAGAACAACGTCTATGGATGAAACTGAAAAATTAAGATTATTTTTTTTCTATGTATTTTTCCAGGATAAAAAGTATCCTTTTTTACGCCCAGGATAATAAGGTATAATTATACCAAGTTTCATCGAAATCGAACCGGTAGTTTTCACGTGATGTCTTCACATACAGACAGACAGACAGACAAAAATTTTATTAATCACATATTTGGGTTTGGTATCAATCCAGTAACACCCCCTGCTATTTATTTTTTCAATATTTTCAATATACAGAATTGACCCTTCTACAGATTTATTATATGTATAGATTATACAATTATAATAGTAACCGGTATTAATAAACTCCCGGTCTTAATTACATTTTAGCAATAAGGCTGTCATTTGAATAATGCATTTTAGGTTACTATCAATTTTGTTTATTTTGCATAAATAGGTAGTTAATAATCATTTTTTACATGCAACATCTATTATAAATCTTTTCAATAGTTTTTGTATCGCACGAAATAATATTAAAACAACCTTGTTGGAGCTCTTACTGGTTTAAATGTTTATTTTAGTACATATTTCTTATATTTTTCAATACATACATTGTACCTACAAAGTTACATGCAAATGATGTAATCAACATTAATTACGCCATAAAACATTAATAACGTAATTTACTCATAATAGTCAATTAGAAAATGTCCGTGTACCTTTGTTTAGAAAAGTAATCAAACATTAATTAAAATCGAAGCAATACATTGAGTTACTATGTACTACGTAATAGAGAGGACATCGCTACTACACTATTTGTAACATGAGTTAGAGTCAATCGTCTCAAACAAATTTTTTTTTGTTACGTTGATTGGTTTTAATTGATAAGCTTATTCGTATTTTTATAATAAGATAAACAATATTTATTTGTTACATTGATTGGTTTGAATTTATAAGTAATAAGAGGCAAAATATCTACAAAGTGTATGTAGCCGCCACGCGCCGCCTCTCTTGTCGCACAAATTTTGTTCGTGGTGTCCTCTCTATACGTAGTATTATCTCAATGACGCAATATGAACCAAAACATGATAATAAAGAACATTATCAGAAGTAATAGAATTAAACAAACAATTCTCAACACAAAAGCGTAATACGAATAAGATATTTGAAAGACGCGACATTTAATTTAGGGGTTTAATGAATTTTCTGGAAACAATCAACGAGGAGTGAGGACTATCTTAATTGGTTTTATGATTGAAATTCCCTTTCTATTGGTGGAGATAACAAACGTGAGTTACCGTATTTGGGGTATATACTTATATACCAGTTCCAGGAAATATTGTCACGCGGTGGCCCCTTGGGTACCCGAATCACCCCCATGTATGCTGAAGGACTTTCGAATTAAAAAAAAGTTATAACAGGGCCACCGCTTAACAGTCTTTCTTGGGACATCCTGTATCTTTAAACAATTCCCGTGTCTTGTAATAGTATATGATGGGCCCTATTCACAACGGGCAACGTTGGGCGAGTGGAGGTAATCGCGATAGTGTATAATATGGCCTAAAAGATATAGTAGCCAGTAGGTGTTTATTCATAATCAACTTGATGGTGGCAAATATTAACGATCGTTTGTTGGGCCAACGCTGTCCATTGACAAAACAAATGCATTTGATATTCATGTCATTGATCAATAAAAACTATATATATATTAGTCTTTTAATTTTTGTCTGTTCGTGTTATAATTACTAGAGTCAAATTGCATATCTGTATTTAGTTATACAATTGTATCTCATTTTGTATAACATGACTCCTATATATTATGGTTTACGTAACAGGCGAACTAATGACTTTTGCCTTGTCTTGACTGCTATTTGTTAATTGCTGTCATGTAACTGGGACAAACTTATTATATTATATTCATAGTTTCATATAAATTAATCTATACATATTATAATTAAAATCGTAGGAAAGTCTGTATGTATGTCCGGGCTACGGCTACAAAAAGACTATGGCTACTGCATGGATTTACTTCAAATTTGGTACAGATATCGCTTGAGACTTGAGGAAGGACATAGGATAGGTATTGTCCCAGAAATCCCACGGGAACAGGAATTATGCGGGTTTTTCTTCGATTGCGCGGGTGGAAAGCTAGTGGTAAAAAAATTGATTAAATCGGTGCAGTTGTTTCGGAACCTGTTCAATTAAAACAAACAAACAATCAAATATTTCCTCTTAATAATATTAGTGTTTTTTCTTCATAAAAAACGACGTCTGCTCCTCTTTCTTCTACTTTTTTGTAAAACTACGCCTTATTATAGAACATTCCAAAACAAAACAAAACTTAATTTGTTCTAGAAAAAAAAAACGCTTCACAAAATTCATTCATGTAACTTTTTTTAATAATCTGTAGTGTTAAGTTCATTAAAACTTTGATATCGTTAAAAGCAGTGAAGTTCATAAAAAAGTCTTGAAAACAAGAAGGAAAACTACAAGTTTCGGGCGATAATAAACTTAAGATATTAATAATGAAGTGAGATTCTTTGAAAGTTGTGAATTTTTTAATATTGTCCGTGACTATAATTATGTATTGTTAAAAACGTTAAGATGTTAGACGTTAACTTATTCTGTGAGGAATTTTTTATTACAAAAACGTACATTATTAAAACTATTTTAATGATGTACATTTTTTACGCCAAATTTATTTTAATTGTATGTTAATTATCAACAGAATTCGCTATAAAATTAAATAGGATTTAGGTATGTGACATGTAAAATGATAAGTTTCTCTACGTTTCAACAAAAATAAAAAAATCCACCTTCATTGAGCTCTAATTTAGACACAATTAACAACGAGCTTCAATTATTGTTTTTATATACATTTTACATATACAGGGTGTCCCACTGTTGGTATACTAAGCTCAAAGGAGGTTATAGTTTTGCATACGCTGAGTACGTAAAAAATACTTATAAAATTCCAGACGCATTTTTTTTTCAAATAGATGAATTCTTAAAACTCTATACCCTTAACAAGCAACCCGCCCAACTTTGCCACCCGCACGTGAGCTATCGTTTAAGATTATGTTTTCATAGCCAAATGCTCACATTAGAGAAGCGGTAGGTATATGCCGGCTGCGCGAAGCTAGAGAAGAAAACATGGATTTTCAGGAAAAATTTAACAAAAAAATTTTGACGTAATTTTGTTGTTTAAGTACCTATTTTTTACGTGATCAACGTATGCAAGACTATAAGTTCCTTCGCACTATACCAATAGTGGGACATCCTGTATATTTATTACCTACTAGATTTCCGCCCGCGGCTTCGCCCGCGTTTGCAAAGGAAAACCCGCATAGTTCCCGTTCCCGTGAGATTTCCGGGATAAAAACTATCCTATGTGTTAATCCAAGTTACCCTCTACATGTGTGCTAAATTTCATTGTAATCGGTTCAGTAGTTTTTATGTGAAAGAGTAACAAACATCCATACATCCATACATCCATACAAACTTTCGCCTTTATAATATTATTATAGTTACACCATAATAGAGGAACTACAAGTTACAATGAAGCGTGTCTTGAATCAATAAATAAACGTTATTAACATTAAAAGTTACAATTATCATATTATTTGTTTTAAAGCAATAATTTCTAAAACTATCTCTAATTAATGCATTTGCATTAACAGCGAACTTGGTTACCCACGTCAAATCTTCACCATAATAGAAGCCATAAACATTTTCGCACATAAAGCGAGTCAGCTTTATTCAGCCGCTTCAAAAAGTACACAGTAACATCAATGCAGCCTTCTGGGAGAGTTAATTTGATTAAACAAGCGATGCAGCGCTGCAGTTGTAAATGGCTTGAGTGTTTGAGTAGCGTTCCATTGTTACGTTTTATTTATTTTTTTGTTCTAGAATTTTCTAGAACTGTTTAACGAAATTTATTTACTATTATGGTAGTTCTGTAGGGCTTGAGTTCAATAATTGTGGTAGAGTCAATATTTAAATTTCATATTCATATGCCGCTACCGTATTATGTTACAATCAGTTACAATATTATTATGTTTAATTATTTCCTTTTACTTATATGAAAATGAACCAAAGATTATGCGTGCGTAAATCATAAAAAAAGTAAAATGAATAATATGTTTTTTTGCATCAAATTTTTATTAGATATTATTATAATTTTGGTTCGGTTTATAATGTTTGAAAAATGAAAAGGTAAGAATGAAATAAAAAGTATGTATATGTGTATATGTTTGTGCAGATATTTACAAGTAGGCAAGTTTTGGTATGCGTGTCTGTGTTTGTGTGCGTGAGTAAGTGTTCATATTATTATGATTATTGTACATGTACACATTTTTACTGAAAATTAAGCTTTTTTAATATTTAGCTCTTATACTATTATCCGTTTTATAATTGACGTCCATTTAGCCGGCACACAGAGGGTCACCGGATTTATATCTCATGTAATAAATGGTTATGCTTGTGTCGGCATTATTCACAACCATTTTGAATAGATATTAGTTTGCCTGTGTGCACTAGAAATTAATGTCATTTATTTTATATTTGTTGATCTAGTTGGTTCTGATCTTAGATTGTTTAGGAATTTTAGGTAGTTTGGTGGGTGTTTTTTGCAGATATGTTTTTGTCAGTTATAAGTACTTAGGTATGTTTTACAAGTATAAATAATAAATCAATTTCTGTACCCTCATTTATTACCTAGTTTTTTATGCATACTTAAGAATATCTTATAGTATATAAAGCGTATAAATAATTTTTCATATGTTTGATATTATGACTGCAAGACAGTAGGTATGTTTTTACGAATGTAATAAATGTTTTAAAAATTTGAATGTGTTTTATTTCATTATCCAAAAACCTGACTGAATACGAAGGTTTTTATCTAGGGTTTTCATAATGTGTGAATAACGAGTAAAGTCACAGGTATTGAGTTGTTTAAAATAGTCTCTACGTAGTTTTATCTGGGTCTATTTATATTATGTGCTTCAACCGGGAATCGAATACCCACTATCTTCTTCCGCTAAGTATGTTTTTCTATATAATTAGGTCAAGCGTGATCAAAGAAACTGTCCAAACTGTTTTTACTTGAGCTAACGAAGATTTTTTATTTTCAACAGTAGGGTGCATGTAAACCTGGACACAGTATGGAAATATTATAAGGTTTGTTCTTAAAGTAAAGTTAGTGTTTAATTATAGTACTTACATATTACAGTAAATAAATAATTTGTTTGTCTAGAAATTGTTTCATAAAAAAATTGAATTGTGAAATATCTAGGATAGGATTCTCAAACGTTTCTAGAAATCTTAAACGACTACGAATATAAACATAATCTGGTGCTTAAAAATATTTTCTCATTCTCAAGACTGTCACGTGTATTCCTCTGTTTTCCAAAATCGATTATAATTGTATGTTCACTATAATTTTATAAATGCGCAAGTCTTATTTGGATGGATGCATAGCTATCCGCTGTATTCTGTAGGCTGCTTCAAACCTTAAATAACTTTTTATCTCTGATACGATACAAAAGCTGACTGAAGACTATTTGAAACGAATTTACAGTAGAATATGGATTCTCCTCCAGTTTTGAAGAGGGTTTAAAGCATAATATAACAATTAAAAGAATATATAAACTACTAAAATGGCCATGTTTGTGTCTACCATAAGAGCCGCGATCAAAATAGGATGACTTTGATAAATGTTTCACTCTTCCGCGTCCAAAACTGGGTGAATACAAGTTTTGTCCGCGGCTTTACGTGCTTTTTCTCTTAAAATAGCTTAATATTTAATACCAGCTGCTAAAATATTAGCATGAATATTTCTAAGGATAATGGCCTATATTTGTGAAAAAAAAAGAAGTCTTAGTTTACTTTGTAAAGATGTAGCTTTCAACTACAAGCATTATATTATACCTATGCTAAAACTATGATATTTTGTACCTATATGGGATCTAAAATAATTCGAAAAAGAATATAATGAGACTAGATACTAGAAATCTATATGCGAGTTTGGTTAGGGTCAGCGTACAGTGTACGTGACCGAAAAACGGATAAGCGTTCACTTGAAAACGGAGCTAGATAGCTCAGAGTTTCGAGTGCTTCCTTCATTCAGGCTCAAATAAAGCATTCTTACTCAGTGAATAATATACTTTGTTATGTGTGGAATGTTCTAGAATTCTAGATGTTTTGTAGTTAGACGTTTTTTCTCTCTTTTTGTGAGCTTGTAGATAAGTTGTTCGAATTTGTATTGGAGAAAGGATTGGAATAGTGCACTAGTAAATAATATCTAATGAGATAGAACAATAATTATTATCTACTTCTAGTAATTTCTTACGTAAATAATAAGTTGAGAATGATTCTTTCTCCTAGTATGTTAATAATTTGAAAATAACATAATATGTTTTTCTTATTACGTAACAAGTAAAAAGTGGTCAAAAAGTATCTATAGTAATAATAAAACCAAATATTTTAAATTATTTAATTACTGGTTAATTTCCGCCCGCGGCTTCGTCCGCGTTTTCAAAGAAAAACCCGCATAGTTCTTGTTGCTGTGGGATTTCCGGGATAAACAGTAGCCTATGTCTTATTCTGAGTCTTCAGCTACCTACACACTAAATTTTATTGTAATCGGTTCAGTAGTATTTGCATGAAAGAGTAACAAACATCCATCCTCACAAACTTTCACATTTATAATATTAGTAGGATAACCAAAATACAAACAAACCTATTCCTAAAAAAAACAAACCATATTATAGAGATATATGTATTACAAAGTCTAATTTTCCTTCTACAAACCCATTGAAGGAAAATCGTGCATGAAAGTTGGTATAAAACTTCATCAATTATACCCGTGAGAAGCCGGGGCGTATGCTAGTTGACTATAAATCAGGCAAATCGCTTCTAAAACTCTGTTTGACTCACGTAACATGTGTTAGAGCACAGTATATCGAAACGAAGTATGGATAAAAACGCTCGACACACACAACATGCGCATTGACAAGACACGTAAGCAGTCGTCGAGTTGTTATCAGTAGCAAGTGCTCTCTTCAAAGAAACGTCGAAATGTCTTCGTATAATCGCGTAAAGGTAAATAATAAACATATTGACAAGTTAAAGAGTTAAAGTTCAAGACAAGTTAAAGATTTACAAAGTAAATAACCCTATTGCATCAATGGTAAAAGTGAAATAGTGGGATAATAAGCAGATGCATTATGCATACATGCGTTTTCTTCGTCTCTACAGTCTACCGGGAATAAAACCCAGGACCCCTCAGTTATAGGTACGCTCATGCGTTAGCCACTGTACCAAAGAAATGGTTAAATTCTTTATTCTTAAATACTATGTAGGTATATTATCGAATAGACTTAATGTTATAGAAAAAGTAGTGCTGTAAATAGAGTAACCGTTCGTATTATATTTACTGTGGTTAGAGGCTCGTAGAATTCTCTATGTTATCAGAAATACGTAATAGCTGTGAATAGTACGTGCTCTTTAACGAACCTCTGAACTATGTTATTTATTGTTTGTTTAGTTCGATGTCTATTAATTGCAATGATAAGCTTGTCAGATTTCGATGCCTTTTATGTAAGAAAGTAGCAATACTTTTTATTTACAAATAACTAGAAACAAATTGCTAGAACTAAACCAAATTTAAATGAGACGATAGCAAGCAACAGCTTTATAAAAAAATAATTGTCAAAAGCGGTTCACCCAGTCAAAAGTTCTCAGGTAACAAAGCCAAAAAAATACAGTCGAATTGAGAACCTCCTTGAACTATAACATGAGCATTAACTTAAAATGACCATCCGTTCAAAACTTGACAGAATCCGTCCTCACTGGGATCGGGAGTTGCCATTTGTAAAGAAGAAGAAGAGAACCTCCTTTTTTAAGTCGTCAATAAAAATGTTGATAATTGCATCGTAATTATAAACAAACTGACTGACTATCAAACGTTTTCAATATACCTACGTCATATTATACATAAATAATTATTAATTAGTGCCTAATTACTATGCCTGAAAGCCTGAAATAGACATTGATAATTATCTCCCGATTGTATCATATTAAGCTGTTTATAATTTATATGTTAAACTAAACATTTTGGCCATGTTTGCGACGCTTATCAATTCATTATAATGCCTTTATGTTTATCCAATATTGTTCATCGAAACAGAATGTATCACTCATGCATTGAAATATGAAAGCGGATTATTTAGTTACGTTTATAGCTAACTAGTTGATGCCCGCGGCTCCGTCTGGATTAATATATTTTTTACAATATCCTCTCTTCCCAAAACAAAAGTATTAAGACTTTTCTATATTTATAATTTTAGAGGATAATAAATAGATAGATGGATAAAGAAATGTTTTATTTTATTATATTATTTAGTAGATAGATACTTATTATAGTATAATATAATTATCTAACATATTTGTATCATTCTTAAACGGCTGAACCGATTTTGGCTTAGGTGCAGAAAACCATTACCTAAAGGTAAATTTTCTTCATTCATGAATTATTTTTAACCTTTAATATAAGAGACTTAGGTAATGGCTCTATTTTTGCGGAAAGTAGTTAACATTCGTCACAGATAGGCAACGATGCAGATATAACATATGGACGCCATTTTGGCACCACACCAGCTGCCCAAAATTGTATTTATTATATTTCCTTTCTGTAACGCCAAATCAAGCTTTGATCGTTGTTCGCGAAAAATATAACGCCTTACGAAAATATGCAAGCAAAGATCGTTTCTTGCGAATTATTGGCAATGTTTTTATTATTTGTGGGTGTTGTTTAATGGGTGTTTTTTTGATTTGTTGGTAGTTATTCATCTTTTGACCAATATTCTTCATGCGTATGAATATTTAAAATATAGTTAGGCTTTTCAGAGTTTCTTCTTTGATTATTATTAAACTAGATTTCCGCCCGCGTCTTTTGTCTTCTCCGAGCTTTCGCATTTATAAAATTAGTAGGATTTTACTACTTTTGCATTTGTAATCACTTCTTGACATCAATTTATTATAAAACCCATTTTAATATTAAACTTGACAAATATAATTTGAAATGCAGCTGTAGTTACTCAGCCACGCTCAGCTATGACACATTACAATTGCATGAATGAGAAATGAGAAAAAAATATGGATAAAATCTTCTTTGAAGTGGGTTGTATATAAAAATTGGAGCGCATTTATGTTTTGCATCTTTTTGATTTTCAATATAAAATATAGACTTAAACAAACAAAACAAAAAAAAGAAAAGAAAAAAAACAAAGAAACAAACTTGTGTCTGAAGTCGAGTCTTCCCTTCAAGAAGTCTCGGATTGGGGCGAACTTAATCTTGTTGAGTTCAATCCCCAAAAGACACAGGTTTGCGCGTTCACCGCTAAAAAGACCCCATTTGTCGTAGAACCTCGGTTTAAGAGTACTCCCCTTAGTATATCGCCGAAAATCGGAATCCTCGGAGTTGAAATCTCGAGTGACGTTCAATTCCGCAGTCATTTGGAAGCGAAGGCTAAATTAGCCTCGAAAAAGCTTGGTGTGCTCAGCAGATCGAGACAGTACTTCAAGCCGGCCCACCGACTTCAGCTGTACAAGGCTCAGGTGCGACCGCATATGGAGTACTGTTCTCATCTCTGGGCCGGAGCCCCTCAGTATCAACTCCTTCCTCTTGACCGCATCCAACGTCGAGCAGCTCGAATTGTCGATGACCGTAGGCTTTCCGATAGGCTCGATCCTCTGTCAGTGCGAAGAGACGTTGCGTCTCTCTGTATACTGTACAGAATCTACTATGGGGAGTGCTCTGAGGAATTGTTCCACCTACTACCAGCCGCACAGTTCCACCACCGGACCACACGCCGTAAAAACCAGTTCCATCCGCACCATCTGGATGGTTGGCGCTCCACCACTGTCCGCTTCACCCGCAACTTCCTTCCGCGTACGGTGAAACTGTGGAACGATTTGCCACCTGCGGTGTTCCCGAACAACTACGACATTGGGGCCTTCAAGAAAAGAGCTTATTTGTCCATAAAAGGCCGGCAAAGCACCTGCAACACTTCTAGTGTTGCAAGTGTTTATGGGCGGTGGTGACCACTTACCATCAGGTGGCCCACCTGCCCCTTTGCTTGCTCTGACATAAAAAAAAAAAAAAAAAAAAGACTATACACTAGGTACCTAAAGTTATATAAATCACTAGCTTTCCGCCCGCGGCTTCACCGACTCAGTCTAAAACCTAATTAGTGGCACATATCTTTCATCGAGAATCACTCTATCTATATTCTATACTAGCTTCCGCCCGCGACTCCGTCCGCGCGGATGTCGGTCTTCGCGTGGATGGTTTATTTATCCATTTTGAGTACCTCTGACAATAACATCTTATAAATATCTATTGGACCCAATTCCCAAATACGGCTAGGCCTATAATAATACGCAACGTGTGTTCGCGGTTCTACGGAACAACGTCTATGGATAAAACTGAAAAATTAAGATTATTTTTTTTCTACGTATTTTTCCAGGACAAAAAGTATCCTATTTTAAGCACAGGATAATAAGGTATAATTATACCAAGTTTCATCGAAATCGAACCGCTAGTTTTCACGTGATGCCTTCACATACAGACAGACAGACAGACAGACAGACAGACAGACAGACAGACAAAAATTTTTTTAATCACATATTTGGGTTTGGTATCGATCCAGTAACACCCCCTGCTATTTATTTTTTCAATATTTTCAATGTACAGAATTGACCCTTCTACAGATTTATTATATGTATATAGATAAGAAAAACTACAGCGACACCGACTTAATTTCATACTATACTAGCTTACCGCCCGCGACTTCGCCCGCTTTGTCTAAAACCTAATAAATTATATATATACCTTCCTCTTGAATCACTCTATCTATTAAAAATAAAAAAAATGTGTGCGTGGTAGGGATAAGAAAAAGGTGGCGCGTATCGGAAAAATGTCACGCGTAACGAAAAAATGGTACACTAAATTTTTTTCCAACCCCGATAAAGAAGTTTCACTTCAAAAACCGCATCAAAATCCGTTGCGTAGTTACAAAGGGACATAGGGACAGAGAAAGCGACTTTGTTCTATACTATGTAAGTGATAGGAATTCTCGAAGGACCTTTCATAGTTAGGCTTCATTTTCTTAAAATTATTACATACGTGTTTTATGTATAAATACACCCAGCATAGTCATTTATTTTATTACGAGGTCTAAGTTCTTACCCTTAGCATAATTTCGTTCAAACGTAACGAGCCTCAATTTGCGCATAATTTAAATTTATTTACATAATTGTTAGTTACTCCGATCGGCTTCGGTGTCATATTATAATTAAATTATTCTGGAATATTCCATTGCCTTATTCTGTAGAAATAATATAATAAAAAAACAATGTTTATATTGTTATGTTATAGCACAGATTATACCGTTAAAGCTTGCAATTAGTGATATAATCTGTATAATTATAAAATATAATTTAAATATTTTTCGCGATTTTACGATTTAAAAATGTAAGCATAATCTATCTAAAAATGAAACCCATTTTCCTTGGTCACGGCATCAAGCGTGAACGGGTGGACCGATTTCGATAATTATTTTTTTATTATATTCCTTGAAGTACGAGGATGGTTCTTATGTAGAGAAAACGTAAATATGTACCACGGGCGAAGCCGGGGCGGACCGCTAGTCTACAATAAAACGCCATTCTGTCAAAATCAAAAATTGCTGAAAAAATTGGAAAATTTAGAACAAAAACGTCTTAATTTACTCGATTTATATAGGTACACGGGTCCACCCAGGTTCAAAAGCAATTTAGATATACATAATTGAATTTCACTAATACATTTTAAATTTCTTGTCTTAAATATTTAAGAGATAATGAGAATTTACTTTGTTATGCGGAGACGAATCGCGGTATCTCCAAATTGTAATATTTCAACGTATTCTGGAATTTCACTGTTATTTTTGAAGTGAAACTTCTTTAGGCCCGTTGAGAGTAAAATTTTAAGGCTCCATGGCAATACCGTTACGTCATGGAGTACCTAAGGCGACGATTTTGGTATCTTTGTTCTTGCCAAAGAAGTTTCACTTCTGACACGTGTGCTCGGCACGCTCTTTTTTATCAGCAAAAGGTATAAGAGATGTTTTAAGGTTTATATTTATTATGATTTTAGAAAGAGTTCAGGCCAAATTAGCCATGAAAATCAACTTTAAAAAAAATATTTTATCTCAAAACCATAGATAGCTCAAAACTTAAGTTTTTTGCGTAGGTACCTAACTACCTATATTTGAATTAAAAATAAATAAATAATAGGTATGTAACTAAAGGAACCCTGATAATATTACTATAAGTAATAAATCAAGATAAAATAAAAATACAATAGATAAAAGATCAAGATAATAATGTTTGTTATGTCGATCGCGATCCACCTCCTATTTACAAACATATAATTATGTTATGGTTCTGACGTCTTCGGCCTTAATTACTATTAATAATATGAAACTGATGCTACTGTTTTTAAAATCATTTTTAAATTTTTATATGAAGTATCTTTTCAATAGGTAGTAAGTTTTTCGGATCTTATTTTATAACTTGCTGTGCTCCGCGGTTTTCGTGAACGCGCTAATCTCAGGAACTACTGGTCCGATTTGAAAAATTCCTTTGGTGTCATTCATTGAAGAGAGGAAGGCTATAGCTATAAGCTATAATTATGTCATCACACTAACCAACAGGAGCGGAGCCACGTGGGTGTAACCGCGGAGCGCAGCTAGTAAGTTGTTCAACAAAAATCTATTCTGAATAAAAAGCAAAACCACTGGAAATTCTAAAACATAAGAAACTAATCTTCAACAAAACCATTAATTTTATAAGAAAAGCCTTGAAGAAGTTTTGCAGCTATCCGTTAAGATCCGTTGAAACTTTCTCAATGTATTACACGAAGTTCATAGTTTAAGAATGCCTATTATAGCAGAGATATTATTTCGGTCAAAGAAACCGAATTAAGAAAAAAGTATTGACTTATCTATACATATATAATGTGTAGAAGGGTCAATTCTGTACATTGAAAATATTGAAAAAATAAATAGCAGGGGGTGTTACTGGATCGATACTAAACACAAATATGTGATTAAAAAAATTTTTGTCTGTCTGTCTGTCTGTATGTTCAGGCATCACGTGAAAACTAACGGTTCGATTTCGATGAAACTTGGTATAATTATACCTTATTATCGTGGGCATAAAATAGGATACTTTTTATCCCGGAAAAATACGTAAAAAAAAATCTTAATTTTTCCGCGCGGACGGAGTCTCGGGCGGAAGCTAGTACGACATATTTACCCTTGTATAGAGTAATTAATATTAAGGTAAAGGCTCCTAATACGGCGGTAGTCAAAATCGCTTCCTAATACGGTGGTATTTCTATTTTCGAGTTTTATTCCTGTTTTATAAATTTTAAGTACACCAAAACGTAAGCTATTTATTCCAAATTTATTACTCCATGACTTAACTAACGTTTGCAAGTATAGCACATAGACAACACAACAAGATCAATCAATCTGTGTAACGGCATCGACATGAGAGGTGTTTCCATACAAACGCGAAACAACAAAAGTAAGTACACTAATATTTATAAACTAAGTTTTTCGTATAAAAAAGCCGTTCAAGTTTGTATATGTATTGTTTATTGCATTTTCCTACTATTACACTCACTATTTAAATAGCTTGTTTCATATTTGTAAGTCATTTTCTACCCAAAAAATAAGAAATAAAATACCGCCGTAATACGATACAAATTTTATAGATTAATCCTAATACGGTGGCATAACTCCGAAATAGGAAAAATACTGGGCATGTTTAATTGTTTATAACTTTCATTTGATTTACTTATTGAATTAATTCCAAGATTAGTTGGAATAATTATTAATCTGATAAATTAGAAACCATATTCTGCGGTATGTTTTCTTAACTAGAAATCCAGTTAAATATGAAAATGGTTGAGTACAAAATGTTTGTTTCTTAGAAGGGGTAAAAATAGGAAGGTGTATTTTAATGTATCACAAATCATTTATTTTGTATAACTGTTGATTTGAGTTTTACACATCTGAGCCAAAAAACTGTTATCATTTGAATAAGCATTTACATTCTCTTGTTTATCGAATTTTTGATGGGTCAGAATTAGGATTATTAAAAACACGAGTAGTTTTCCTATTACGGTGGTAGATATTTCCAGGTAACTCTGTATTAGGTTATATATGATCTCCTATTACGGCCCTATTTCATAGAACTTAAAATTATCAGATTTAGGGTTGCGTAAATAAATAAGAAGTTTTGTGTCTTTTTTTGTGGATTCTTATTTGATATGCGTGTTTTTTTTTCCGATAAAACTAAAAGCATAAATGAAACACATTAAAAGTGAATCAACGTAATCAAACCAATGGTTAATGAATAAAAAACTTACAATTTACTTTACTAACACATTCCTATTATTTAACAAATATTATTTGTACGGAACTTCAATGTATATAATATCTGACCCTCCGTATTAGGAGCCGCCTACCGCAGTATTAGGCTCTGACCAAAATCATACCTCCGTATTAGGGAAAATCGACATGACTATTTAAATATTTTTTTAAAATAAGAAATATCATGAAAATAAACATAGACTCAACAGCAATACAAAATTTAAGTTCCACTTTTAACGATAAAGTGGTTTGGCACCTTTAGAAAGACTTACAAATGCTTATTTTTGATACTTACTTTCAAATGTTGCGAAATACCTCCGTATTAGGTGCTTTTACCTTATGTTGTTTTAGATAAAACAGACTGTAATTATTTTATAAATATTATAAAACGCAAATCAAAATGAATGTAATTATGGATGTGCTAGATATCTACCCGCGGCTTCGTCCGCGTTTTCAAAAAAAACCCGCATAGTTCCCGTTCCTGTGGGATAAAAAGTAGCCTAAGGTAAAAGCACCTAATACGGAGGTATTTCGCAACATTTGAAAGTAAGTATCAAAAATAAGCATTTGTAAGTCTTTCTAAAGGTGCCAAACCACTTTATCGTTAAAAGTGGAACTTAAATTTTGTATTGCTGTTGAGTCTATGTTTATTTTCATGATATTTCTTATTTTAAAAAATTATTTAAATAGTCATGTCGATTTTCCCTAATACGGAGGTATGATTTTGGTCAGAGCCTAATACTGCGGTAGGCGGCTCCTAATACGGAGGGTCAGATATTATATACATTGAAGTTCCGTACAAATAATATTTGTTAAATAATAGGAATGTGTTAGTAAAGTAAATTGTAAGTTTTTTATTCATTAACCATTGGTTTGATTACGTTGATTCACTTTTAATGTGTTTCATTTATGCTTTTAGTTTTATCGGAAAAAAAAACACGCATATCAAATAAGAATCCACAAAAAAAGACACAAAACTTCTTACCTATTTATTTACGCAACCCTAAATCTGATAATTTTAAGTTCTATGAAATAGGGCCGTAATAGGAGATCATATATAACCTAATACAGAGTTACCTGGAAATATCTACCACCGTAATAGGAAAACTACTCGTGTTTTTAATAATCCTAATTCTGACCCATCAAAAATTCGATAAACAAGAGAATGTAAATGCTTATTCAAATGATAACAGTTTTTTGGCTCAGATGTGTAAAACTCAAATCAACAGTTATACAAAATAAATGATTTGTGATACATTAAAATACACCTTCCTATTTTTACCCCTTCTAAGAAACAAACATTTTGTACTCAACCATTTTCATATTTAACTGGATTTCTAATTAAGAAAACATACCGCAGAATATGGTTTCTAATTTATCAGATTAATAATTATTCCAACTAATCTTGGAATTCATTCAAAAAGTAAATGAAATGAAAGTTATAAACAATTAAACATGCCCAGTATTTTTCCTATTTCGGAGTTATGCCACCGTATTAGGATTAATCTATAAAATTTGTATCGTATTACGGCGGTATTTTATTTCTTATTTTTTGGGTAGAAAATGACTTACAAATATGAAACAAGCTATTTAAATAGTGAGTGTAATAGTAGGAAAATGCAATAAACAATACATTTACAAACTTGAACGGCTTTTTAATACGAAAAACTTAGTTTATAAATATTAGTGTACTTACTTTTGTTGTTTCGCGTTTGTATGGAAACACCTCTCATGTCGATGCCGTTACACAGATTGATTGATCTTGTTGTGTTATCTATGTGCTATACTTGCAAACGTTAGTTAAGTCATGGAGTAATAAATTTGGAATAAATAGCTTACGTTTTGGTGTACTTAAAATTTATAAAACAGGAATAAAACTCGAAAATAGAAATACCACCGTATTAGGAAGCGATTTTGACTACCGCCGTATTAGGAGCCTTTACCTTATGTCTTATTCTGGGTCATCAGCTACCTATATAACAAATTTAATTGTAATTTGTTTAAAAATATTTGCGTGAAACGGTTACAAAAATCCATCTATCTACCCATCCATCCTCATTCCTCACAAAGTTTTGCATTTATAATATTAGTCGGATTTTTGTTTCTCTTTCAAGTGAAATCCACTGAACCGATATTAATGATACTTGACTGTAATGTAGCGAACTAGATTGTCACATAAACCATAGAAATAGTTGCTTTTGCCAGCGGGGGCAGCAAATCAAGTTAATAGGTATAAAAAAAATCCCAGTACATAATTAAAATTATATTATAATAATTAACGACTGGTGTTATTGTATTAGCGATATTTTAAATGATTTTATTATTTAAACTAGCTTCCGCCCGCGACTCCGTCCGCGCGGAAAAATTAAGATTTATTTTTATTCTACGTATTTTTCCGGGATAAAAAGTATCCTATTTTATGCCCAGGATAATAAGGAATAATTATACCAAGTTTCATCGAAATTGAACCGTTAGTTTTCACGTGATGCTTGAACATACAGACAGACAGACAGACAAAAATTTTTTTAATCACATATTTGGGCTTGGTATCGATCCCCTACTATTTATTTTTTCAATATTTTCAATGTACAGAATTGACCCTTCTACAGATTTATTATATATATATATATAATATGTATAGATAGAAAATAGAATAAAATTATACAAAATATATAAAAATATAATAAAATTATTAAGCTAGTACAATAACAACATGAGTCGTTAATTTTCTCAACACTAAATAATCCTTGACAATAATTATTTCACTGAACACAAAACTTTATCTCGGGGTGGAAACGAAATTACACGTTTGTAAACAAGCCAGGATTTGGAATGTTCTGGAATACTTAGAACAACACAATTTAAGTGTCTTTATGTGTCTTTATTACTGTTAACACAAAAATTATTGGTCACAAATTGAGAATAAACTATACTTTTCTAATGACAATATGAATGAACAAGCTTTCCACAAACGTCTTCGCCCGTTTTCTAGAAAACTTAACAAATTATACCTTCACTAAAACCTTCCTCTTGAATCACTCTGTCTCTAAAAAATCTACTTCAAAATCAAAGATATTAATTGAATATGAAATGCATATTTTTATGTGAAGAAAAATAAATAATATGTGAAATACATAATATGTTATTTGATTATACATATATGTTATTTTTGTTAAGCCATACTAATATTATAAATGCGAAAGTAACTCTGTCTGTCTGCCTGTTACTCAATCACGCCTAAACTACTGAACCAATTTTCATGAAATTTGATATGGAGATATTTTGATACCCGAGAAAGGACATAGGCTTCTTTTTATCCCGGGTGAATGAGGCAATCCTTCCTGGATTGCCTCATTCACCCGGGAACGAGAACTATGCGGGTTTTTCTATGACTGCGCGGGCGAAACCGCGGGCGGAAACCTATTTTTAATATAAAGTTAATATATTACATATTCCCGTTCCTTATAACATAATATTGTAAATATTTCATGAATATTCATAACCCACATACTTCATTTTCACAGTTCAGTTATTTGACCTAAATATAACCACTTGGGGTTTATAGAAATGTGACTTTTAAATAAAATGTAAGAGAGGTTTCATAAATATATTACTTTTCTGAGTGAACACAGAAATGTAAATGTAATTATCAACGAATACAAGAAAAAAAAATTGTAAAATGTAATTAAACTTAGCTTCTGGCTAAGCTTTTTCATTTAAGTGATGAATAGAAATATTTCTAGTTTTACAAAGTGCTTAAAATTCGACCTGATTTTAATAATTTTTCACCAGTCACCAGCCGCGTTCCACTACACGTATGGCGTTGTTTCACATTCGACGAATCATTGTGGTATGAAAAACAAGGATAATTATTGCTTTTCCATCAATAATGTGCGAGGATGTTCATTAAGTTTGAAGTTTGAAGCATTTAGCGTTTGAGGTGATACTATTGGTTATTTATAAACACATTCCTCGCGAATTATTGGTGGAAAAGCAATATTATTATAATGTAATAATAATACGAAAGTAACTCTGTCTGTCTGTCTGTCACTCAATCACGCCTAAACTACTGAACCAATTTTCATGAAATTTGGTATGGAGATATTTTGATACCCGAGAAAGGCCATAGGCTACTTTTTATCCCGGGAAATGACGCCCGGAAATCCCACGGGAACGGGAACTATGCGGATTATTCTTGAAAGCGCGGGCGAAGCCGCGGGCGGAAACCTAGTGAAATATAATTTAAAAACTCATGAAATTATTGTGTTGTCACCAATCCTTGATAAATGTACAACGTTTTTAAATTAAATCTGTCCGTTTAAAGTGGCTCAGAATCGAGTCTAAAAAGTCGGTTACATACAAACTTACAAACATACAGGTGAAGCTAATAAAAGCGTGTTTAAAATAAAATATTACATTCAAAGATTTCATTCTAAAATTATTTATGAAGACGAAATTTATTTTCATCTGTAAATCCCACATCTTATAAAGTACGATATTGATTTACATTGCTCGCTTTATATGAATATGCCATCAAAGTCTAAACGTGGTGTAAGCTTTAAAAGCAATGTATGCTTCGCTTTGAAAATGTTTTCCAATCACTTTGATCTTAAAGGTATTAATGTCATGTTAATATTGGGACGTCGCTGAAACTAAAATAGATGTCGAAGTATACAGGACTCAGGATTTTAGAGGCCCCAATTTTAAGAGGGATTTTTGATATGTTTGTAGTTGCAGTTTACACGTTATACGTTGAATTTTTATACAATAACTGTAAAAGTCCTTCAATGTTTTTTTGTTTCTCAGATCATTTATATATTTGTACCTTAAATCTCTTTACTGACACATTGAAGAATAACCTCTTAAAAGTTTAACAACTCAACTGTCAACTCAACATCCTAATTAGGTAATACCGTAGAGACAAAATAAAAAAGACACATTTAAAAGTTGCCAAAAATTTGTAGGTAGCTTTTAACTATTATTATTTTTACTATTTTATATCTATGTAAAACTTGACAATTTATTTGACCACAATATTTTGAATTTCATGCATATTCTTCTCTGTTGAAACTGATTTCCGAAACACATTAAAACTTCGGTGTAATATTATAATTCACAAGCACTTTTGAAAGTTTAATTTAATTTTAATAGAAGTACTTAAGCTTAACTTTAATAATTGAGCTCTAGGGCCTAGGGCCTTTAAAACACAATGCCGATTCGTCCCTGGCCCTCGGTGTAAATATCAAAGGGACTCAAAGCTTGCTTGTAGCGACATACTGTGTGATGGTTTATATTAATTCTGTATACGTAATACTTGTTAGATTACTGCTTTTGCTGTACTAGTCAAACGCCCTGACTTCGGTTGTATAAAATTGGCATGTTGATAATTATATTTTTTTTAAAGAATAGAAAAAATCGATCACGAGGCGGGATTCGAACTCGCGTCTTTCGTCACTATGTTGATAATAATTATTTATTTATTTAACTGTTCAATAAGATTACTCAGAAACAGCTATAGTATTGTGATTAATTTCGATGAAAAGGAGAGTTCAATTTATAAATTAAATTAGTTGTTTCGGGAAACATTTTGCTTTACTCTTATCACATAGCTTATCACTTAGGGGTATAAAAAATAGATGTCGTCATGTCATGTCAACCTACCCGATATGCACACAAAATTCCATGAAAATCGGTTAAGCTACAAATACCGTGAATTTTAGATTTTAGATTATTTTATTATAAATTGAAATCCAGATTAATTATCTTCTCAAAATATTCCCGGAAAGCTGCTTAGATGTTCTCTTTTAATAATTTAATCAGACGAGGGAAAAATATTCATCTACATCTTACTAATTATGAATTTATAATTACGTAGGTACAACAAAAGAACACGTTTGTTTTCAGAGACGGACAAATTAATTAAACAATTTAATTTTGTTCCAGTTTTCTGTACAAGGCGTTTGCTCCAATTTCGCTTTCCGAACTTAATAACACGATACGACCTTCGATATCGAAAGATATTTTCCTGTTCAATTAATAATTTTTAAGCTATTGCATAGCTTCTACCGCGGGCCTTGAGCGCGGGGACCGAATCCAGAAATTCCGTAACGAAAAAAACCTCACGCTCCCACGCACGGGGACGGGCACGGAGGTGTGGCTTGAAGGCATAGCATGCAATAGCTTTACCGCAGCAGTTCTCGAGTGCCACACGTCTTTTTCTTTTTTAAGATTAACATTAACTAATGTGACGTCACACGACAGTCGTGGTGCACGCAAATTTTGAACCTATTGCAATCATACCAGTTTAATTTTGGATAAAGAGTTACGTTATTTATTAAGTATTCGTATATCGTAAAAAAAAGGATTGAACTAATCTATTGTTCATACGTGAAAACGTCATTTCCCTTATTTTTGAATAGTAGGAAATCTATACTAATATTATAAAGCTGAAGAGTTTGTTTGAACGCGCTAATCTCAGGAACTACTGGTCCGATTTGAAAAATTATTTCGGTGTTATAGGCCATTTATCGAGGAAGGCTATAGGCTATATTTTGTCAAGACCAACAGGAGCGGAGCAATGCGGGTTAAACCGCGGAGCACAGCTAGTAATAAACTTACTTTATATTATTAGACTGTTAGGTACCAGCGTCGTAAAATGTCCATGTCTCATATTATGACACTGGACTAAGTGGTATAATGTAATAGGGTGCAAATTTATTGCCTTTCTCTGTGCATATATTCCTGGCAAAATTCTGTATTTAGCTAATACTAAGAATTACATAATACCGTTACTTGGATCCCTGGAATTATTTTGTTGTTAGTGTAATAGATTTTTTAATTGTTGTTTTTGATTTGTTGTTCGTGTATTAGTTAACGAGGCATTAAAACCAATTTAAAGATTATTTTACTATTATAAAAAATATATCATCGATTAATAGCTGGTAGAGCTCTCTAGCTCTATAAACTAAATAATACAATCTACTGTTATTATTTATCTGTTATTTTATAAGATTAAAAAAAATTACCTTATAGGCGCTAGGAGCCAGGATATTGCCGCTCATTGGCATTTATACAGGGTTACTTGTAAAACACCAGCAACCTCGCAGGACAAGATAGCTAACATCATAAGTAACAACATTTGTTCTACGACTTTTGGCATAACGCGATTAATTATTTTTAAATGATTTTTTAAACTTTTATTGTACTCTCCTAATATTTGTCTATGTTCTATTCATTATCGGATGGACGACGCGACGTTCCCTTCTCCCTCTCGTTCGCTTTTTGTTTACGTAATTTTTAGGAGGCGTAGAGTTTATAATGTTCAAAAGGAAAATTAAATGAGTATTTATTTTTGTATGAAAATAAAATCTAACAAATTATCAAAAGTCGTAGAACAAATTAATGTTGTTGCTTAAGATGTTAGCTATCTTGTCCTGCGAGGTTGCCGGTGTTTTACAACTAACCCTGTATATTAATACATGTAGCAGATTATGTATGGTATATAAGACAATTATTTCATGGTTAAAAATAGGCTAAATTCGAAAATAAAATCGAGAAATAAAAATATTATAACTTACTTAATGTTCTTGAACAGATGACATTCGAAGTTGTACATAATTATGTCGCAGGCAAATTGTATAATCTCGCCGTTTACAAAAGCTCGGCATTTTGGTGTTTTTAAAACTACACAGAAATAGGACACCGTCTTTATGTAGAGTTTTGGAAAATAAATCCTTTACAAAATGCCGAGTATTTGTAAACGGCGAAATAATACAATTTGCCTGCGACACATACATCACGTTTACTGAAAACATCAAGGATCTATATTTTAAAAACTGCGCTTCTAAATGCAAAAATCCATACTGATCTTATAAATGCGAAAGTAACTCTGTCTGTCTGTCAGTTACTCAATCACGCCTTAACTACTGAACCAATTTGCATGAAATTTGGTATAGAGATATTTTGATACCCGAGAAAGGACATAGGCTACTTTTTACCCTGGGAAATAGGATAGGTTTTATCCTGGAAATCCTACGGGAACGGGAACTACGCGGGTTTTTTTTGTCTGCGCGGGCGAAGCTGCGGGTGGAAAGCTAGTATTTATATAATTGAAATCAAAAATCTATTTTTTTTCTGTGCCCGCTTCGCTTGAAGTGCCCCATATGTAGGTATGCCATGATATATCCCAATTCCCACCCATGTTTTATTTAATAAAGGTCTTAGTATTTGTTAATATAAAAATAGTTCAATAAACGAGAAATTCCTGTAAATGTTGAATTCTCTCTATAAACTATTAGCGCAGCGTCACTCGTTCAGGTATGTACGAATGCGGGCTGACTTGGCTTATAAATAGATGTTTATTTTACGTTAGAAGACTTTATCACCATAGTAAAAGCATTAGAGTATAATATATTCTATGGTAAAGGGGCGATATTTTTTGGAAATCGTTTATGGAAATGATAAGGTTAATGGAAACGTTAAATAAAAACGTCTGACTTTTGATTTGATAGAGGATTGTAAGAAAAATAGTACAAAAAATAAGTTATGACACATATCTACGAGTTAATTATGTATATAGATATAGGAATAATTAATATATTATGTGGAAGGAAATCATCGTGAGGAATATAAACCGACATGTCGAAGAATAAAAATATTGAATGTACAGTTTTGATTTTTCTTCTTATAATGCTCTAAGTTTTCCTTTTTTTTTATAGTGGGGAAATCTTCCAAAGATACCCACGGCCCCCGGGGAAGGAGCCGTGGGTTATGTCGGATTCTTACCGACTAAAACCCCACTGTGTTCCGTCGAGCCGCATTAATGAGGGGGCCGCGGGTATTTGTTAGAATTCTTCCGCAACCCCCTCGGCGGCTCTAAGTTTTCCTACGATTTAATTATATTATGTACTAGCTTCCGCCCGCGACTCCGTCCGCGCGGATGTCGGTCTTCGCGTGGATGGTTATTTCTCCATTTTGAGTACCTCTGTCAATAACATCTTATAAATATCTATTGGACCCAATTCCCAAATACGGCTAGGCCGTATAATACGCAACGTGTGTTCGCGGTTCTACGGAATATGGATAAAACTGAAAAATTAAGATTAATTTTTTTCTACGTATTTTTCCAGGATAAAAAGTATCCTATTTTATGCCCAGGATAATAAGGTATAATTATACCAAGTTTCATCGAAATCGAACCGCTAGTTTTCACGTGATGCCTTCACATACAGACAGACAGACATACAGACAGACAGACAGACAAAAAATTTTTTAATCACATATTTGGGTTTGGTATCGATCCAGTAACACCCCCTGCTATTTATTTTTTCAATATTTTCAATGTACAGAATTGACCCTTCTACAGATTTATTATATGTATGTATAGATATTGGTCTATGTACGATGTGCTTTATAATTATTAAACTTGGCCTTTTTATTCTGTAGATATAGCTAGTCTGTGTAGCTAGACTGATATAACTATAAGACACTGTTTAAATTATATTCAATGTTAGACAGCATTCGCAAGGAAAAGGGTCTAATTATAGTCAATTTTAAAATGCATCTGTGGTTATTTTATTGCGTTTTAGTATTGTTATTTATTTATTTATTAAAGAAGCCTTTATATCAGCACATGGCGACATTAAACGTGTATACTTCAAAGAAAAATCTACCGTTTTTTGGCGATGCGAGATACTTGTTTGGTGATCCAGGGAGTGAGTTTTTTTAAGTTTTTTATTTTTGTGTGAAAAGTTATACGTTCTATTGATCTTAGGGTATCTATATTATGTTTATAAATGAAATTGAATTTGCATGAAATGTCGAAAAATAAAAAAAAAAAAAATAAAAGAATGTGTTAAAGGGATTCGAAACCTGTAACAGTTACTTTTTACAGATACCTAATTTTTTTCAGATACTTTTTATTATTTACGATAAACGGAACGAATTTAATTTTGAAAGTTATAGTTCATTATTTTCAAATGATTAAAATCATAATTATTTACGGTTCTGTTGTTATAATTTTTCAGTTATATGCGAAAGTTATTTATTGTAATAGTATAGATTTTTAAGCTATTGCATAGCTTCTATCGCGGGCCTTGAGCGCGGGGACCGAATCGAGAAATTCCGTAACGAAAAAACCTCACGCTCCCCACTCCGACGGGCGGAGGTGTGGCTTGAAGGCAGCAGCTTTACCGCGGCAGTCCCCGAGTGCCACACGTCGTTTTTTTTAAATATATATGAATATAATTTATTTATTTATCATTCTATGGGACATGAAACACAATTCTAAAAAAATATATTTATTACAGACATAATGAATATGATGATGGAAACGAGTAAAGAGTGTTCTGAAAAAGGTGGTTTGACAAAATTATGGCAAGGGCCGTTTCTATTTTTTTGTAAGTAATCGACAATATAATCGACAATAATCCTTTTTATTAACAAAAATCTAATCATCCTTCACATGCTTCAAAAAAAAAAAGAAAAAGAGTGTGTGTACTTGTGTACACGCGTTAGAAGTATACTTCTTTGGCGTATGGAAAAAAAATACTAGAATATACAACTTGAACTGAACATATTATAGTTATCAATTTTCATACCACCTAGAACTAACTTCATTCTGTTAAATTTAGGTGTCGGTGTGCGCGCGCATTGTAAAAATTCACTCTCAGCATTTTACTCCATCGCGCCAAAAGGAGTATAACTTAAAAAAAAAACAGATTATAATCTCTCGTGATATTTTAATCTGTGGACAAATTGTGACCTGAAACATCTGCTATCAATTTAACATTTTTTTCCGACTCTAACGGTGCATTTAGACCAAACGAACATAGAGCTAGAGCTAGAGCAAGAGCATCGTTTCTATAGTGTAAACGAAAACTCGTATCCCGTGTTGTTCAGTATTAGAACATTGCATGGACGCTTTTCGAACGGACTTAAGAACAACGAAAGAATGCTCTACGCCTGTTAAGAGCAAGTTGCATATATCAGCTGTGTGTTTTTAAATAAATTAGGCTATTATAACGAATGCCCTTTTCATAATGTTTTGGCTTTACATCAAAAATATAATAATTTAACAAAAAATAAATAAAATTATAAGTATTATAATACAATATAGATAATTATACAAAAACAGTTCTTTTACATGTAAGTCTGTATGTACACATATTATGATAATTGTATCACTACGTAGTATAAAACAAAGTCGCTTTCTCTGTCCCTATGTCCCTTTGTATGCATTTATCTTTATATTGTATGTATCTTTAAAACAACGTAACGGATTTTGATGCGGTTTTAAATAGATAGAGTGAATCAAGAGGAATGTTTTAGTATATAATTTATTAGGGTTTAGACAAAGCGGGCAAAGCCGCGGGCGGTAAGCTAGTTTATTATAAAAGCGTGATGATTAAATTAAATTATTAAAACTATACACCTACACTAGCCATACATCTTAAAATACATGTACAGAACATCTCACTTTTGAATATTAATACTAACGTAGATGTTACATTTGACCTACTACAACGAAGATTATTCCACGTTATGAGTTTCACGCTTAATTGGACAGACGAAATGATACAGTCATTGCATTTGAGTTATTTACATAGTGTGGTTGGAGCCTTATATGCTTCTGGGTTTAGGCACGGAATACACTAGCTTTCCGCACTCCGCTTTGGCCGCTAAGTTGTTTTTTTTTATTCATAAAAGAGCAGGCATTTGACAGCGATCCCGAAGCGTGGATGCGGTCGATCGCAAATGATGCCTGTCCTCAAAGAGCCTATTCACTCTGGTTTTAAACAGTTCCAAATTATAGCTCTCAGGAAACACAGAAGGCGGCAGGGAGTTTCGCAGTTTGAATTAAAAAAGATCTTATAGTTAACGAAAAACCCGAATAGTACGTGTATCCGTATCCGTGGGATTTTCAGAATTAAATCTTAAGTTCTTTAGACGTGAAGAGACAGACAGATTGATGGGATTTCCGGAATAAAACCTATCCTATATGTTAGTTCAAGTTACCCTCTATATGTGTGCTAAATTTCATTGTAATCGGTTCAGTAGTATTTGCGTCTTTACATAGGAGGATGTATGTATGTTCGTTACTCCTTTGAGTAACAAACAACCTCAGAGACTTTCGCATTTATTATTAGTCAATTTTTATAAAAAAAAATATTTTAACTCAACTCGACTTTTATATCATACACAAAAAATAACTTTTTAATTAGGAACAATAATTTGTAAACCATGTAATATCTCTATTAACTTTGGCGATTTTAGATTCTATAAATAAATAAGAACGAAATACTGTGAAAAAATAGAAAATATAATTGTTTGTACGTCACAGTTATATAATAATATACTGAAGAATATTTAAATGTTCTCATTCTTATTATAATTGTATGTTATCTATTACAATAAAAGTCGCGCTATTTAATAATATTAATTACATAAATATGAGCTATTGAGTCAAGAACAGCATAATTGAGTGTCATGTCATTTTATTCTTCGATGTTTTCCTCGTGGATAAAAATACTAGTGATTAACAAATGACGTTCGTAGTTAATGATAGAAGATGGTTGTCATGGTAACGGAATATTTCTTTCTATATCGCATCGGTACATTTACAAACGAACGAATGCTCATTCACCACATAGCCCTACTATGTCAAATTATTTTAATGTAAACAGGCGTAGAGCATTCTTTTGTTGTTCTTAGTGCGTTCGAAAAGATTATAATAATATGCAATGTTCTAATATTGAACGACACTGAATACGAGTTTTCGTTTACACTAAAAGATCACGAAAGAATGCTCTAGCTCTATGTTCGTTTTCTTTCAGCATTATTTCGTTGTTTTTAGTGAGTTCGAACAGATTCTATGCAATGTTCTAATATCTACTGAATAACACTGAATACGAGTTTTCGTTTACACTTTAAGATCACGAAAGAATGCTCTAGCTCTATGTTCATTTTCTTTCAGCATTATTTCGTTGTTTTAAGTGAGTTCGAAAAGATTCTATGCAATGTTCTAATACTGAACGACACTGAATACGAGTTTTTGTTTACACTAAAAGATTACGAAAGTATGCTCTAGCTCTCTAGCTCTATGTTTGTTTTATGTAAATGCACCGTAACATGAAGGTCGTCGGATCAACTAGTGTCAAACGATTTACATGGTCTGTGGTTTTAGATATTAATATTTACTAGCTTTGCCTGCGACTTCTTTCATGTATTTTCCTAATATATATTTTTTTCCATTTGATTGAAACGTTTTTTTTATTAATGTTTCTTTTCCCAAGACTAACGAGATTTGTTAAGTTTATCAACTTTTTATTTAATTTATTTATTTTACAGAGTGTAATAGTTTTGGTAAAATTTCTTTTTCAGTTTGCACAGATCCAGTAAAAGCTGAGGCGTTACTTAAACATCATCTAGAAAAGGATGACATGATTAAAGTACTTCGCACATTAACTGGGAACGGCTCGTTATTCGCACCAGGTAAACAATTTTTTATTTATGTGCTGTGCCGCGCGCTGCCCGCCGCGCCGCATGCACAGGGCCCGCCGCACGTCGAGCTGTTCGTGCGCACCGGCCCGCAGAAGATACTGCTCTCTGTGAACAACTCGATACTCGCCGAATACTTATGAGCCAATTTTTCAATCCTTGGTTAAAATTTATCCGTCCAATAAAGTATTACACGAACATATTAAAATGTCACTTGTAAACTGTCAAATACGGACAATTACAATACATTTTTGAAATGGTAGTTTAATACGTTATTCGATGAATGAGTTTTAACCAAGGATTGAAAAATCAGCCCTTAATCGATACTAGTCGAAAATCGAAATCGAAGTCTTTGCTCAAAATTACTTTTTCAGGGCGACATTTTTTTGTTAAAAATAGTTCATTTAAAAACATGTCAAATGAACGTTTTCTCTCTTTGACCGTAACATACTTAGTATATTGTAGAGATAATCTTTGTTGTCCAAAGTATCTATTGTAGTATACATTGTAAAACTTATTTTCATAAGTACCTTAGCGTGTACCTAACGAGTGTAGTCACTGGCATTTTATAATGTTCAATTCATAACCATACTTAGGTACATAAAATAATAGTGTAATCGTAGTAATCTAAAAAATTATATTTTCTAAGTTACATCTCCTAGTTTCTTATAATAAACTAGCTTTCCACCCGCGGCATCGCCCGCGCAGTCAAAGAAAAACCCGCATAGTTCCCGTTCCCGTGGGATTTCCGAGATTGCGTCATTTTCCCGGGATACAAAGTAGCCTATGTTCTTTCTCGGGTATCAAAATATCTTCATACCAAATGTCATGACACACAGACAGACAACAGACAGACAGACAGAGTTACTTTCCCATTTATAATATTAATAAGTATGGATTTTTACATTTTAATTTACTTACTACTATATTATCAAATCAAAAATTAAATACTGTTAATCTAAACAAGTCATCTAGTTGCTTACACCAGTAAAATTATTGATCATTTTTTGTACAATGTTTTACTTAGTTTTATAGTATCTATTTTTTTAAAGTGCGAGCGACGCAGTTCTAAAAATGTAGTTCAAAACTTTTCAAATTGCTTTTATACTCCTATATTAAATCAAACAATTCAGGATATGCCTAATTCATATATTTAGTTATTCTTTTACAAGTTATTTTGTTCCTTCAATAAACAATTCAGATCCATTCTTTTATACGGTGCCAAAACTATCAAAATTTCTACTACGCTATGTTATCGGAATAGCTAGCAAAATCCTACAGTTGTACTATGACTATCTCCGTTGAATTTCTTGGAAATATGGTCGTTATAAATGCAGTGATATATTTTCACTAACAGGTACCTACTGATTTCAGTGGAGTAGTGCCGGGGCCCTTGTTCTTTCAGGGCTCGTATAAAGATAATGTAATATTATGATGTCAAATATTTCATTGATACATAACACAATGCGTATTTTTAGAAATCTAAAACGGGCTGGGCTACGTAATATACCTCCATTATACTATATACCTATTACCCAAATTATGTTTATTTCGAATAACAATAAGAATAATATTTAAAAAAAACATCAAACTATCTGCGAAATCTGTATTAATTTTTCTGCATGTACATATTAATAAGACTTGCTAAATATAGGATAATATATATTATATTTGATTCATATTCAAGAACACTAAAATTATATACTATAAGAAATTAAATATGCAACCATAAGGCCTTGAACTCTTAAAGCCGGCCCTGTGTCCTTAGAATAGGTATATTGTTACGTTAATTATAGTAATTGATGTTTGAAACATGTTACTGTAGTCTCTAGCAATAGAAGCTATGCGTTCCTTGTTAACACAATAACTAATGAATGATATACAATATACAGGGTGTCCCACTATCGGTATACTAAGCGCGAAAGTACTTGTAGCATGTCACTGATCACGTATAAAATACTTGAACAACTAAATTACGTCAAAAACATTTTGCTAATTTTTTCCTTAAAATTCATGTTTTCTTCTCTAGCTTCGCGCATCCGGCATGGCGGGTTGCTTGTTAGGGGTGTACACATAGAGTTTTAATAATTCATCTAATGAAAAAAAATGCGTCTGGAATTTTATAAGTATTTTTTACGTACTCACCGTTTGCAAAACTATAATCTCCTTTGAGCCTAGTATACCAACGGTAGGACACCCTGTATTTATGGATAGTTTCTGCATTATGTATGGTTGTCACTCAAGTGCAAAAAAATCTCACACCCGTACATATTCCGTTCAACCTCAATTACTTTTGTGATCTAAACTTAAAAAAAAACTAACGTTTTTAAAAGTTTAGAAAATACGTTTTCTAAAAATAGAAAATTCCTTACTCAACATTTTTTATCAGAGTTTGCAATACAATGACTGAATGAATTTTATATGTATATAAATAGAAGTAATTTGAATATATTTTATGTTGTATTTATAAATTACGTGTGACGTTGTGCTTTATTTATTTATTTTATTTTTATTTTTATTTTTATTTTCTTCGAATTTATTATTTTAAATTAATTAGTTAGTTATTTGGCTTCCTAGCCTTTGGTATATTATGCTCTGTCCTTTACCTGAAGGTTGCCTGGCAGAGATGGCTTAGAGCCATAAGGCCGCTATTTGTACATTTTGAATGTTTTTGTTGTACTTTTATTTTATAAGACTGTTGTACAATAAAGAGTAAATAAATAAATAAAATAAATAAATGACTTATTGTTACAATCACAAGTTAAAATTGCTTATGTCAGAAACGGATCTTAAATTATATTTAGGAGTATAATTAATGATTAGGGCTTGTTATAAAAGACATTACTTGCATATCATGTTGTAGTCCAATAAGTTGTCTATTGAATAAATCAGAAATTTTTATCTGAAAACCGAAACCGTGGTATATAAATTTCATTGTAATCGATTCAGTAGTATTTGCGTGAAAGAGTAACAAACACATACTCAAAATACACATGCATACTCACAATACATATATATACATACTCACAAACTTTCGCATTTATAATACTAGATTTCCGCCCGCGGCTTCGCCCGCGTAAAAAAAAAAAAACCAGCATAGTTCCCGTTCCCGTGGGATTTCCGGGATAAAACCTATCCTATGCATTAATCCAAGTTATCCTCTATATGTGTGCTAAATTTTATTGGGATCGGTTCAGTAGTATTTGCGTGAAAAAGTAACCAACATTCATACGTACACACACACATACAACCATCGTCACAAACTTTCACATTTATTATATTATATTAGGATAGGATTAAGTAGGAAAGTATGATATTTAGTGTTATTTAATGTACAATATTAATCATTATTACAGTGCCAATATGGAAGCCTCGTCGGAAAGTTATGGTGTCGGCGCTACATCCCAAATTTGTTGCTAACTTCTTTAGCATCTTTTTGAATCGGAGCCAGAAGTTGGTCGATGAGATCGCACCGACTGTTTCGAGCAAAACTCCCGTCAAAATATGGCCTTATTTGAACTCTTATAATTTTGACGTGACGTTGGGTAAGTTACTTAATTATAAGTCTTGAGTTAGCTCAATTAGGGAACAATTAGAAAGAATTTTCAAAATTGGTTTAGCTGTTTCAGTTTGCTTGCACATTCTTTATAAAGAATAATATTAGTATTCTATATAATGTGGAATGTGGAAATTATATTTTGAGCTAGAATTCTTGAATTACTATGTTCACATAATTACATATTATATAGGTATATTTGCATCTGTAATTTTATAAATATTTTATTAATCATCAGATCCTTGGTTTTAGTAATCATCAGATATAATATCATGTATTCAATATTATTCCTCAATTTATTATTAAACATATACATTTGTAATAATTCACAGAAGCTGGAATGGGAGAGAAAGAATTCTTACCGGAAGATAAAGAAATTGTCCTAAATTCAATGTCACAGCTAAAAGATTATCTAACTAAGAGGATATTCCAATTTTGGCAGACACCAGATTTTCTGTTTCGCTTTCATCCAAACCACATAAAAGTTGATAGTTTAAGGAAAATAGTTTTTTCCATACTAGACAAGGTAAGGACAGAATGAGAAGCATTTACTCATAATATAATCTACTTACTTCAATTTATGGTGATAATAATAATTGTAAAAAATCGCGAAAAGAAAATGTTATAGATAAAATATTCACTAAGAAATAATGTAGTTCCACAAGTGAAAGAATTTTCCAAAAATAACATTTCAAGGATATAAATCTCCTATGAAGGTCAAACTTTTTGCTTCTTAAATGTATTTCCTATTGATGTTTTTTCTTGATTATTGCTGACGATGACTAGCTTGAAATTTAATTAAGTTTTGAAACATTTTTGAAGTAATCATTCTTAACATTTTAATCACTAGCCCAAAAAAAGGAAAAAAATGTGTGCATGTACACACGTAAGAAGTGAAACTTCTTTATGACCTTATTTTTCAAAAAATAATTTACTATATGCAACTTTACAGAAATACGTCGAATCACGCGTGGTAGGGATAAGAAAAAGATGGTGAGTAATGAAAAAATTTCACGCGTAACGAAAAAATGTTACACTACATTTTGTTTCCAACCCCGATAAAGAAGTTTCATTTCAAAAAGTATTTCTTCCTGGCTATTAGCAACCAAAGTTTGAGTCACAGTATTCTTACAGGGAGTAAATAAGAAAACAAGTGAAGTATTAAACGAAGACACATTACTACAGAACAAACTATCGATTTTCGATCTTTTCGTCGCGTTTTCTAGACGAGACGTGGAATATAATGAAGTGGAACTTAGAGAAGAAGTCATAACCTTGGTATCAGCTGCTACAGACACTTGTTCGAACGTGCTTGAGTTTGTTTTGATACTGTTGGCTAAATACCCTGTGGTGCAGGAGAAAGTTTATGAAGAGTAAGTCAAATAATGTTAAATTGCAATTTTGAATTCAACAGCTGTACCTACCAGTACCAGTTTTTAAAATATTTTCATATTAATCTATACTTTGAAGCTGAAGAGTTTGTTTGTTTGAACGCGCTAATCTCAGGAAGGGTTCGATTAGAAAAAATATTTCGGTGTTAGATAGCCCATTTATCGAGGAAGGCTATAGGCCATTATCATCACGCAAAGACCAACAGGAGCGGAGCAATGCGGGCGAACCTGCGGGGAACAGCTAGTAAAAATATATTTTCCTTCTTTAGGTGTCATTTGTTAACTAGTATTGTTTGGAATGAATAATCTGGTGAACTGCTTTAACAGTTTTAAAATTATTTAGCAGTAGGAAACTAGATTTGCCGTCAGGAGAATGTAATTCGTTACATCAAATTATATTATAACATAGTAATGTGCGTCAAATCGCTGATTCATTTTCATGAAATGATCGAAATTAATCCTACTTATATTATAAATGCGAAAGTTTGTGAGGATGTGTGTGTGTGTGTGTGTGTTTGTTACTCTGTCACGCTACTGAACCGATTACAGTGAAATTTAGCACACATATAGAGGGTAACTTGGATTAACACATAGGATAGGTTTCATCCCGGAAATCCCACGGAAACGGGAACTATGCGGGTTTTTCTTTTAAAACGCGGGCGGAACGCTAGAGTGTCATACATTTGAGATATTCGTAGGTACCACAAAATAAAATGTCTGTAAGATATATTCTTTCAAAGTAAGTCTAGTTAATTTAAGTGATATTACAATTTTCCAGATTACACACGGAGTTTCATGAACAAAACATGTTACCCAAAACGAGGGAGGATCTTTCAAAACTGAAATATTTGGAACGCGTTATCAACGAGGCTCTAAGGCTCTATCCACCTGCGCCATTTGTTTTACGAAAAACGAAACGACAAACTACTTTTTGTAAGTCTTTATATTTTACCTTAAATACTGGCCTTATTTCTTAGGCCGCGTTTCCACCTGCAAGAAAACTTCCGCGAGAAATGTCCGACAGTCTGTCTGACAGCAACTTGCAAGTCTACTTGCAAGTGGAAACGCGGAATTAGACTTGCAAGTTGCTGTCGGACAGACTGTCGCACATTTCTCACGGAAGTTTTCTTGCAGGTGGACAGGCGGCCTTAGACTAAGATATAATGTTATACTCGTTAAATATGTTTGTTAGTTTATCATTTTTCAGCTGACAATAATTATATTAATACTTTGATGAAACTGTACCGTATATCACCGTATCGGTGATAATAAAAAGTCTATTTGAATAAATATTTAAATTTGAGTGTTTTAAATAAAAAACTAATTTCACGATCAATGCTATTTATTATTTTCCTATATTCTTAATGGTCAGACACTTTATATACTATTACAGCTGATGGCATAGTTATACCAGAAGACGCGAGTATTCTGGTCTCCCTCTGGGGTCTTCATAGAAACAAAAAGCATTGGGGACCAGACGCAGACTGTTTCGATCCAGACCGCTTCCTGCCAGAACGCTACAGCCGTGTTCCACCGGGATGTTTCATACCATTCTTGTCAGGATCTAGAAATTGTCCTGGTGAGTATCCTGTAAAAAATTATATATAGATTAGAAATACATAAAGGAGTATTAAGGATTTGCTATGATAATGAAAGAATATTTTTTATCGGCTTAAATATACTTCATCTAATGATATTAAAAACCATTAAATATTTGATCAGTAGTTTAAAATTGTCAGTCAGTATTTATTTAGTGGATAATCTATACTAATAATAAATCTAGTAGGTATACACAAAAAGTCTTTCGAGTAACGAATTAATTAATTAACTTAGTAGTCCATCTTCTGAAGTGAAAACGCATTGCAAATTTACAACAATTTATTTTAATTCTGTCTTTAACATTCCAGGTTTTGCCTTCGCCATGATGTCAGTAAAAACCGTCTTGTCAGTGCTACTCAAGACATACAGAGTTAAACCAGACGCAGAAAATGGTCCGATACCACAGATTAAGCTAAACTATGACATAACAATTACAGCAGTGGATAGTAAAATAGCTTTTGAAAAGAGATCCTTATAACGGAGTTGGTTTATTATTATCTAGTCAATATTAAGATAAGTAGTCTTGAAATGGGGAGTTTGGTTGTAATAATTAAGACTGTAAGGCCTAGTTTCACCACTTATATTTACTTATAACCTATTGAACATTTTTTGACTGTGTTGTCTTAACTGATAGATAAAAAGCGAACATATTATCCAGAATTTGTAAAATTAGAAAGCGGTTTGTTTAAGCTGTGACTGTTTATTAATAAAAATGTGGAGGGCTGTGTCTTCTGATTAAATAATTTACTTTTGGATATTTTTAATCAAGTATTCTGTTTCCTTCGATACTCTCTGTTTATGTTTAGTAAAGATGACGTTTAGACAAATTGTTATTTATTTTGAAGTGAAACTTCTTAAGGCGCGTTGAAAGTAAAATTTCAAGGTCGCGTCATGGCATTACCGTCACGTCATGGGGTAAAGCGAAAGTTTTAGTATCCGAGAATATTTTCAAAGAAGTTTCACTTCTGACACGTGTGCTCGGCACACACGCTCTTTTTTATAAGTTTATAAAATTGTATTGTAGGTAAATATGGAATAGGGATTAAATTAATTTGAATTTGAAAAAATATTAATTCCTTTATTTTGTTAATTTGCTTTTTGTACTTATACAAAAAATAAATTATTCGAAAAGTATGTTGTCCTTTCATTTATACCTGTAATAGTTTTCTTTTCGTTCCAAGAAGAGAAAAAAAGTATTAAACTTATTTGGAATTATTTTATTCTTTCACTGCTGTTATACCTATGACGTCATCTTCATTTCATATTACCAAATTTATAATTCAAAAGTATTTTCAAACAAGGAAAGTTAACAATCTCTCTGTAAAAGATAATTAATTAATTACATGCAATGCATGTGTTTTGTAAGAGTATTTATTATATGTCAATTCTTTTAAAATAAGCCTAGTTACGTGAACTAATATTTAAGTTTGCATTTGAGTTTGAGTTACTTCATAACCCTACTGCGGTCGTACCAAAGCGTCCCAAAAATTAATGGCACCCATAAAATTATCGACAATAAATTAAAAATTAACAAATACGTCGCCAACTCAATAGAAATGGCCGTAAATCACAATAATTTATGCCGAGATGCGGTCGTAAAATTTTTATATCCCCATAAATGACGGTTTGATATTTTTTAACGCGTTTATTAAGACATTCTCGAATGCAAAGGGTAAATTAAGTATGTAATAAAGGTTATTGAGGGAATTTACCTCCTGGCAGCGGTATTTTATATTGAACAAGATGAGATTTGCGTGGTTCTTTATGATAACAATCATTTTAGGTAATAACTCGTATACGAGTACTTTCATATGAAATTAATATAGATATTTTTTTAATGTTACATACAGTAAATACATATTACAATATATTTTAATGTTATATTACTGAAGAGTTTGTTTGCTGGAACGCGCTATTTTCAGGTCCGATAAAAAAAAAGATTTCACTGTTACGTCTATAATATTTATGGAGGAAGCAAATGCTAAAACAGTGGGGCATTGCTAGAGCAGGATAAAAATAGGTTCAGATTAAATTATGGATACATATATCAGGCACATACACTACTGTATATATCTGATGCAGCGAATCGAATAGAAATGTTTTTTATTAAGTATATAATACTAAGTTATTTAAGTAGAAGAACACAGAACAATCCAAATAACAAATTCGGTTGACTTACACGCATTTTACCTTATTTTTGTTTCGACATTTTATTTTCTGACAATACCAAATATTCTCCCTATCTTTCCATGTCGATTTTCACAAAAATACCTATTTCCCACTAAAAAGCGGTAAATACGAAAGAAAACTTTATCAGGCACCACTTTATCGGCTGTTACACACGAGTGAAGCAAATGTACTCGGAATAAAATTTCAGATGGCTCACGTTTGTGTGTACTAAGCACTATTTGGTACGTGAAGTGAAATTGTGTATTATTTACTTATAGAATTGCTTTATATATTATAAGTATATATTGATAGTTAAAGAACATTGTATCCTATTTTTAATATTTTGTGTAAAACTAAACATGTAATGCTTTGGGGTAAAACCTGTTAATTAAATAAATAAATAAAAGGTTTTTTAAAATAAAAAAAAGATGAATTAGAATACCGATTCCGAGATACAATATAAACTTTATTTTATTTCTTTAGGATTGATATCTACATATTTATAAATTTTAAACTTCATATCCAGAGTCACACAGTTGAGGGTTAAATCCACACCAGCAAGAACTAATTTTATAAAATAATATTCTTGTATATTTTAGAATTATGTAAAAATTAAAAGCGAAATTAGGTTAATTTTCTTAATTAAGTCTTTATTAACATTTCCGAAGAATTTCGAGGGAACATTTATTATTTTATTTACTGAATAATTAGTTACAAGTATTTCTTGGATGAAATATTATAATAATTTCGGTTTAAGATTTCTGTTTGAGATGCTGAGTCGAGTTCACATATAGGTCAATGTTTACGCTCTAAAACTTGTCACTTAGTCACTTGTATTGTTTTGTGTGTTTATTATCTAATACTAGCCTTACCATGACTTAACTCATATTTACAGCTCCTTTGCCGTATAGAGTTTACAAATAAGCAATTTTTTTTTAAATTACCCCTTTTAATCGCAATATTGTTCATTTCATTCAAAAAACATCAAAAGCTTACTTACTGATAGATGACGTGTTTTCTGTATCATTAAAAAAAAGCTAAGCACACGTGTCAAAAGTGAAACTTTTATGGCCAGATTCAAAGATACCAACAGTGTCGCTTTACTCCGTGACGTGACGGTATTACCATGACGTGACCTTGAAATTTTACTTTCAATGCGCCTTTAAAAGTTTCATTAAAAAATCGTATTAAATTCATATTATAATGTTAGCAAAAACCATTCTAAATACTCTACGGGAGATTTAACGACACTGGTAATTTTTGTAATCTACATATAGGTAATAGACTCAATACAAACACTTAAGTTATTTACCAAACTTACATGTTGATAAAAGAAAATCATAAAGCTGCGTTCACATTTAAAGAATTATCTGCGACTAATTAATTGTCGCATATTATTTTGTTAAAAAAGTCGTAAAATTTTGGGATTATTTACTAGCTGTGCTTTTTTATTTTATTTTATTTGTTTCACCTGCGGCATCGCGTATTTCTTTAACTCATGTTTTATTTTGGTACATAAGCTACATCACTGCCAAGTATTACCTCAATCTTTTCAGTGATTTTCTCGTGTAAGAGTAACAAGCATACATATTACATAAATCCTTCCTCACAAACTTTCGCATTTATTACATTAGTAAAATATTATAAACTAGCTCTCCGCCCGTCGCATCGCCCGTTTTGTCTAAAACTCGACAAATTATATACTATAACGTTCCTCTTCAATCACTCTATCTATTAAAAATACTCCATCAAAATCTGTTGCGTAATTTTAAAGACCTAAGCATACAGATTCATAGACGGCGGAAAGCGACTTTGTTTTATACTATGTAGTGGAAACTTAAAAATAGTCGCATCAAGTGTCATAGTGACCTGGCCCTTATACAATATAAGGTATAACCACACAGGTATCCCGTTGTTCGATAGAGATATAAAATTAACATTTTACGACTCAATCAAGCCACGGGACATGTCGTTTATTACAAATTCGGAATGAATTAAAAATAATTTGTTTGCGGTTTAAATCGATTGTTGTTTTTATTACAAGTGGTGGTAATATAAGCATGTAAATGTATGTTTAAGATTAAGGGCCGATTTTTCAATCCTTGGTTAAAATTTATCTGTCCAATAAAGTATTATACGAACATTTTAAAATGTCACCTGTAAACTGTCAAATACGGGCAATTAGAATACATTTTTGAAATGGTAGTTTAATACGTTATTAGATGGATAAGTTTTAACTAACGATTGAAAAATCAGCCCTTAATGGATTGTTTGGACTTTAGGTTATGAGAGAATATTTTGTTTTCTAAATAGCACTGTGAAAGGCCACTACAACACACACGGATACAAAACGTTTGATTTAAGTCTCAATGAAGTCGGTGATTTTGATGTTACATATTAAAATTAGATTAATTATTATTGGCTAATTATTATGGACGATAAGCCTACTCTACAATCTATGCTCTATACTCTACAAAAAATTAAACTTTCGATATATTCAAAAGACAGAGGAAGTAATTTTATCTTAACTACTTATTTAAAAATACAATTAAATTAGTTTAAACTTTAAAGGTTAAACCCTCAGGTTAGTTATTTAAGTTAAAAAATGTTATGTATTTTCTATTAGCCAAATTCTAGTGAGCTTTTTTATTATTTTCAATATCTATGATATCGCGGGTCTCAAACCATAGGGGCGTATATGCAAAAATGCGATTTTTCGTTTTTAATGCCATTGGATTCTACTTTAAGCAATACATATCCTCAATTTTTCTTATAATTTAATACCGATTACTTTTTGTATAAAATGCAAAATATTATTTGCCGTAATCTAGACAGTCTACAATTATTGTTAGGCCATATAGCCGTATAATAGACGTAAGAGCAATATTATTGCTTATTGAGGCAGTTTTGACGTGCCTTATAGACGTATGCACATACGACCATCAATGTCAACATGATCCTGGGGATATTTAGTCATCACTGCGGACGTATGCACATACGTCTACATATTTTAGTATTGCTGTCTCCAGATTTCGTCACTAGGAGGACGTCACAGAGCAAGTTGGTGGACGTATCGTCATGTCAACAACATGGAAACACGATCATTCTGCAGTGAGATGCCAAAGCGAGTAGATGTAATTCTAATGCGTGGAATAACTTTAGTGAATTTACTATATAATATATATCTTAATATATATAAATCTCGTATCACAATGTTTGTCTTCAATGGACTCTTAAACCACTAAACCGATTATAATAAAATTCGCACACCATGTGCAGTTCGATCCAACTTGAGAGACAGGATAGTTTAAATTTCAAATCGTTTTAGAGAAAGCGGGCGAAGCTGCGGGTGGTAAGCTAGTTATTTTATAAAGAACATTGCATGGAGGAGGATAATAAGGTTAAGATTTTCACAAGCCCAGGATAGACCAATGTTGGTGTCATAAGTTTGAGAAGTTACCCGAAGAAGAACAGAAAGAAAAACAGGAGGAGTATAATGAAGAACATGTTAATAGGAAAGAATATGCCAAAGAAGAAAAGAAGAAGACAAATTAAAGGCAATGGTTGACTCTACTCTTCTTTTCTGTACCTGTATTTGATTTCGAAGCAGTATTATACTGTCCATTAGTTTTGGGTAAACCTATCTTTTATAAAAGGAAATTGGGCTTTATGAATTTCACAATACATAATGCAGTGAGCAAACAGGGCTACTGTTACTTTTGGCCAGAGTACGAAAGAAACAGAGGGGTAAATGAAGTCTCAACATGTTTGTACTTATACTTATATCACCAAGCTTACCAATGTGGAACACCTGATTCTTTATTCTGATTGCTGCCCAGAACCAAATCGAAATTGAGTGCTAGCTTCAATGCTAAGATAATTATGTAATGATGTCTCCAGCAAATCATGTAAAAATTATGTTATCAATTTGGCCGGTATATTTTTTTATGTATGTACACCGATTACTCCGAGGTTTCTGGACCGATCTATGTGATTATTTTTTTGTTTGATGCGTAATGGTGTCGAATTGGTCTCATAAAAAATTATTCGGATAGGCCTAGCAGTTTTTATTTTATGAGCATTTTTGTCTGATCTCGATGACTTAATTGAAATCTAGCAAGTACCTAACTTTGATACACTTCCCGGTAACCGATTAAGCTGAAATTTTGTATACGTATGTAAATTGGATAACGATGAAACATTATCATGACATAAAGCTGATTTGATGATGGAATCGGAAGGTGGCCATAGGAACTCAGTAATATATTGACTCAACTTTATCGAGTTTGGGCTCGTTTGATTCGTGTTGAAAAATACACTATAAAGTATTTAATAAAAATAACTACGTTAAAAACAACCGACTTCAATAATGGAAAAGTAAAAAATAAAAAAAAGATCTGATATTATTAATTACTACTTACATATTATTTAGATGTGCTAGTTATTTATTAAATAGCTTTGAAGTCGGTGCCAAGCACTAAGCACTTAGTATCAGACCTATTTAGTTAATAGCACATCTAAATAATATTATGTTAAAATTAATAACATCAAATCTTTTTTTTTTTTTTTACTTTTCCGTTACATATTGAAGTTGGTTGTTTTTAACGTAGTTAAAAATGTTTGTGACTTTAGTCATTTAAAGTAGGTACCTAAGTAACTATGTTCAGATTTATAAATAAATTTAATTTTTTTATATGCTTATTTTTATTTTCACACAGAAAATATTGTGTAATTACTCCGGTACTCCCATTTGTTTTTTTTTGTCTACATTGTAGAATAAAACTGGTTTATACCTCTACTTTGAATTCAAACGCCTCTCAATATAAATGCCAAGCCAAACAGGCGTAAGAATTTTAAAAACCGCGTAAATAACGTTAATTTTGATGGGTTCTCATTCCTAAATTACAATATTTTGAGTTACCGACTAGGTAAAAATAAATATAAGTATAAATATTAATAATTTAAGGAGAAGCGTTTTACGTCCATAAATTCCATACATTTATGGGGGAAATTTGACGGAGTTTTGCCGTCTATTCGTCATGGCAAATAGACGTATCAGTTAAAAACTAGTGTTACAGAGGGAATATCCTAAAACCAAGCATTCCATATTAACTGCAGTGTTAATATATAGCTACATGCAAAAACACAACAAGGTGGCTCAATCACAAAAAAAGTTATTTAGTTTTTTGTCTCTCCTGAAAAGTAGGGGTTTTGTGGATACGCCCCTATGGTTTGAGACCCGCGATATATTCATTTCATTCATTTGTTTTCTTCGTCAAAAGTATAATGAATTATAATGAACATTAAATATAGAATAACAAAATAGGAGCAATACAAGTCATAATAATATGTCTGTACATAGGGCGTTCTTATCGCTGTAAGCGATTTCTGCCAGACAACCCGATATAATCCCGGTATAATATACTATCATCTATACTAATATTATAAAGCTGAAGAGTTTGTTTGTTTGTTTGAACGCGCTAATCTCGGGAACTACTGGTCCGATTTGAAAAATTCTTTCGGTGTTAGATAGCCCATTTATCGAGGAAGGCTATATATCATCATGCTAAGGAGCGAAGATATGTGAAACCGCGGGGAACAGCTAGTATACACTGTATACAGAATCCCACCAAAAACATAAATGTAAAAATTGGAGCCGAGTTCAATCGTTGACTTAATTTGCCAAAAAAAGAAATGAGATCTAAATGTGTGCCAAGTTCTGCAGACAGTCCAGAAATTTATTTACAAAGATGTATTAAGTTCTTAGGTTGACTGAAAACTCAATTGTTTTATTTTCCCTTAGAGAACAATGTTTATTCCAAAATATTACTTTTTTAATTTGAATAATATAATTATTTTCACAAAGCAAACAACTAATGACCTATTGAACCCCATAATTTGATGAGGCTAGTTTTACATACTGTTTATATTTTGTGAGGTTCTAAAAACTAGCCTCATCAAATTATGGGGTTCAATGGGTCATTAGTTGTTTGCTTTGTGAAAATAATTATATTATTCAAATTAAAAAAGTTATATTTTGGAATAAACATTGTTCTCTAAGGGAAAATAAAACAATTGAGTTTTCAGTCAACCTAAGAACTTAATACATCTTTGTAAATAATTTTCTGGACTGTCTGCAGAACTTGGCACACATTTAGATCTCATTTCTTTTTTTGGCAAATTAAGTCAACGATTGAACTCGGCTCCAATTTTTACATTTATGTTTTTGGTGGGATATCATTACTTTTTGTACAGAAAATTACTCTGCAAATTTGATTTACTTTATAAATATAATACTTTTTATATACGATTTTTTTTTCTTGCGGTTTCTCTGTATGGTTTGTTTAGTATTTTCCATATTTTCTTGTATGTTATGAATGTCAGCGCACATTGCCCCGTCATTATCTGCAATTTTTTAAACTCGTTTTCTGTTTAAAAGATTACATGATTTTCTAAACATCCAGCGTGAATTTGTACACACACTATTACCAAGATGCAAAGATCGTTGTAGAAGAATCGTCGCCTTACTCCATGACGTTACGGTATTGCCATGACGCGATCTTGAAATTTTACTCTAAACGCGCCTAAAGATGTTTCACTCATATTAATATTACGCAAATTAAATCATTTCGACCTTCGACGAAGCCTTCTTCCATTACACTGAAATTAAAACTAAATAAAGAATAAATAAATGTGAATATGTATGTAAAATTATATATTATTTTTAACTGTATGAGCAATATTTTTATTACAATTTTCTTTTATTTTACGTTTAATAACAGTTTTGAATAAAGAAATCATGCAATCGAAGTAATCCGCCCTAGCGATACTAGCGCGAGTGAGTGTGATGTCAGAGGCGCTTCGAATCTACAGATGTTTCGTCCTAAAATTTGTAAACTTCAATAATCTATATCTCAGTCATTTATTGATGGATTTCAAAATTTTTTTCGGCCACTGATTAGTTTTGATCTATTTTTTAAGACTAGTAAGGTGAATATACTATTTTCTATTTTTTTAAACTTTTCCATTTTTCCATACAAACAAAATTTATGTCATTGAAAAAAAAATTAAATACAAATAAATTCAGTATTTTCTGATTTTTTCCTTTGTACACTCACTATTACCTAGTTGATTACAAAATTTGAACTTTCTAGGTCATCTGGAAGTGGGTTAGGTTTTGTATATGTCTATAAGTCAGTCAGTCTTAAAAATTGCGATTTTTGGATATTAATATCTACGCAACTGTTTAATCTGTATTTATGAAATTTAAGGTTCTTGTTTATCTTGAGGTCCTCTTGATATGTACCAAATTTGGTTTATATAACTTAAATAGTTTTCGAGTTATAAGGGGGTGAAAAGTGGCTCGAAATGGTTCGTGTAAATATACACACGGCTGCTGCTCGCCAGTTCTCTTCGCTTGAACTCGGCTTGACACGCTGCCGCGTGTCTAGATAAAGATGTCGAATCTCAGTATTCTTTATACATGTACAGTATACATACAGTAACTGTATATTTCCGGCTCTTAAAATCACAACTGTCTTATGTGAAAACTACTCAGACTCTGTTAGAACTAGAATTGTAATAAGCCGTTTGAGACAGTTCAAAAGCGAATAATATATCACTGCCTGCCAAGTAGTATATTTAGTAAATACCATTTTAACAGTATTTTTATACTTTAAAATACAAACAGAGAAGATGTTTTGTTCCTGAAAGAAAGTCGTGTTAGTTAACATTTTTATTACTCAAGAACGGCTGAACAGATTTGACTGAAAATTGAATGGGAACTTAGAACCAGAAGAAGGACATTGCATATTTTGTATCCCTAATAATTTGAAATAAATATATAACCGGGGCGGAGCCGGGGCGAACAACTAGTCTTAATATATATAAATCTCGTGTCACAATGTTTGTCCTCAATGGACTCCTAAAACACTTAACCGATTATAATAAAATTCGCACACCATGTGCAGTTCGATCCAACTTGAGAGATAGGATAGGTTTTATCCCGGAAATCCCACGGGAAAGGGAACTATGCGGGGTTTTCTCTGAAAACGCGGGCGAAGCCGCGGGCGGAAAGCTAGTATTATATAATAAAGACGAATCGCTAAATGTTGCTAAGCGTAAAATTAAAGAACGGCTCTACCAATTCGGCAATGTTATTAACGTTCTTATTAAGGCACAAGAAACGTTTTTATGGAGAGAAAATTAGATTTTTTAAAACTGTATTACTGAGCAATATAGGCTCTTATCGTATTTTGTTTCCAACCCGTGTGTTAAAAATATTTTTTTGTTTTTTGAAATCAATTAAAAAACTATGTGAGTTAGATTTTTATTTCACCAGTTAAAATATTCATGAATACAATTTTGTTTTTAACACGTGTGATGCCGGGGCATGTCTCTAGTATCGTAAGATAATTTAAAATATAAATTAAAAAAAAAAAAAATTTTTTTTTTTTTTTTTTTTTTTTTTTTTTTTTTTTTTTTTTTTCCTGCTCGAGGGTAGGTGTGAAAACACGTGTTTTAAGAGCTCCCTGAAGTTTTATTTTATTTAATTTACAAATTAAGTCTATACTAGTGGTATGTTATAAAACTTTGTACCTGGTGTCACTGGCTATCTTTCCTTAGTCACTATGATGGACACAGTGAAGCAGTCCATGGTTGACATGACAGTTGCTTTTAATGCACGATTGGAAGAATTCCAACAGCAACTTGAAGGTATTAAGTCCCCAGCTACTGCATCTTCAAGCCCTTCGGCAAAATTATCAGCTGAATTTGATGTGTTTCGTACATTTGTTATAACATCTCTCAAATGCTTAACAACACAAGTTGAAGTCCTGTCAAATCTTTATGAAAAGCAAGAAATGCAGAGGCGGAGGAAGATGTTACTAGTTCATGGTGTCCCGGAACAAACCAAGGAAGATACAGTATCCACCGTAGTCAAGGTCATAAGTAACAACTTGGATTTACCAGAGATTGATTCTAATGCCATATCTCTCTGTCATTGCCTTGGTCGAGCCACTAAGGATAAGCCACGGCCTATTCTTATAAAGCTGCATAATATTTCTTTGAGGGACAAGATTTGGTATGGTAAAACTGGATTTAAAGGCTCTGATTACACTTTGTCAGAATTCTTAACAAAAAGAAGACACTCCTTATTTATGGCTGCTCGTGAAAAACTTGGTGTCACAAAATGTTGGACGGCTAATGGAAACATTATGGTGGTGGCTCCTGATGGCACGCGTCGTCGAATAGCTACTCTGGCCAATTTGGATGAGTTGCCTGCGGTGGTCGCTTCTTCCTCTGGGGCTGAACCGCAACGCCAATTGGAGTCGAAGAAGCCACTTTCTGCAGCTCAACGATCTCGTAGGAATCCCAAGACTAAGTAATAGTTATTGTCTCTTCTATTTTAGCATAACTTTACCTATCTGCATAATATATTATTAATTTGTTCTCAACATAACATCTGATCTAATTTAAATTACTGTTCTTTGATTTCTATTATTACATACACGTTTCGACTAAAGGTCTAAGTAAAAAATTTAAATGTAACTATTATTTTTTGTATGAGTATTTAACTTTTATGATTAGCAATTAGTTTCAAGGTACCCACTGTTTTTATAATATTACCTATAGATTAAATTTAAATCTAACTTGTTTACACTCGGTAATGTCAATTGTCATCTGTCAACACTCAACTGTCAGTTTGTATTGTCAAATGTCAACTGAGACTTGACAGTTATCTATTGCTGTTCCGACTACAAGTCTTTTGGTCTGTGTTACTTGCTTTTATGATTAATTATTTCTATAACAATAATATTCTTTTTTCTTTTGTATTAGTTTAGCTAAAGTACTTTAATTTTTATTTTTTATGTTTTAAGTGGATTATTGCTGTCGTCTTCTAGATAGGCTAGTGGTACAAGGGATTAGCAATTTAGGAAACTTAATTGTATTTTTAATTAGTTTATCTTATATATATTATATTTATCTTTTAATATATATATATATATATATATATATATATTTTATTATTTACCTATCTACTACTTATATATAATAATATTATATTGCACATTTTGCCATGTCAAGTGTTGAAACTGATAGTGATGGAACTTTTTATTCTTATGCATCCGACGAAAAAGACGGTGACAGCAGTTTTCACAGTACATCCTTTTCTCCTCTATGTGATACTCTTACTTCCTATTTTACTCCTTTCCCAAATAATTTCAATGTTGTGCATATCAATGCACAGAGTATTCCGGCACACTACTCAGATCTGTTAGCATCCTTTGAAACTCCCCACATCCATGCCATACTCATTTCTGAATCGTGGCTTAAACCTTGCATCCCTTCCAGCTCCTACTCCTTACCTGGATTCCACCTCATCCGCAACGACCGTGAAGGCAAAACTGGCGGCGGAGTTGCAATCTATCTTCGTTCACACATTCCTTACTCTATCCTAAACTCCTCTCCTCAACCTCCGCAAGCCGATGCAGCTGAACATCTGCTGCTTGAGGTAACCCTCTCCCACACAAAAATACTCCTCGGTGTTTTTTACAGTCCTCATCTTTCCTTTGATTATTTTGATAAATTTGATATTATCCTTGACCGATTCACTCCCCTTTATGATCACACTATCTTAATGGGTGACTTTAATACCTGCCTCCTTAAATCCGACGCACGTGCGCATAAGCTATGTTCCATTGTCAACTCCTTTAACTTACACATACTCCCTCTCAATCCCACGCATTTTTTTCCAAATTGTGCCCCTTCCCTTCTTGACCTAATACTTGTTTCCTCTCCCGATAAGATTTCTAAGTTTGGACAGTGTCCGGCTGAGGGATTCTCCTATCATGACCTCATATTTATTTCCTATAAAATCCGCCCTCCTAAGCCTAAACCTAAAATAATCCTACAGCGCAATTTTAGTGGTATTGATCCAGATCGTCTTATTGCAGATGCATCCGAGATCGATTGGTCTGTGATTTATGGGGCTCAAGATGTGAATGAGAAAGTCGAACACTTCAATAACCTCGTCATAGGGCTTTTTGATAGACACGCTCCGTTGCGACCTATTAAACTGAAACACCTGCCCGCTCCTTGGTTGACCGAGGAAATTAAAGTACTGTTAGCAGCAAAAGCCAAGGCTAAATCCAAGCTCAGATCTGACAATAGTGAGATACTTCGGGAAAAGTTCAAAAAAATTCGAAATCGTTGCAATACACTATGTAGAGATGCACAAAGACGCCATATTCACAAATCAGTCGAGGACGGCGACTCTGCTAAAGTTTGGAAATTCCTTAGATCCCTTGGTATTGGCAAATCCCCAAATAATTCCTTACCTTCATCCGTAAACTTGGATAGTCTCAATACGCATTTCTCCTCTCATGTTAACAATTTCGACGCTAATGTTAAACGGCGTACTTTAAATAGAATTACCTCTGACTCTGTTCCTTTGCATCCTCCGTTCAAGTTTAGTCAATTTTCTGATTGTGATGTTAAGAAGAACATATTAGCTATCAGCTCAAAAGCTGTCGGCAGTGACTGCATTAGCCGTAATATGATCATTCCCATCCTAGATACTATTGTTCCCGTAATCACACATATCCTGAACTATTCAATTTCCTCACATACCTTTCCAAGTGCTTGGAAAAATGCCTTCATTATCCCTCTACCAAAACATTCTAAACCCTCTACGCTCACCGATTTCCGCCCCATATCTATCCTTCCATTCCTGTCAAAAGTCCTAGAGCGCTTAGTACAACAGCAGCTTAGCGTCTTCCTTAATAAGTATGATCTCCTTAATCCTTTCCAATCCGGTTTTCGTCCTGGTCATAGCACGGTTACTGCTCTAGTTAAAGTCACTGACGACATTCGCTTTCATCTGGATCAAAAACAGCTTACGCTACTAACATCTCTGGATTTTAGTAATGCTTTTAATACAGTTGACCATGATATCCTTCTCAGCACGCTTAGTTCTCTTAACATATCTCCAACAGATATTGATTGGTTTCGTAGTTATCTACAGGAACGCCAGCAGCGTGTCCAAGTTGATAATTCTTTTTCCTCTTGGGCTGACGTTACTGCTGGTGTTCCGCAAGGCGGTGTGCTTTCTCCTCTTCTTTTTAGTTTATTTATTAATTCAATATCCCTCAACATCACTTCTCTCTATCATATGTATGCCGACGACTTTCAAATTTATTGTCACACTTCGCTTGAAGACCTGCCGAATGCTATTGCTAAAATGAACGACGACGTATCCACTATTGTTGATTGGAGTTTTAGTCACGGCCTAAATGTAAACCCAAAAAAGACGCAAAGTATAATATGCGGTACGAAATACTTTGTATCCAAAATAGACTTTTCTACTTTGCCTAGGGTAATAGTTGATGGGATTGCTATACCGTATAGTTCCGAAATTAAGTGTCTGGGGATTTGGATTGATTCGTGTCTATCTTGGAATCACCAAATAAAGGAGGTTCGTAGAAAGGTTTTTGCTGCTGCGGGTTCGCTCCGTCGCTTACGTAATTTTCTGCCGATACCGACTAAGATTGCGCTCGTCCAAACACTCCTTTTACCTATCATAGATTATGCTGATGCGTGCTATCCTGACCTCTACGAATACCACCTAGACTGCCTTGAGCGCCTTCAGAATTTCTGCATAAGATTTGTGTTTGGCTTGCGCAAATACGATCACGTCTCCGAGTTTCGCACTAAGCTCAAATGGCTTCCCATCCGTCTTCGCCGAAATACTCATATCCTTCACCTCCTGTACTGTGTTCTGTTCGATCCGAGAACTCCGCGATACTTAAAAGAGAGATTTGAGTTCCTTGTGTCTAACGTCAACCCGACGCGTTCCTCTAATAAACATCGTCTAGCAATGCCACCGCATGTCAATCATGTTTACAATTCTTCGTTCACTGTGCGTGCCATTAGACTTTGGAATGCTTTACCCTTAGACATAAGATCAGCTCAATCTCTATCAACGTTCAAAAACTTACTGAAGCAATTTTATTTATCCAATTAGTCGGTAATTCATTATTTATTTTATTAGTCAATTGTGTCGGTGTGCGTTTTCTATTTTATGTATGTGTATTTGTATATATGTATATGTTTATTTTCATATTGTAATATATATATGTTTGTATCTATTTATATAGTGATTATATTATGTATGTACATTATGTATGTATATATGTGTATGTTTATGTATATTTGTATGCTTTATATTAATATCTATTTATATATAGATTTTTATTTATTTATTTTTTTCTGTTTTTAGTGCACTTTGCCCTGTTTTTTATTACTTTTGCACTGCGTCTCCTTGTCCACCAGGTTGTCTGGAAGAGATCGCTGTCTGAGCGATAAGACCGCCTGTTGTGCTCTTTTATTAACAATGTATTGTGTCCTTACTTGTACTTTTCTCTGTGGTGCACAATAAAGTATTTTTTTTGTTTGATAATAGGAAGTCAAATGAATCAAAGGAAAATGTACGAGTTGCCTTGATGTGAGAAACACGTGTGTAATTTCAAATTTTGATACTGTAAAAAGTAACGTAATAAATGTTATCTTATTATGTAAATAATTTATTTTACAGTATTATGTAAAGATTAGAAGCTAATTCACTTGGTAAATGTTAAAATAGCATGACGTGATTATTTAAGTTATAGGTTTACAAAAAATGATGTATTTTAGATACTTACTTGCTATTTAAAACTCGCTCTAAATGAGATATATTTTCGCCAAGTAATTTTAAAAGAAGCAAAGGAAATTTGGAATTAAAATATTAAAATTAATGATAACCTTTTAGTTAAAAAAGAAGTAACTATAACAAATTCTTCTCTTACTTATTCTATACTAGATTTCCGCACGCGGCTTCGCCCGCGTTTTCAAAGGAAAACCCGCATAGTTCCCGTTCCCGTCGGATTTCCGGGATAAAAACTATCCTATGTGTTAATCCAAGTTACCCTCTATATGTGTGCTAAATTTCATTGTAATCGGTTCAGTAGTTTTTACGTGAAAGAGTAACAAACATCCATACATCCATACTTACAAACTTTCGACTTTATAATTATTTATTTATTACTTTTTGACACATTTACTTTATATATTAATATAAAGTAACTGTGTCAATCTGTCTGTTACGCTTTCATGCCATTGAACCGAATTGATGAAATTTGTAACAGAGACTTAAACTTGGGAAAGGTTATTGTAAATTAATTAGCGAAAGAATATAAAACAAATAAACGTAGACATTTCAAACAATTTATTTCGCTGTACACATAATAAATTTATTTTGATATTTTTATTAGCCTTTAAAAATTTAAAACCTAACCTCATTTTCTAACGCCGCTCTAATGAATGATTTTAATTTTTTTATACCAATTTTTTTTACACATGATTTATTGGCACGGGTTATACAATACTGTATATTTCATAAAGAAATATCGCCATTAATATGGGCACGATTTCAAATGCATATTACCAAATACATCTGTTTTGTTATAATGATAAATCTGCCCTCCTTTAACTAGAAAGCCGTTAAGCCAACGAAGTGAGTTTCGAGTAAATGACAAAAAACACGGAAATCGTTATTTCGTAAAAATTATGACACTTAGAATAATTACTGAGAGATACATGGATCGACATTTAATTATATTATATATAAATAATAGTTTTTAACCAGACACTGTTATAATTTATTTTTTAATTCACTTTTTCTCGTTTAGCTCAGCATATTATCTGAAAAATTTAACTTTTTACTGGACAAGACGGCCGTTAACATACCATAGCGACTTTTTAGCTAAGTAATATAGTATTTTTATTTTAATTTTGCGATTTTTTTTTAATTTATTAATAAAATGCTTACCTAAAACGTCGTTAAGCTACTATACCTGCTTTTAAGCTATGAATTTCGCTTTAATTTATATTTCAATAACTTTATAATCAGCGGTTAAGGGCTTTTGAATGCTTTTGTACTACGATTCGAATAGTTGTACTAAATTTGAACCTTACTTATGTTAAAAAATTTGCAGCTGTCTGAGGCTTTGCTCTCGGGAATTACATCCCCTAGGTCAACCAATGGATAGGAAAAGGATCAAAAGCTTTTAGGTTTAAGTATTAAAGATTTAAACACTATCTAAATTAATGGTTTTCGAGTAACAAGTATTTAAATTTTTACTAAATGACTCTTTTAAGTTTTTGATAAAATTAACCTTTTTTTCACGTCATGTTCACGTTTATTTCATTACAGAGGCTCATTAAGGGGTTAAGATTGAGATAAATCGTCTCGCTTTTCTTTTTGGAACCGTATTTTCATTTAGAATTGCAATTATAACGATATTTTAATATTATAAGCCATCACACAAGTCACGGATATGTGAGTACAAATAGGAAAACAAACAATGTGCTTAAACAAATCGTTTTCTGAAAAAATATTAAGACTTGTGCACGAGGCTTTTGAAAAAAAATCCTGGTTTCAATAGGGCTTCAAGCTCTTACATGTGGGATTCTCTTAATAATTAATGTTAAACCGCTTATCAAATGATTAGAACTTTAGAAGACTCTTTCATCCACATTCAGAAAATACATATATTATACCAGAATATGTGGAAAATAGCAGGAGGTAGAAAAAGAAAACTTTTTATTTGCTACCATGTAAAAAAATACAAATCTTTATAATCTAATATAAAGAAAAGAAAAAATATAAATAGTGGCAAAATGGACCCGCCAGCGGGTCAAAGGTAGTAGGTATACTCATAACAATTTTTGTATCACCATCTCTAGTACATTGCTTGACAGTCGATTACTAATTCCACCCAAGGGGTAAATTATATCATTAATAAATAGTACAGACTGTCTATATCCTCTTTCTCGGTTACAGAGACTAATCAGAGTCTAAACAGAGAACTATAATGATTGAAAGTTCGCACTGTCGTAACCATTACCTACCAAATTTTCGTAACTTTGACTTGTTATATTTTCCGTAATTTAGCTGCTAGATTGTATAAAACTTAGTAAACCTGATCAGAAACAATAGGTCTTGTAAAAGAAAATCAAAAGCAATCGGTACTCTGCTTAGGAGCGGTAACATTACAGCATCACACTCATCCCCAAAACGGATGCATCACTAGAATCTGATAACTGCCTTTTAGCTACAAAATGAGGCTTAGCTGCTTTTTAGCTAAGCAAAAAAGTGTAATTAGAATTTTTCCTAAATAAATTTACTTAACTAAAAAAGCGTTAAGGGCGAGTAACTGCAAATAAGGTAAGGATTTCCATTGGAATCGTTATATGAAAGCATATCACAAAGCAGTTATAGTCAGTTTGCGTCCCTATAGTCAAGTATAATCGGATGACGTGCCTTTAGTCAAGTAAAAAGCTAAAAAAATATTATTAAATTTGGCGGTTAAGGTACTTTAAAGGAAATTTAGCGAAGTAGTGTTGGTTAGACGCTTTTAAGTTATGGAATCGCCGAAAATTGTGTTACTTAACGGCTCACAATATTTTCGTATCTCTTTATCTATTAATGCTAGAGACATGATTCTTAGACAGAAAGATAGAGAATTTTGAACTTAGTCACCCTACATTTAAAACTGAAAATTGACCATTTGAGGGTTAACGGCTTTTTAGTTAAAGGACGGCAGTTAATGTACAACTCGCGTATTCAAGTGACCATATGAGTCCGCATTGTGTTCGATATTTATTTCCACGTCATAAATGGATGTGTCATTTTTCATGCGATCGCTATCAATCTCGTTAAAATCTGTATATGGAGTTAGCTTTTACAGCTGTGTTTAGAACTAGCTTTTTGACGTGGCTTCGCTCGCGTGGATTATATAATATATATAATGTAATGTTGGCTAAAAGCTTAAAGAGCTTTTTTCTTACTAAAATAATTATAAGTATATAAAGTAATTTTGAAAATATATACCTACCATTAAAAGAGCAATTCCAGTATTTCTACCGGCTTTTTTTCGTAGAATGTAGGTACATTCTACTTACTTAGATTAGAATGTAGTTACATTCCGAGCTGAATATTGACGAATCAAAAGCGCTTCTGAATAATTTTATTGGTCTTATCACTTAGAATTCTCTTTTAATTTGATATATTTAGTAAGTTTAGTTAAGAGCGCTAACTGATATATTTAAAAGTTTTTACTATGCATGTAAATTAAGGCGATTTATTTTAAATTTCACTATATTTATATACATTTTTGTTAGGAGGTAAATTTAATAACTTTACATACATGCACGGGTCAACAAGATCCTCGATACTCTGTTCAGCAGAGCGTATATTGAAGTGTTTATTAATAAGAACGATCGTTGCTACCGGATGGTACTTGTGTGAACTTTTTAGGGTTCTTTTTGAAGTGAAATGTTTTTATATAAATGCGGCCAGCTTTGCTCGGGTAAATAAATCTTACGTATAAAGTTATTAATTAATAGGCTAATTGACTCGATAATATGTAATGGTAAAATTATTTTGAAATTGTTCTACCTACCAGTTTTTCAGTGAAATTCCAATAAACAAACAAATCATTCTTCTTTATAATACTAGTAAATATCTATGGAAATTGCTGTATTATATTTAAGAATGTAAAATTAAAACGCCAGTATTTTTGCTTTAACATGAAATTTAAACCTTCTTCAATTTATTTATTTGTAATGTTCATTTACAATTACTTCAAGTCTTTCATACCTCAGAACCGTAAAAAGATTCACCATCTATAGAACCCGTATTACCCAGTCAAAACGCACTCTTAACCAGATTTCATAGCGGTTAAATAAACCTGAGGCTTCACTGGGATTTAATGGAAGAGAGGTATCGATAATTGGGCGAATAGCCGGCCTTCCGATAAAATTCCCTTTTATATACCCCTAGATTTAAATCTGATCATCATTGAGTCGAGCTTTCATATCTATAGGTATTTATGTAACTACGTTCATACATAGTCACATAGTATAAAACAAAGTCGCTTTTTCTGTCCCTATGTCCCTTTGTATGCTTAAATCTTTAAAACTACGGAACAGATTTTGATGCGGTTTTTAATACATAGAGTGATTCAATAGGAAGATTTTAGTGTATAATTTATTAGGTTTGAGACAAAGCGGGCGAAGTCGCGGGCGGTAATCTAGTGGATAGGGACAGAGAAAGCGACTTTGTTTTATACTATGTAGTGATTTTCTATTGTCGTAGAAAATAATATAAAATACTTCTATTTGGAATCAAGTCAAAATTGCTTTCAAAATTCAAATCTATATCAAAGATAAAATCATGATAATCGAGGTTATAATATGATGGCAGCGTTAAAACTATCATCTTGTAACGGTGCATTTACACCAAACGAGCGAATGCTCATTCTAAACCAGCTTCTATAGTGGGGACTATGTCAAATTGCGTTTGAAAAGAATCTATGCAATGTTCTAATACTGACTTCGAGTGACACTGAATACGAGTTTTCGTTTACACTAATAGATCTTGAAAGAATGCTCTTGTTCTATGTTCGTTAGATGTAAATGCACCGTGATATATTTTCTGTGATCTTTTCAATCTCTTTTCATCTACAATTAAAGTGATATTTAATAAAACTTTACCTGTAAAAAGAAAAAAGAAAATAGATTGTGAAAAAGATGTTAAATGTTTCCATTGTCCACAATAACTTGCTATCTTTTGTGAATTTGCACAATAGTTCCCGTCTTAACTTTGTTTAATGACGAATCGCTTTTGTTCACAAAAACTAATTTATAACAAGTGACAAGCGTGGCCCGCTAACTTTAATGGGATCCATACGTTGCGACGTGGGTGGTCTGTCGGGATTGTTTGAAATATGACGCACTGTGTGACAAACAGGTGTATAAAATTGATATCTTAATTCTCGTTAAGGAAAAATGGTGACTGAGTGACGTCAGCGATCCAAACTACTGGAAAAAGAAACTTGAAAGAACTATCTAACAGATAGCCCATTCATCGAGGATAGCTATAGGTAATATATCATTACGCTAAGAACATCAATAGTGGAGCCACGTGGGTGAAACCGTGGAGCGAAGCTAGTAGTATATAACCGCCCACGGTTTCACCCACGTTGTCTAAAACTTAAAAAATTATATACTAAAACTTTCATAGAGAACCACGCTATCCAGTAGTGAAAACGGAATTAAAATAGATAGCAGTTTTTGGGTATATCGCGAACAAACAGACTGACATACGCGCCTGATGACTTTCTTTTATACTAAGTAGTGATTTAAAAAAACTTATGTTATTAATAAACAGTTAAACATCAAGACTATTTTTAAGCTTAGGTCTTTGCTCTTGGTAGGTTTTATGTGATAAATTTTAAAGAAAAGGTATTAAGTATCTTGTATTGTTACCTGAAACACAATAGAGCTTTTACTCAACGTCGTGGATTCAATGAAATGAAAAATTTTAAAGCATCATCTCTCGAAAGACAGACGTTAAACTATTTTGGGATATTAATAGTTTTCCATTAATGTGTAGTAGTTTTATACCGCTGTTTTGTTCACGAGGTAGCAAGATAAATACGTAGTTTTATAGCAATGTAGGTTATCTATTCGTATATTTTCAGCTCAATTTGTGACATAAAATCTGAAAATCTCTGTTTTCTAACTGTGCATTTACATCAAACGTGCGAAAGCATATGGTAAACAGGCGTAGAGCATTCTTTCGATGTTCTTAATGCGTTCGAAAATATTCTATGCAATGTTCTTATAATTAACAACACTGAATATGAGTTTTCGGTTACACTAAAAGATCATCAAATACGAAATAAAGCTTTTGCTATAAGCTCTAGCTCCATATTCGTTTGATGTAAATGCACCGTAATAATTTCCTTTTTGTACATTATTTTTTATAAAATAAAACACACATTAATTGTGTTATATTATGTCTGTGTTTGAATGTTTTTATCGCTGGCAAAAGTAAGAAATAAAAATTATTTTATATGAACCACAAGTAAGCAATTAAAAGTATACAATAATTATTATCTCTCAGGACAGTAAAACATAATTTTCTAACATAACTTAACAATGTTAGAAAACTGCTGGATCTAGATCATCCACGTAGATAGTAATTAGAACATAGATATGTATGAAAAACTAACTATATTATTAAGCGCGTAAATATATATGCCCGCGGCTTCTCTCGCTTTTTCTAAAACCTAATATATTACAAACCTGTTGTCTGGAAGAAATCGCTATTTATCGATAAGGCCGCCGTTTGTTACAATGTATCCTAGATTAAGTCTCAATGTGTAATTTTTTCAGTGCAATAAAGTAATAAATAAAACCTTTGACGATAATAATCAGTCTATCTATTAAAAAAACTGCATTAAAATCCGTTCCGTAGTTTTAAAGATTTAATCACACATATGGACATAGGGGCTGAGAAAGCGACATAGTTTTATACTATGTAGTGATTAACTGTGCCCAGTGGTTTTACCCGCGTTGCTCCGCTCTTATTGGTCTGATAATATATATTGGACTATCGAAAAGTGAAATATTTTTTGAAATCGGACCCGTGGTTCTTAGTTAGTTAGTTAGTTAGTTTATTAGTTCGCGTTCAAGCAAACAAACAAACTCTACAACTTTATAATATTAGTATAGTATTTACACTCCATTATAATTTTTTCTCTAATAAAATACATTCCTAATCTTCTGCAACGGTTCACCAATAACCATGCGATTTCTCACAAATAAACTTGAGCTTTTTACTCAGTAATCGAGTAAAATGTTCATATGAAACTACCCTACTATGTAATCCTGTTCCCGTATCCAATCAAAAGTTTGCGACTACGTAACCTTTTAGATTATTTATTAAAATGGACTGCGTATCTTCATAAACTAATTTATTTTGTGGTTTCCTCTGTATGGGATTTATAATACGCAAATTTGAATAGGTTATAAAAGTATTTCTGTATTTGGTAAGACTAATTTACTTGGGTTAATTGAATATTATTTGTATTGCGGTCTAGTAAAGATCGTTTTAGTAGGTATCGATTTAAATGTTAAATTTAATTAGTAAATCGTACCTATCGATAATTTACGTAGAAGGGACAATGAGATAGTTAAAAAAAATGAATATTCATTAATAATAACGTTAAAATCTCACACGATTCTTTTTAGCTGAGTTTGTAGTGTGTACCAGAATCTAAAGGTGCGTACAGATTATATTATAACAATGTGTTATAACATTGTGATATAACACGTCAAAATGTACTGAAAAATGTTATAAAACAATGTAACATTGTTATACTTAACAATTTTTCAGTACATTTTGTCGTGTTATTATTTATTACACAATGTTATAATTATATGTTATAATAATACAGATTACTGTACGCACCTTTATAAAATGAATTATTTATTAGGCGAGTCTACATAGACCGAGTTGCTTCGCGAATCTGCTCGCTTTGTGTGTATGTACTAAAGTCGACCTATGTACTTACATAAAATAATACATACAATCAACATATTTAATGTATTTCCTTTACAAAATAAATCAGTTAATTAAATAGATTGAGATATGCCTCTAAAGATTACTATTTCTATGATTTTTTTCCTAATTGCTTATCTGTACCATGAAATATCTTTACAAACTTATTAAATAAATAAAAAAATAAATAAATAATATTCCACAGTAGCTTATCTTTACAGAGAATTGATAAATTCTATTTCACATGCAGGTTCGAAGTCAGAAGCAAAAAAGTTATCAAAGAGATGGCTCTTTGACGACTTTCCGGAAGCTCATGTCACCTTTCAGTGAAAATGTTTTTTGAAACGAGTTGATAAAAATATGTCAATCTGATAGAGAGTATTTTATACGTTATAACTTATAAGAGTATTTAGATGAATATTTTATATACAATCATAATTACTGTATTTACAAGCAATATAAGTCACTAGTTGTGCTCCGCGGTTTCACCCGCATTGCTCCGGTCCTGTTGGTTTTAGCGTGATGACACATAGCCTATAAGCCTTCCTCGATAAATGGACTATTTAACACCGGAAGAATTTTTCAAATCGGACCAGTAGTCCCTGAGATTAGCGTGTTCAAACAAACAAACTCTTCAGCTTTATAATAATATAAGTATAGATTACAAACACTACACACAGGAATAAAGAACGGCAGTTTTAAGTCATATAGAGCGACTCTACCAGGCAATTGAAATAGAAAAAAAAGCTGTAATTAGCACAGTAGGTGTACAATTATAAGTTAATAACACCACCTTTCTCCAAAAAGGTAATTATAATAACAAAAACTTGATATATTATAAGAAATGATTTAATTATACTGTATTGTATTCAAATATTCAAATATATAAATATCTACATTAGTATTATCATCAGGACTCAGGTTCTATTTTATCATTAAATATTTAAACCATAATAAATGTTTTTGACATATTTTGTCTTCGTCCTGTAATTATTATTAATGGATGGTCCACAAAGTGCTTTTGTTATTTTAAAATGGAATACATAAATGTGTATTACTAAATTCTTTCATTTATTATGTTAATAAAATAAATTTACAGATTAATATAACGTTTTATGAAACCTGCCGTAAAAATCTAAGAATGTATTAATTGCGTTAATTAATATAATTAATTTATTAAATAATAAATCTTCTATTCTAAGGATCTCACTGTATTTAAGGTTTATAATTTACCAGCAAAACAATTATCTAACCATCACATAATATTTACTATATTAAGTAATGGAAAATCTCATATTTTTCAGGACAAAATAATCGTTGAAATAACGAGAAAGTCCTTGCTCATTAACCTAATTAGTTACGTGTGTCCCACGTTATAAGTCATGTTTAAATATACATTTGTATGGCCTATTGTTGATGTCGATGCTTGAAGTATTGTCACAGTAAATAGACGAACAGTATGGTAACAAAATTTACTCAAAAAACAAAAACAAAATAATAACTCTCTGAGTTAACAATGCCAAAAAACATTAATTCAAATATCACACCAAGAAAGGAGGGTAAGGTCCTTCTTTTTTTGAAGTGGGTTAAGTTTGTTTCTTTGTATATCTTTTACTTGTCATTACGGCGTTTTTCACGTTACAATGTGAAAAAGTTTATTATGTTTTTATGAGTGACCGTTTCGAACGTTTTGTAGGCAGTTGCCCTACTGTTCATATCTATTGTACTGTGGTATTGTATAGAAAGTTCTTGAATGCTTCCTGGAAACGTAGTTTTAATTGCGTGCTGGAAAATCAGAAAACAAAGATGTATAAATTGGCTTCCCTTTGTGTGGTATATAATTTTTTTTGTGTTCATTTCGATTATAATTTGTATGTGGCATTAAAATCTATGCATTCGGTTGTCTCGATCACTTAAACGGATAAAGCTGTATACAGTTTATTGTGTACAATTTTCTATGTGTTCACACATAAGTGCTTTTAACACGCTTTTATTAGCTTCACCTGTATATTTGTATGAAACCTATATGTTTGTATATAAGCGTCTGTTTTAGACTCGGTTTTGCCTCATTTTAAACGGACAGATTTAATTCAAACTATGTACACTTATCAAGGATCGACAATATATTAATTTCATAAGTTTAAACATGTTTTTTTTAAGCTACTTATTGTATAGCTTCTATCGCGGGCCTTGAGCGCGGGGACCGAATCCAGAAATTCCGTAACGAAAAAACCTCACGCTCCCCACTCCGACGGGCATGGAGGTGTGGCTTGAAGGCATGCTATGCAATAGCTTTACCGCGGCAGTCCCCGAGTGCCACACGTCTTTTTTCATTCATTCATTCTATCCCAAATTTGATAGGCATTCGATCAGCCATTTCTACGTGTCAGAAAAGCATCAATCCATACAAACTTTCGCGTTTACAATACAATAGAACCTGATAGGTATTTCCCTTTATCTCGTCCCAAGTTGAGAAAAAGTTTACCGATTTCATTCATCTTTTATTTATAACTTTTCTAGCGTCTTGTACAAGTTTCTTGTGGAATGAAAATTAAGAAAATTGCGCTGAATATTTAACAAAACTTATCTACTATTTAAACTTGCGAAGTCTGGACATCTGTCAGGTCACTAATTCATGAATTACCATTAAACGTACTATTTTAGCATTTTAATGTATTAATTATAAACTAGCTGTGCTCCGCGGTTTTACCCGGTTTTATCCGCCCCTGTTGGTCTTAGCGAGATGATATTATATACCTAGCCTTCCTCGATAAATGGGCTAGCTAACAATAAAATAATTTTATAAATTGGACTAGTAGATCGCGAGATTAGCGCGATTAAACAAACAAACTCTTCAACTTTATAGTAGAGATATGTATTATAGGCATTCTTCATACAAATGTAGGAATTAATATCTATGAGAGACTTAAATAACTTGTGAACCATCATTTTAGTAGCAACATCTCAGTAAAAAATCAAAATGGGTTCACTGGTCTTATCATAAAAGTGTTATTCTTAAGTTTCTTTCTCATATATTTGAGTAGAGACTAGTCATATAATATTATGACAAACAAAAGCAAAACAATGCACATTTTGAACCAACATTTTTCCTACAACCCATAAGTACATATATAAAACCTATTTATAGGTAGGGTAAATCACTTTTTTAATTATGTATTTTTCTTCTTGTTATCAACGCACAAGCGTCTCTCCTTACGTCGCTCTAAATTCTAAAACATTCACATATTCATTAGGCGCACTTCTTTTAATTAATGTGAATTTATAGCCCTCTTATGTCAGGAGCAATTACATTTTAATTAAAAATGTAACAATCTTATAAATACTTTTTATCGACGTTACAAAGACTGCCGCCTGTGAATTACCTTAGTCTGTATACTGTACTATATTGAAGGAAGTCGGGTTACTAACATAGCTTATGAGGCAAGAACTGCTGAACGCATTTTAATGATGATTTTATGATATTGCTGCCTCTATATTATACGATATTTTAAGTAAAACACCTAAAGTAAGAACTTAAAAACATTATTTAAAAATACACCTACAGATACATAAGTGTACAAAAAGTTAATTTTATTATGAAATGAACTGAAATGACTCGACGCAAATATTCAAGTAGGACATGTTTTAGTGTATACGTATGTTTATGACTGTAGCTCTATATGGCACTTATATGGCATAATCATGATGTAACGCATTATCATTATTCAGAACTACGAATCGATTTACTTAGCTATTTATATCAACATAATATAGTGCAGCATTTCCAAAAGTTGATTAATTCGCTAAAAGACCAAAAGTCGATTATACACCATATAGGAATCATAAAACCATTAAGTTACTTATTTATTTGATACACGTTCAAGGATAAATTAAATAAACCAATAATACTGTAATCGAGGCAATTCTGAAGGCATGAAATAAATAAAATACATTTTCATTAGTGCTATATCCGAGTTCGCAGGTGAACCATATATCATACTTAGGGTTGTCGCTTGGTACGAAGATATTATCTCAACAACTAATAAGTTTGCGGTTTATTTAGGCTCTATTTAGAGTGGTAGCCCTACGTTAGCAGGGTAAAATGTTTTTGTGATTACATTGCTAGAATGTAAATGTGATACTGTTTTTTTATTTGTGTTAATTTTGGAATTATGTTGTTAGTTATATCTGATATAGATCTAATAAAGTCATGCAATGATGTTATTAAGACCCTTTTATGTTTTCTAATTACATAAAATATAATGAGTTTTTTTCGTCAAACTTTGATTACATGCCTACTAATTATTCTCAAGGAAAAAACGAAGTTTCAAAGTATTAAATAAATACTAAAAGCTGACAACCCTAAACATAGAATCCTCGTAAAACAACGGACACGAAGGGAATTATTGGTTTATGTCATATTGGCCACAAATGTCTTTTTTACTCGAAAATATCTAACTGACATTCCTTGATCAAATTATGTGTTAGGGCTGCCAATATAAATTATTACGAAAAATAAAGATAAAAAAATAAAAGTTGAATGTTGACAAATAAAAATATTTACAAGATGAATACGAATAAAATAATTTTTGAAGCGATATCGTTGTTTTTACGTCTTTTTTTAACGAAATAGTTCAATAATATAATAATATTAAGACATTAAAATATTTTATTTAAAGCGATTTCTAGTTATAGTTGTAATCTCTTTAAAAGATTAACATGCACAATTTCCATACTTCAATAAATCATACAAAAATATTATATTTCAATATAAATATTGCAGTAATTTATTTTATATAACGAGAACTATATATTCTGAATGTTATCATTTTCATTGTTCTAAAAACTTGAAAAATTATAGTTTCTTTTTTGTTTCATTTGAAATAGATATGACGGCAAAACAATGGATTATAAATGGATTTGACACCTATATGAGATAGATTTATCAGTTTTTGTCGCGTTGGTTTATAAGTTGAGTTACCTAATCATGTTAGTGATAAATGGAAGGGATTTAATGACTTAGATTAAATATCATCTATACTTTATTTTAAAGTTGAAGAGTTTGTTTGTTTGTTTGAAGCGCTAATATCTGGAAAATTGAAAATTATTTCTGTGTTAGACAGCCCATTTATCGAGGAAAGCTATAGGCTATAAGATAGGCTATATATAATCACGCTAGGACCAACAGGAGCGGAGCAATGCGGGTAAAACCGCGGGGCCTAGCTAGTCTCTATTAAAACCACTTTTAGACAAATTACAGAATTAATTCTCTAGTTACAAAGTTTATTCTTAACTTTATTCGTATTAAAATACTACAAATAAACCTTTCTAACCTCACTAACGTCATTTTGGTCCAAATACTATTTTGTGGTAAAAGGTATTTTGGTTTTTCTTTCGTGGAAAAGGGCCCTTTATTCATTTGAAACCTTTTTGGGAGCTCTTTGGTTGTATAGAATAATATGTTAAATACATATATGAAAATGTATTCGATACATTTGAAATTGTGAGATATAGTTATTTTATAAAAGGTACCATTAAAATATCTAAAGTATTTAACCATTAAAATATTTAAAAATATATTACATCGATGTACTTATTGAACAAAATTAACTTTAATTTTGCATACTATATAATTTGTAGCGACAGACGGTGTGATTTGATTTTATCACAGATCACAGAAACTAAAGGATTTTATCTATGGCTTTTTATAAGTTATTAGTTGTGCCCCGCGGTTTCACCCGCATTGCTTCACTCCTGTTGGTCTTAGGATGATGATATAATATAGCTTATAGCCTTCCTCGATAAATGGGCTATCTAACACAGAAAGTATTTTTCAAATAGGATCAGTAGTTTATGAGATAAGCACGTTCAAACAAAGTTAAACTAGCTTTGAGGCTTAATTTGTTAAGGCCCGATTTTTCAATGCTTGGATAAAACTTATCCGTCCAATAAAGTATTACACTTGTATTACACGATAATATTAAAATGTCACTTGTAAACTGTCAAATACGGACATTGAATACGTTTTTAAAATGGTAGTTTTATACATTATTAGGTTTCCGCCCGGGGCTTCGCCCGCGCAAACAAAGAAAAATCCGCATAGTTCCCGTTTCCTTGGGATTTCTGGGATTGCGTCATTTTCCCGGGATAAAAAGTAGCCTATGTCTTTTCTCGGGTATCAAAATATCTCCATATCAAATTTCATGAAAATTGGTTCAGAAGTTTAGGCGTGGTTGAGTAACAGACAGACAGACAGAGTTACTTTCGCATTTATAATAATAATATTAGTATGGATTCGACGAATAAGTTTTAACCAAGGATTGAACAATCAGCCCTAAATGAAATTTTAAAATTAAAATTTATTTTAAAAAGATTATTTATTTTTATTATTTATTTTTATTTTAAAATTTTTTTTAAATTATCATATTCATAATTTATTTCAGATACAGTACCTAAATAGCAGTAGGTAGTATTTTTATAGAATCATAGAAACCTATTTTCGGTATTCCAAATCTCGTAAATATCAAAATATTTTACCAATAAATATTTGAAATGAATTAAGTATTCCGTTGTGATAAAATAAAATAAAAGTGAATTACGATACTTTGCGAATAACGTAAAAATCACTGTTACAAGTGATAGTGATTTGTACTTACGTTATATTTACCTTACCTTTTTACGTTACCTTCTCTATTTTTTTGAAGTTTTTAAGCATTATTAACCTTTCAGCGGTCGCACCCTTGCGCCGAACACAAGCAGTCGCGCGCGGTCTGTGATTCCGCAAATAATTTAAGTGTCTCGTTTGGGAAAACAAATGAATATTTCGACTTCTTGTATAGCACATGATTAAAAAGATGTCTTAAACATGTGAAATAAAATATAAACAATTTAATTACTCATTACTTCTTTTATTTGTACTTAATAGAGCAAAGGTCTATAAAAACTCAAAATTTTTGACTCTGGGTGGAAATCACCGTTATAAATCAACATTAAACAAAACAAAATGAAATTTTCTTTTTTACAATTAACAATTATAAACTTGCCTATAATTATCTTAGAAATATATCACATTCATCATCAATTGGCACTGTGTAATAGGAACGCTAAAATGACACCTATTTTTGAGATCATTTTACGTAAAGTTCTAGAATAATCTAAATTATAATAAAATGAAATAAAGAAAACATACCTAAAAACTACTAATTTTTGTTTAGAATAACTATAATAAACTATTCGTCATTAGTGTCCATAATATCTACTGGAAATGAACATTCTCGGCATATAACAATCACATGTTCTAGGCACATGTGTTTTTCACATTTGAAACAACTATACTTTGTTTTGCGGTTCTTTTTCACTAAGCTCAGCGTCTGATTGAACACACTCATCCTGTGCTGGTGAAATTTCTATTGGGTTGTCTTCTTGGTCGGAAACGTCATCGAAGACCTCATCTTCTGATTCCACCTCCTCTAACATGCGAGATATTCGACATTCTAAGTCTTCGTAATTCATTGTCTACAATAAAAATACATTGTTAAAAGTATACTTTTATATTATTATAGTCTAAAGCATAAAAAGTAATAATAAGATACAAAAAACATAAAATATTTACCTCGGCTTCGGTTTAATTGCACTGGATTTTACTCGAACACAATCGGTCGCGCGCGGAATCTGAGACCGCAAACACAAATAAGAAAGCATATGTACATGCAAGGAATATCACAGGGCTACTGAGAGGTGCTACCTCACCCCCTCGAAGGTATCACGGAAGCGCAAGCGTCTATTGTTTACAGTTTCAGTATATTGACTAAAATAAGTTCGTTGCGGACTCAGAGACCGCGCGCGACCGCTGGAAGGTTAATTTCCTTATTATAAAATATGATATCAGAAGTAGGTATGACTTAAATAAATGGCAGGACTAAAATCTAGATGCTTGACATATTATTACATTTAGTAGAAGCCGTTTTACAAACATAAGATACAACTATTTACATTTACATTTGTTTTTCTTACAACATACTGACTCTACCGATATTCAATACCAAAATACCGGAATAAATCACAAGAGCACTAATATTGCAATATCGTTATTTTTTAAAAATCACAGTGATTTGTAACAGTGACACATAACATGGATATTAATTAAGCTATGTTATATTGTTATTGTTACAAATCACAGTGATTTGTAACAGTTACATTTCACAGCACAGTTGTACATTGCCTGAATTTTGTTAAAGATGATATGTAAATAGGTTAAAAGGATTCATGTTTTACACGGCTCTTCTTGTCTTTGCATTTTGCAATGGATTGTTTTTCTAAGATTTAAATTTAAGATCTGTGGCGTAATGTTTTTAAATTTATCTATTCCCCGATACAGCATGTATTTCATTTAAATTTATGTGTTTGAGACATCTATAATAGTATTTACAATATATTAAATAGAATTGAAAGCTGTATGTTACCATCTTAGTTAACATATACAATAAATACCACGACCGCTAGGGTCGCCCCAAGTTTGTTCACGTAAAAAACTTTTTGTAATCAATTCAATAGTGATGTAATTTTGTAGTTACTTAAAATTAATTAATGAATATCATCACTACACAGTATAAAACAAAGTCAATTTCCCTGTCTCTACCTATATTCCTATGTATGCTTACCTAATTATTTAAAACTACAGCTACGCCACGATTCTTGATGCGGTTTTTTTTAATAAAGTGATTCAAAAGGATATATGATATATAGTATGTAATTTGTTAAGTTTTCTACAAAGCGGACGAAGCCGCGTCAGAAGTTAGTTTAAAATAAATTATTTTCTGTCACCAAATAACCGGAGTTAAGTTATACAAGTTCACTAAGTAATTATTGGTACAATAAATTACTTAACATCGCTCAAATAATAGCTTAAGCTCTTAAGTTAGTGATTGTGAACCAGATTGTGCAAATATTTAACTTGATTTTCCAGACGCCTTTGAAGGGTATAAAATAAACAATAAAATAATCCTTTTCATCACAAAAATCAATATTATTTGTGTACTTTACTTAATGTCGAAATAAATAAAATGCTTCTTATATCAATAGAACCATATTATCCATACTTATATTATAAATGCGAAAGTAACTCTGTCTGTCTGTCTGTTACAAAATCACGCCTTAACTACTGAACCAATTTGCATGAAATTTGGTATACCTAGAGATATTTTGATACCCGAGAAAGGACGTAGGCTACTTTTTACCTCGGGACATAGAATAGGTTTTATTCCGGAAATCCCACGGGATCGGGAACTATGCGGGTTTTTCTTTGACTGCGCGGGCGATGCCGCGGGTGGAAAGCTAGTGAAATATATAATAGGAGTACAAAACAAGGTTTTATACCCGTTTGCCTGACTCAAAACTGTACTTGTACCTATGTAGATATAAATTTTCAAAATTCTTCCACCTTTGCTAATCAATATTACAAATGTATTAAACCAGAGTCAGTGCAAACCTTTGTTTAGTAAACAGGAAAGATTAGTTCGTTCGTTTGTTATAATTTTACTCAAAAACTACTCAGCCGATTTTGAAAAGTCTTTAACCGTTACCAAGCTTTGCCATTTTCAGCAAAATTCACTATCTTCAATATTTTAAGTAGTTTTCCTCCCGGGGCCCATCAAAAATTTCCACACTCTATATTTTTGATCTCACATAATGTGAATAATGTGATTTTATACGAAATCAAAAGATGCATTTTTTGTTGTAGTTGATTTTTCTCATCATGAAAGATATGGTTGTATGTATTGTTGATTATTTTAAGTAGAAAATATACAGGAATAAGATTTATAAATAAATAAACAGACTTTTTAATTTATTTGTGTACTTTTTCTTGTTTTAAAAATGGTATACCCTTGTAGACCACGCGACCCCACACCATGGGCGTAGCTAGCCATGGGCTCAAGGTGGGGCAACAATAAAAAATAATATGTAACTAGCAACTGTATCTACCAAGTATGTACCCAAAGTTATATCCAGGTCTTCAAATGCCGGCGGCTGTACCGCCGCGGCCGGCATTTCCGAAGGCATTTGCGAAGGCATTCGCGAAGGCACTCGCGAAGGCATTTGCGAAGGCATTTACGAAGGCATTCGCGAAGGCACTTGCGAAGGAATTCGCGAAGGCATTTGCGATGGCATTCGCGAAGGCATTTGCGATGGCATTTGCGAAGGCATTTGCGAAGGCATTCGCGAAGGCATTTGCGATGGCATTCGCGAAGGCATTTGCGAAGGCATTTGCGATGGCGAATAAGTGTAAAAAAGTGTAAAAAGTATCAGTGAGTTGTAGAACGTGTAAAACAACAAGAGTGAAATTGGATAAGTTAGTGGGGTAACTAATTGGGGTACTATACTCATTTTTCTTACAGTTCATGTAACATATCAGCTATTTTCTTTTTTCGTGTGTAATTCGTTATTCAAATTATTCTTATTCAAAACACCTTATTGTTCACCTACCACACCACGAAATAGATCCAAAAATCTTCAGCCGTTTGGTCGCTGGGCGTATGACACTTGTTAGGTGTTAGTCAGTCAAAAGAGTTGGTAGGTACTTACTTCAATTTTTAGATTTGGTTAGGTATCTACCTACCTTCCAGGTTAAAGCTAGAGTGGGGCAAGTGCCCCACCCTGCCCCACCGTGGCTACGCCCATGCCCCACACGTCACTTTTAGATACGCGACTGCTGTAGGGTTAAAAAACAAAGTAGTTTATAATCTCTTTATAAACCCAACTAGCACTTGACCGAACTTCAACAATTGTGCAAACAATTTATTATTTATGGATTAAAACAGATTTGCATCGAGTTGAATTATAATAAAAGCGGCTGTTGAAATATCAAAAACGTCAAAAACTAATTGAGTTGAAATGAATAATTATTGTTTTGTACATATTTTACGAATTTAACCACTTTAGTTGAAGTCTCTGTTATTGTTCTGACCCATTTCACTGAGTACAAACAATATGTGTAATGTGTATTTATCCACAAAACATACGTAGTTTCACCAATTAAAGAAAAAGTGGAACTAAGGAATTGTGTGTTTCTAAAAAAATCTTAATGCGAAAATTTTGTTCATTATAAAAAGATATTATAATGGAAAATTTCAATTTTTTGCCTTGTTTGAGTAGGTCGAGTAGTTTTTATTATAATAATACTAAGCTTCCTAACAGAAGAATCTTCTGTATCTACCATTCATTTTAAATTAGAGTTTTGCAAATTTATTATTTTGTATATATATATTTTCTAAAAAGAGCGTTTGTGCCGAGTTACACGTGAAGTGAAACTTTGGCAAGATTCAGAGATATCAAAATCGTCGCCTTGCTCCATGACGTGGGTCTTGCCATGACACGTCCTTGTAATTTTACTCTCAACGCGCCTTGAAGTTTCACTTCAAAAAATTTGCTAAAGTTTTAGCATAAAAAATTATATTACAAAATACCATGGAAATTTACTCCATTTTAAACAATATTCAAAGTTAACGCAATCTATTTCCCGCCTCGACACACGATCATTGAACACCGCTACAGTAATTGCTCACTGCACGAACATTCTGGAAGATGTGAAACTGACATACGGGCGAAATTGATTTATGGAGTAAGGTTGAATTTATAATTGTTTTTAGCAAATAAATAAACCTCAAATTTGTCAGAACCAGACGAAATTTTAATGGGAAGACACTCGCATAGGCTTTCAAAATAAATACATATGTAAAAGAATCATCAAAATCGGTCCAATCGATTCTTCTGAGGTTGCAAACCCAAAAAAATGAAACATAAATAAAACCAGAACTTTATCCTTTTTTGAAGTTGGTAATAAAATACTAGTTAAAACTATACTATACTTGGATAAAAAGTCTATTTATTAATCCAGATTTTAATCTATATAAGTAAGTAGGTACAAAATTCTGCGTGATAGAGCAACAAACTTCGATACATTTTTAAAAACTTTCGCATTTACAATATTAGTAGGATTAGTAGAACCAGCTGTGCCCAGCAGTTTTTTCTGCATTAATTTGAAGAAACGGCAGCAAGTTTTAAAATATGATGGATATGAATATTATTCATACGCGTACTTTAAAATGTTAAGTCAATGATTTAAGAAAAATAACAAAACAGCGTCTAGAGAATCTTCAATATCGTCTTAATTAGAATAATTTATAAACTTTCTTCGAATATTGGAACCAATTGATCGAAATTTATAAAATCTAAACCGTTATTTTAAATTGTTTGCATAATGAAATAGTGCTGGCAGCATCGGGTGGCGCTTTAATAAGTTTTTATCTCTGGCAATCTTCTTGCCAAATGTCAATTCGAAGGATTCGAAATTCGAATATTATTTTGTATATTTAAAAATCTGAAAAAATTATTGAAATATGAACTACCTAATAAGAAATTTTTTAAATATAAAATAAACACATTTGAATCATGATATGGACGCATCACTACATAATAATATGTAATATAAAAAACAAAGTCATTTCCCGCAGTTTGTCTGTCCTTCTATTTACTTAGATCTTTAAAACTACGTAACGTTTTTTCATGGAAAAGTGATTCTCGAGTAAAGTTATCGTATACATAATTATAATATTTATTATGTTTTAGAATAGCGAGATAAACGAGGTAGTCGTGGGCGGAAAGCTAGTTTTAATATGCGTTATTTTTTTCGTTTGTTTTAGCTAAAATTAATGCAAATTCATATTCAAAATAAAATTGCTCTTCCAAACTTCATCTATATTTATATCTAATTATCTATATGTATATAATTTACGCAGAATGTAGCACAGTACATAACCTTCGTAAATCGATACTATTGTTATCGACTCTTGTAAAACGAATCTCGCCTACGGAATAACAAGAAACTTAAGATACAATCTCTCTAATTCCAAATACTCCGATTTACATATTTGACATTGGAATCTAGAATTATCTTTGAATTGGAACATTATCCTTAATAAAGGAGCCGATAAGGAATCGCGCTACGAAATTGTGCAGTTAAAGATTATGTTTAAAATTAAATCTTATCTGTCAATTTATTAAGATGCTATTTGCTTGAATGTTTCTGTAATACTAGCTGCTCGTCGTGGCGTTGTCTATGTTGAGCGAGGGAATATGGCTCATGTAAATATGATAATTATAATGAGGCTTTTAGTGGAGTAGTCTCAAAATCGGTCTAGCAGTTTCTAATCTTATTTTTTGGAAAAATTATTAACACACAAAAAAAAAAATTAAGGACGGTGAAGGTGAAGGTGAAGGTTGATGAATCGTTTTATTTGTATTAATATTACGTATTTAATTACCTGCTTAAAGTATTACAAAGCAGGATAATTGAGAAAGATAATATTAAGTTCGTCCTATCTCTCCTTTCTGCGGGTATCTTTAGAAACTTTCCACTTTAGTGAGGTTATCCACTAAGTGTTTATCGCGATGGAAAATAATTTAGGAAGTTTTTCTTCCATTTCCGTACGTACAACCATAGCATAAAGAGAACAGTAAGCCGACTCCCGGTGTTTAGGAGCGCACGGTACCTTAACTCGCGAGGCGCAGGGTTGTCACATGTTACCTGGATATTTGAAATAATTGTACGAACAAGTACCGAACGCTCACAGCAATGACGCGGACGCGGCCCTCACGAGACCGGTCCATGAGGATTAACCGAGCGGCGTTGTGTGCGTGCGTCAAGCTTGCATTCATACATGAACGGGGAGCGTAGACAAGCGCTCCGCGTACAAACGGCGCGGAGCGATGTTCCTTTGTTTGAAGATAACTTACCTACTTTTCTCTTTATACTATGGTACTACAGTCTGTTAAAAGTTCGCGATGATAGATAAAAAGTTTTATTGTTCCGGTAGCGATTTTGTTCTGATTGCGTGTGTGGGAATTGAAAGAAGGAATGATACTTTTATAGAAAACTGTACAAAAAAAGGTGTACTTAATAATATTATAAAAATGTCTTTAAATACGATGTTTTTTCTTATTTCGTTCTTTTATAGAGGTTATGTATATTCAGAGTAGATATTTTTCTAGATATATAAAAGTAATATTTTAGGAAAAATATACTCTGTATGTATGTATAACACTTATATACTTTTATCTGTCTATTTATTAGCATAATATATCTTAAATTTCGGTGTAATACCTATATAATATGTGGTAATATTGTGTTTTAACTTTTAATCACGTAAGTATAGATATATTTACTATTTATTAAAAATAAATATTTAATAATTTCAAAAGGAATAAAAGATTCGTTCTGAAGAAGAAGTCGGGGCAAGATACTAGTATATTTTAATCACAAGCTGGCCTTTGTCAGACCTGTAAATCCTCTACAGTATACTAAAACTTTTAATCTAGACACAAAAAATATTTAAAAATTCGTAAAATGTCTGCTCATTTGTTTTTCATCTGCTCATTATAAAGTTACCTCTATTTTTGCCGGGTAAATTAGTTATTTTAGTTTTGAAAATGGCTACCGTGTTTCAGCTGAACTAGGTCAAAGCTTGTTAACTCAAATTGGTGTAGACAGATACAACATTATTCAGAGGAATATAAAGAGAAAGGAACTATGTATAAAGATACAAAGATAGTATCCCTACTATAATATTATAAATGCGAAAGTAACTCTGTCTGTCTGTCTGTTACGCTTTCCCGCTTAAACTTCTCAACCGATTTTGATGAAATTTGGCACAGACAATCTTTAGACCCTGAGAAAGAACATACTTTTACCTTTTATTGCAAAAAATGGGATGAAGATACTTACCACGTGCGAAGCCGGGGCGGACCGCTAGTAGATAACACAAGTGACATGAACAATAGAACATTTTTATGGAATTATTTATTCTAATACTGTCAGAGATATAATATGGGAACTAGTTTAAATGAGAACGGAATATAATATACAAGACTTCGAAATTAAATGCTTTAGAGGTATAATATTTATTGTAAAGTACCTATTTAATTTCTATATTAAATTTATTATTTTATTTAATACACTAGCTATGCCCCGCGGTTTTACCCGCATTGCTCCGCTCCTTATAGTCAGCGTGATGATAATAATATATATATAGCCTGTAGGCTGTATAAATCTAACAATGAAAGAATTTTTCAAATCGGACCAGTAAGCTCCTGAGATTAGCACGTTCAAACAAACAAACTCTTCACCTAATATTAGTATAGATATAGATTTCGTTTCGAAAAATTTGCTGCAGGGGTGGTTACGTGGTCAATCTCCCCTGAAACGAATTAGGTATCACTCTTAAAATAAAACACAAGAAAGTACTATCTTCATGACTTCTACAATTATTATCAACACTAGATCTGTAATAGAGAAGAATTTTCATAAACTATAATTCTTCCTAATCTTATCTTTATATATATATATATATATATATATATATAGATATCTCCATGGGCACTATGTTGATCAAACGTGCCATATAGTTAGTAATTATTTGATCCGTTTTCACTTGTTGATCCGGTTGGTATTTGTGGATCCATTGCCACACCACCGTCCGTATGTGGATCCGAACGGAGCCACAAGTGTCACGATCAGTAATAATAATAATTACGTGCTTTTTATACAAATCCACCTTTTTTGCGTTTTAGCTCTTGTTGATCCGATTCAAATGAGCCAATCAGAGCCCACCGAGCTCAGCCATTGGTCGCTTGCGGCCTTAGCCATTTGAAGATTTAAAGACATTTATTCCCGTTATAGAAACGTATGTTGCCGTTCGCCTTCCATAATTTGTTCGGATCTTCGGGAGGGCAAGATAGCTAGCTCGTCTATTAGGATAGTGGCGATTTGATGTTGAAAATATAATATTTGTATTTTGTATTTATGTTTTTATGTAGCGCTTTGCGGATGAACATACACGTATTATAAAAGTATAATTGTTTTAAATTCATTATTTTAGTGTCGTCGTAGATTTTATTTGTAGAAGTTAAAAAGGATAGTTAAAGATAGTTTTAATGATTTTATTTTGTAAAATTTGGGGTGGCGCTAATTTATTTTTGTAAGCACTCCCCCATACTTCTATTAAATACATTAGGTGCGGCTTTACTAACGTGTTGTAGATGGTGAGGCGTAATTTATGAGGAATGCAAGAACTAATATTATGCAGAGATCTAGGAAGTGCTGATAATTTATTTTTTAGGTGGTCGATGTGATAATTCCATTTCTGAGAGCTGTCGATTCGCAAACCTAGGCATTTCTCGTGGGTTTTATGTTCTAATACAACACCGTTAATTTTAAGTGGAGCGTGTGGTGGAATAATTTTGTTATGAGCTTTGAATTTAGATATATTTATTTTTAGTAGATTGCATTTATTTATTTAATTTATTTAAATCATTTTGTGCTTGCGCTATCATGTCATGTATAGTGGGACCAAAATAAAACAGACAGGTGTCATCCGCACAAAGTGTTAGGTGACCATTTAGCTTTAAATCTTGGAAATTATTAATATAAATTAAAAAAAGCAATGGGCCTAGAATCGAACCTTGTGGTATGCCACATGTAATTGGTAAGGGAATGCTATCATGGTTATCTATTTTAACTATTCATGATCGATTTTTTAAATATGATTTCAGCATATCTAGTGCTTTACCATTAATGTTAATGGATGCTAATTTCTTTATTAAAAGTTCGTGAGAAACGGTATCAAAGGCCTTTTGTAGGTCAATAAACACTCCCAAAACTATATTGTTTGCGTCAATGTTCTGTTTTATTTTAATAGTTAGTCCATAGTCGCTGACAGAGTGTTACTTTTTGGCTTAAATCCGTATTGACGCACTGAAATAAAATTAAATGAGTCTAAATATTTTTCTAATCTCGTGTGTAAAATCTTCTCCAATATTTTTGACAATACTGGCAAAACCGAAATTGGCCTATAGTTACCAGGTTCAAATTTTGAGCCACTCTTATAGATAGGAGTTACCTTCGCTATTTTTAACGAGTCCGGAAAACGTCTTTGACTTATGGCTTGGTTAAAACAGTCGCTTAATATGTATGATTTAATTTTTAACCGACTTCAAAAAAAAGGAGGAGGTTATCAATTCGGCCGGTATGTTTTTTTTTATGTATGTACACCGATTACTCCGAGGTTTCTGAACCGATTTACGTGATTCTTTTTTGTTCGATGCGGGATGGTGTCGAATTGGTCCCATAAAAATTTTATTCGGATAGGCCCAGTAGTTTTTATTTTATGGGCATTTTTGTCTGTATTTGTAAATGTTGCAAGTGCAAGTTTGAAGTCGGTTGTTTTTAACGCAGTTATCTACTTGTTCTTTGATGCATTTAATTGTTTTTGTAGTAATACCATCAAGACCTGTACTACAGTTTGAATTAAGGTTATTTATAATTATATATTTTTTTTACTGGCTTCGGTAGGTCTGAACTTATTAGTGAGGTAATTTCTTAAAATTTCGTAGTTGTCTTTAGATTTCCTCTCCTTTGAGTTATAAGATGTCGATTCTGGGAAACGAGTAAAAATTACATTTTTTTCGCGGCTCTTTCTGTCCCGTAGTTCCTTGATTAAGTTTTAAATTATATGAAGTTGATTTTTAGACGTAAAACCCGATGGATTGGCTGACTGATTTATTGATTAAAGATTTAATTCTAGTGATTTTATTTTACTCTCACCCTAGTTTATCTGGGATTCTAATTGAGAAATAGTACTCTTCAATATGTTTTGTTCAGTAATTATCATACATGCTCATGACTTAATTTCATTGATTTGATTCGTATTTTGGTGAATTAAATTCAAGGATTGTTCATTGGACGATTTAATTTCGGTAATTTGTGTTTTTACCTCAGAAATGTTTTCATGAATTTTGTTTACTTTTTGTTCATTTGAGCATACATATTTTTCAAGTAATGTACTAATACGGCTCAACTCCGACCGAATATCCTTCATATCATCACTAAATCTGCAATCTGGTTCTAGCGGTTGTTTCCGTTTTCTGTAAGTAATTTGAGTATCAGTTGGCGTAGAACTCGTAGAAAACGAACTTAGCTTCGATAGATCGGGATGCGATCCACCGGCAGTACCCACTGCACCACTGCTGGTTAAACGTGTTGGCGATCTGCGTACACTCATATTTACTCCGTAATGGATAATTTGTTCAGGAATATGAGTCGTCATTTGTTTGACCTAAATCTAACATTTTAATTATTTTATCAGATTGATATCAGAATCAGGGCAAAGGCGAACGCTACACGTCAACAAATATTATGATAATTATCTTGATATTTAGTATTTACTGATGATTCAAGAGGTAGGTTGTTATTTGTAGGATGCATACTACTTGAGAATTATCACCGTCACTGTATGACGAAAGGTTCGTCCAAATAATATCTATCTTTTTAGGGTTCCGAATTTTTAGTTTCACAACGTTTTCTATAAGTTTCAATTGAATTACGGTCGACTTCTTCAACTTCCATAAAACTCAGGAGATTTTTGTTAGCCCTAATTTCATATCTCCATGTCAATGTCATGCAAGTGCATATAAATGGAACAGATCAACATACGACTTATGATAATATATATGGAAATCGATATAACGAATGTAAAAAACATACCTTAAAATGGCTTAAAGAAATTAGTTATACAGAAGCAGAAGACATTTTAAAAACATGTAAATAGTAGGGAGTAAAATGAAGATGTTAAATAAAATAAAAAAAAAAATCACATTTCTTAATTTCTTACGTACATTACACAAACAATAACATGCGAACACACATACACCCACACACACTCACACACGCACTCACACACACACTCACACACACACACACACACATCCATTCTACCAATTTTTAGAGTATTTTTATTTTTATGTATTACCTTAATTTTTAAGCTTTCTTTTAATTTGTTAATGCCTAGTAATTGTTATGGAAGAGAAGCGCCTTCTAACACAAGTGAAATTTGTCACTTAAATGAAGGCACTTACCTCCAACCCGAGATGAAAACTTGTTTAAAAGAAATAAACAATTTTTATTTTTATTTTTTTATTTTATTTTTAGCATTTCAAAATTTGAACCGTTACGGAGTCGAGTTCGTCTAGTCTAGGCGGATTTAGCAATGTATGGAACATTACCTAACTGTAATATGTTTGTGTACGGAGCCAACAAATACTGTAGTGTTTACGAAAAATTAATCTACGTTACTTAATATACAGTTTCGCTTTGTCGGATCAAATAAAGCTTTAATTTTGATAATATAAATGGATCTGATCAACATACGACTTTGGATTTGGTATATAAAACGGAGCCAACAAGTGTTTATGGGTTTCTGAATTTCGGCCGTTACGGAGTCGATTCAGTTCAAGATCTTAGCAATAAAAATGTTGAGTATATCAATTTCTCCATGAATACGTTTGGCAACGTCGCTCAAATATTTGCGACGTTGCCACTCCGGGCAAGATCTATGCAACCGGAGTCGAGTAATATGGGGGAAAAGGTGGAGTCGGCAATGCACGGCAGTCGGGCTGGATCAACTTAGTGCCCAGGTTGGTATTTATATATATATATATATATATATATATATATATATATATATATATATATATATATATATGGTATATATATATATAAATATATGGTATATATATATATATATATGTATGATATATATATATATATATATATATATATATATATATATATATATATATATATATATATATATATATATATATATATATATATATATATATATATATATATATAGATATCTCCATGGGCACTATGTTGATCAAACGTGCCATATAGTTAGTAATTATTTGATCCGTTTTCACTTGTTGATCCGGTTGGTATTTGTGGATCCATTACCACATCACCGTCCGTATGTGGATCCGAACGGAGCCACAAGTGTCACCATCAGTAATAATAATAATTACGTGCTTTTTATACAAATCCACCTTTTTTGCGTTTTAGCTCTTGTTGATCCGATTCAAATGAGCCAATCAGAGCCCACCGAGCTCAGCCATTGGTCGCTTGCGGCCTTAGTCATTTGAAGGTTTAAAGACATTTATTCCCGTTATAGAAACGTATGTTGCCGTTCGCCTTTCATAATTTGTTCGGATCTTCGGGAGGGCAAGATAGCTAGCTCGTCTATTAGGATAGTGGCGATTTGATGTTGAGATTATAATATTTGTATTTATGTTTTTATGTAGCGCTTTGCGGATGAACATGCACATAATATAAAAGTATAATTGTTTTAAATTCATTATTTTAGTGTCGTCGTAGCTTTTATTTGTAGAAGTTAAAAAAGGATAGTTAAAGATAGTTTTAATGATTTTATTTTGTAAAATTTGGAGTGGCACTAATTTATTTTTGTAAGCACTCCCCCATACTTCTATTAGGTGCGGCTTTACTAACGTGTTGTAGATGGTGTGGCGTAATTTATGAGGAATGCAAGAAGTAATATTACGCAGAGATCTAAGAAGTGCTGATAATTTATTTTTTAGGTGGTCGATGTGATAATTCCATTTTAGAGAACTGTCGATTCGCAAACCTAGGTATTTCTCGTGGGTCTTATGTTCTAATACAACACCGTTAATTTTAAGTGGAGCGTGTGGTGGAATAATTTTGTTATGAGCTTTGAATTTAATATAACATGTTTTAGATATATTTATTTTTAGTAGATTGCATTGAAACCATTTATTTAATTTATTTAAATCATTTTGTGCTTGCGCTATCATGTCTATAGTGTATAGAGGGACCAAAATAAAACAGACAGGTGTCATCCGCATAAATCTTGTAAATTATTAATATAAATTAAAAAAAGCAATGGGCCTAGAATCGTACCTTGTGGTATGCCACATGTAATTGGTAAGTGAATGCTATCGTGGTTATCTATTTTAACTGTTTTTGATCGATTTTTTAAATATGATTTCAGCATATCTAGTGCTTTACAATTAATGTTAATGGATGCTAATTTCTTCATTAAAAGTTCGTGAGAAACGGTATCGAAGGCCTTTTGTAGGTCAATAAACACTCCCAAAACTATATTATTTTTTGCGTCAATGTTCTGTTTTATTTTAATAATTAGGTCCATATTGATGCACTGAAATAAAATTAAATGAGTCTAAATATTTTTCTAATCTCGTGTGTAAAATCTTCTCCAATATTTTTGACAATACTGGCAAAACCGATATTGGCCTATAGTTACCAGGTTCAAATTTTGAGCCACTCTTATAGATAGGAGTTACCTTCGCTATTTTAAAACGTCCGGTCGTTAACGAGTCCGGAAAACGTCCTTGACTTATGGCTTGGTTAAAACAGTCGCTTAAGGTATGATTTAATTTTTTTTGATGCATTTAATTGCTGTTGTAGTAATACCATCAAGACCTGTACTACAGTTTGAATTAAGGTTATTTATAATTATATATTTTTACTGGCTTCGGTAGGTCTGAACTTATTAGTGAGATAATTTTTAAAATTTCGTATTTGTATTTAGATATCCTCTCCTCTGAGTTATAAGATGTTGATTCTGGGAAACCAGCAAAAATTACATTTTTTTCGCGGCTCTTTCTGTCCCGTAGTTCCTTGATTAAGTGTTCATTTATATGAAGTTGATTTTTAGACGTAAAACCCGATGGATTGGCTGTCTGATTTATTGATTGAAGATTTAATTCCAGTGATTTTATTTTACTCTCACCCTGGTTGATCTGGGATTCTAATTGAGAAATAGTACTGGTCAAAGATCCGAATATAAGTCGAAATGCAACGGCGTGATAATAGAATGAGACCAATTTTATAATAAATTTAGTGTATTAAAAAATGTGTTAAAAATGGGTTGACTGGGAAAATCCTGGACAGGATATTTTTTATTAATTATTAAAAAATCTTTATTTTCATTTTTTATTAATTGCAGTTTCGAGATAATAAAACAATTTTGTAATAAAAAAGCGCTGACATATTTTTTTTTCATCATCCTATCAAGTGAAAGTAACTGGTACCGACATACCTGTTTATACCTGCCAACCTAGCCGTTTGTCCCGGTAAATATTAGAAAACGACTATGACTGCACATTCTGTAGGTTTCATACTTTAAGTCTATTATAATTTTTTTTATTATGTTGATACTGCAATTAATTAAAAAAAATGTTTTTTTTAAGCATACATATTTTTCAAGTAATGTACTAATACGGCTCAACTCCGACCGAATATCCTTCATATCATCTGCAATCTTGTTCTAGCGGTTGTTTCCGTTTTCTGTAAGTAATTTGAGTATCAGTTGGCGTAGACCACTGCTGGTTAAACGTGTTGGCGATCTGCGTACACTCATATTTACTCCGCAATGGATAATTTGTGCAGGAATATGAGGACGACATTTGTTTGACCTAAATCTAACATTTTAATTATTTTATCAGATTGATATCAGAATAGGGCAAAGGCGAACGCTACACGTCAATAAATATTATGATAATTATCTTGATATTTACTGATGATTCAAGAGGTAGGTTGTTATTTGTAGGATGCGTACTACTTGAGAATTATCACCGTCACTGTATGACGAAAGGTTCGTCCAAATATCTATCTTTTTAGGGTTCCGTATTTTTAGTTCCACAACGTTTTCTATAAGTTTCAATTGAATTACGGTCGACTTCTTCAACTTCCATAAAACTCTTTTTTGCTAGCCCTAATTTCATATCCCCATGTCAATGTCATGCAAGTGCATAATATAAATGGAACAGATCAACATACGACTTATGATTTGGTATATAAAACGGAGTCAAGAAGTGTTTGAGCATTTCAAAATTTGAACCGTTACGGAGTCGAGTTCGTCTAGTCTAGGCGGATTTAGCAATGTATGGAACATTATACCTAACTATAATATGTTTGTGTACGGAGCCAACAAATACTGTAGTGTTTACGAAAAATTAATCTACGTTACTTAATATACAGTTTCGTTATGTCGGATCAAATAAAGCTGTAATTTTGATAATATAAATGGATCTGATCAACATACGACTTTGGATTTGATATATAAAGCGGAGCCAACAAGTGTTTATGGGTTTCTGAATTTCGGCCGTTACGGAGTCGATTCAGTTCGAGATCTTAGCAATAAAAATGTTGAGTATATCAATTTCTCCATGAATACGTTTGGCAACGTCGCTCAAATATTTGCGCCGTTGCCACTCCGGGCAAGATCTATGCAACCGGAGTCGAGTAATATGGGGGAAAAGGTGGAGTCGGCAATGCACGGCAGTCGGGCTGGATCAACTTAGTGCCCAAGTTGGTATTTATATATATATATATATATATATATATATATATATATATATATAGATATCTCCACGGGCACTATGTTGATCAAACGTGCCATATAGTTAGTAATTATTTGATCCGTTTTCACTTGTTGATCCGGTTGGTATTTGTGGATCCATTGCCACACCACCGTCCGTATGTGGATCCGAACGGAGCCACAAGTGTCACCATCAGTAATAATAATAATTACGTGCTTTTTATACAAATCCACCTTTTTTGCGTTTTAGCTCTTGTTGATCCGATTCAAATGAGCCAATCAGAGCCCACCGAGCTCAGCCATTGGTCGCTTGCGGCCTTAGCCACTTGAAGTCTTAAAGACATTTATTCCCGTTATAGAAACGTATGTTGCCGTTCGCCTTCCATAATTTGTTCGGATCTTCGGGAGGGCAAGATAGCTAGCGCGTCTATTAGGATAGTGGCGATTTGATGTTGAGATTAGTTATAATATTCGTATTTATGTTTTTATGTAGCGCTTTGCGGATGAACATACACGTATTATAAAAGTATAATTGTTTTAAATTCATTATTTTAGTGTCGTCGTAGATTTTATTTGTAGAAGTTAAAAAAGGATAGTTAAAGATAGTTTTAATGATTTTATTTTGTAAAATTTGGAGTGGCGCTAATTTATTTTTGTAAGCACTCCCCCACACTTCTATTAGGTGCGGCTTTACTAACGTGTTGTAGATGGTGTGGCGTAATTTATGAGGAATGCAAGAAGTAATATTATGCAGAGATCTAAGAAGTGCTGATAATTTATTTTTTAGGTGGTCGATGTGATAATTCCATTTTAGAGAGCTGTCGATTCGCAAACCTAGGTATTTCTCGTGGGTCTTATGTTCTAATACAACACCGTTAATTTTAAGTGGAGCGTGTGGTGGAATAATTTTGTTATGAGCTTTGAATTTAATATAACATGTTTCAGATATATTTATTTTTAGTAGATTGCATTGAAACCATTTATTTAATTTATTTAAATCATTTTGTGCTTGCGCTATCATGTCATGTATAGAGGGACCAAAATAAAACAGACGGGTGTCATCCGCATAAATCTTGTAAATTATTAATATAAATTAAAAAAAAGCAATGGGCCTAGAATCGTACCTTGTGGTATGCCACATGTAATTGGTAAGGGAATGCTATCGTGGTTATCTATTTTAACTATTTTTGATCGATTTTTTAAATATGATTTCAGCATTTCTAGTGCATTAATGTTAATGGATGCTAATTTTTTTATTAAAAGTTCGTGAGAAACGGTATCAAAGGCCTTTTGTAGGTCAATAAACACTCCCAAAACTATATTGTTTGCGTCAATGTTCTGTTTTATTTTAATAGTTAGGACCATAGTCGCTGACAGAGTGTTACTTTTTGGCTTAAATCCGTATTGACGCACTGAAATAAAATTAAATGAGTCTAAATATTTTTCTAATCTCGTGTGTAAAATCTTCTCCAATATTTTTGACAATACTGGCAAAACCGAAATTGGCCTATAGTTACCAGGTTCAAATTTTGAGCCACTCTTATAGATAGGAGCTACCTTCGCTATTTTTAACGAGTCCGGAAAACGTCTTTGACTTATGGCTTGGTTAAAACAGTTTTAATTTTTAACCGACTTCAAAAAAAAGGAGGAGGTTATCAATTCGGCCGGTATGTTTTTTTTATGTATGTACACCGATTACTCCGAGGTTTCTGAACCGATTTATGTACTTGATTCTTTCTTGTTCGATGCGGGATGGTGTCGAATTGGTCCCATAAAAATTTTATTCGGATAGGCCCAGTAGTTTTTATTTTATGGGCATTTTTGTCTGTATTTGTAAATGTTGCAAGTGCAAGTTTGAAGTCGGTTGTTTTTAACGCAGTTATCTACTTGTTCTTTGATGCATTTAATTGCTTTTGTAGTAATACCATCAAGACCTGTACTACAGTTTGAATTAAGGTTATTTATAATTATACATATATTTTTTTACTGGCTTCGGTAGGTCTGAACTTATTAGTGAGGTAATTTTTTAAAATTTCGTAGTTTTTTTTTTTTTTTTTTTCAAGTGGGGAAATCTTGCCTAAGATACCCACGGCTCCCGGGGAAGGAGCCGTGGGTTATGTCGGATTCCTACCGACCAAAACCCCACCGTGTACCAACGCGCTGCTTTAGACGGGATGCGGGTACACATTCGCAATCTTCCGCATGTCCCGCCCAGCAGTTGCCCGTTTCCAGGCTCTCCGCCACTTGCCCGTTTCCAGGCCCTCCACCAAATGCCCACCCCGGGGTGGCGCGAGCCGTACACGAGCTCACGCCACCCACTCGCCGATGATGGATTGTTCCCCGTTCCATCATCGGCGTTCCCCAAACCCTCGACCCCAGCACTGACCGGCCGAAGGACGCGCGCCGAAAGGCCCTCCGAAACGTGAGTCACGCGTCAAACGACCCTCCGGCGCACTTTTATAGAGGTTTCCCTCGCAGCCCCCACCTCACACCAGAGGTGGCGGCCCTCGGTCCGGTCCCACGGACCGGATTACGAGTTGGCAGACGGCTGTCTCAGGACAGCCGCTGCCCTACACCCACCTACAGGAGTCACCGCGTGTCACAAAAGTGACGCGTCGGGATCCCGCCCCCTGTTTTGTTGGTAGTTAGACTACCAACAAAAAACAACGCGCGCGGCCTCTGGCCGCCATCCATCGCCGCAAAGCGCAGCCCCCTGCCAGTCGGTCGGAACGAGACCCAAACGAGCCCCGATCGACCTTCCAACCCCGTTTTGCCCAGCCAAATTACCAGGCCGCGACCACTAGCCGCCATCCCTCGCCGTACCACAACGGCACCTGAGCCAATCCTGGCCCCCCGGAGGATCCTAGCCAGCCATCCAGCCAGCCATCCAGCCAGCCGGACAACCAGCCGGTGACAGCATGCCAGCCAGCCGCCGTCCAAAGCAGCCAGCCAGCCAACCGGTGGAGCAGCCGGTTTCAGCCAGCCTGCCAGCCGGCCCCCTAGCCAGCCAGCGAGGCAGCCGGTGTGACCAGCCGGTTCCAGCCAGCCCGGCCAGCCGGCCTTCAAGCCAGCCAGCCAGCTATATGGATCCCTGGCCGTCGAACCAATCGTGTCGTCAGACGACAGACCGGCCTTTCAGCCCCTCCGCGTCCAATTAGCTTCACTCAGAGTACACGAGGGCACTCCAAGCTACTGAGCCCCCCCGGCCACGACAAGGCTTGGAACTGATGGGGGGGAAAATTTCGTAGTTGTCTTTAGATTTCCTCTCCTTTGAGTTATAAGATGTCGATTCTGGGAAACCAGTAAAAATTACATTTTTTTCGCGGCTCTTTCTGTCCCGTAGTTCCTTGATTAAGTTTTAAATTATATGAAGTTTATTATGATTAAAGATTTAATTCCAGTGATTTTATTTTACTCTCACCCTAGTTTATCTGGGATTCTAATTGAGAAATAGTACTCTTCAATATGTTTTGTTCAGTAATTATCATACATGCTGATGACTTAATTTCATTGATTTGATTCGTATTTTGGCGAATTAAATTCAAGGATTGTACGTTGGACGATTTAATTTCGGTAATTTGTGTTTTTACCTCAGAAATGTTTTCATGAATTTTGTTTACTATTTGTCCATTTGAGCATACATATTTTTCAAGTAATGTACTAATACGGCTCAACTCCGACCGAATATCCTTCATATCATCACTAAATCTGTAATCTTGTTCTAGTGGTTGTTTCCGTTTTCCGTACCTAAGTAATTTGAGTATCAGTTGGCGTAGAACTCGTAGAAAACGTAAGTTCGCTTCGATAGATCGGGATGCGATCCACTGGCAGTACCCACTGCACCACTGCTGGTTAAACGTGTTGGCGATCTGCGTACACTCATATTTACTCCGTAATGGATAATTTGTGCAGGATGAGTTTATGAGTCGTCATTTGTTTGACCTAAATCTAACATTTTAATTATTTTATCAGATTGATATCAGAATCAGGGCATAGGTGAACGCTACACGTCAATAAATATAATGATAATTATCTTGATATTTACTGATGATTCAAGAGGTAGGTTGTTATTTGTAGGATGCATACTACTTGAGAATTATCACCGTCACTGTATGACGAAAGGTTCGTCCAAATATCTATCTTTTTAGGGTTACGAATTTTTAGTTTCACAACGTTTTCTATAAGTTTCAATTGAATTACGGTCGACTTCTTCAACTTCCATAAAACTCAGGAGATTTTTTGCCAGCCCTAATTTCATATCCCCATATCAATGCCATGCAAGTGCATATAAATGGAACAGATCAACATACGACTTATGATTTGGTATATAAAACGGAGTCAAGAAGTGTTTGAGCATTTCAAAATTCAAACCGTTACTGAGTCGAGTTTGTCTAGTCTAGGCGGATTAAGCAATGTATGGAACATTACCTAACTATGATATGTTTGTGTACGGAGCCAACAAATACTGTAGTGTTTACGAAAAATTAATCTACGTTACTTAATATACAGTTTCGTTTTGTCGGATCAAATAAAGCTGTAATTTTTATAATATAAATGATAATGATCAACATACGACTTTGGATTTGGTATATAAAACGGAACCAAAAAGTGTTTATGGGTTTCTGAATTTCGGCCGTTACGGAGTCGATTCAGTTCAAGATCTTAGCAATAAAAATGTTGAGTATATCAATTTCTCCATGAATACGTTTGGCAACATCGCCCAAAAATTTGCGCCGTTGCCACTCCGGGCAAGATCTATGCAACGGGAGTCGAGTAATATCGGGGAAAAGGTGGAGTCAGGAATGCACGGCAGTTGGGCTGGATCAACTTAGTGCCCAAGTTGGTATTTATATATATATATATATATATGCATTATGTGCATTCCTGACTCCACCTTTACCCCAATATTACTCGACTCCGGTTGCATAGATCTTGCCCGGAGTGGCAACGGCGCAAAGTTTTGGGCGATGTTGCCAAACGTATTCATGGAGAAATTGATATACTCAACATTTTTATTGCTAAGATCTTGAACTGAATCGACTCCGTAACGGCCGAAATTCAGAAACCCATAAACACTTGTTGGCTCCGTTTTATATACCAAATGCAAAGTCGTATGTTGATCAGATCCATTTATATTATCAAAATTACAGCTTTATTTGATCCGACAGAACGAAACTGTATATTAAGTAACGTATATTAATTTTTCGTGATCACTACAGTATTTGTTGGCTCCGTACACAAACATATTATAGTTAGGTAATGTTCCATACATTGCTAAATCCGCCTAGACTAGACGAACTCGACTCAGTAGCGGTTCAAATTTTAAAATGCTCAAACACTTCTTGACTCCGTTTGGTATATAAAACCAAATCATTAGTCGTATGTTGTACTGTTCCATTTATATGAATTTGCATGACATTGATATGGGGATATGAAATTAGGGCTAGAAAAAAATCTCCTGAGTTTTATGGAAGTTGAAGAAGTCGACCGTAATTCAATTGAAACTTATAGAAAACGTTGTGAAACTGAAAATACGGAACCCTAAAAGGATAGATATTTGGATGAACCTTTCGTCATTCAGTCACGGTGATAATTCTCAAGTAGTATGCAACCTACAAATAACAACCTACCTCTTGAATCAGGGCAATTCTTTGGCGATCGCTACACGTAAGATCCATATTGTGATCCTTCAATAGTCCATTAAAATGTTACATTTTTTAGGCCTAACCTTGCGTTTTTTAGAGGACGCAATTTTATGGGGGTGGGGTCGCCACCCTTGTCCCACGGCCACCATCTTGAAAATAGTGGTTGAAATGGTTTTTACGATATATCTCTTTAACCATTTATCTGATAAAAAAAATTGTTAGCAGTATTTGTTGCCAATTAAATTCTCTACAACTTTGGTCCAGTCACTTTTTGTCATAGAACTATAAATAAAAAAGTTATAAACGAAAATGTTCATAAATTAGAGATATTTATATTTTTCAATAAAACTTTTTTTTATCATTTTACGAAGAAATTATATCAGACCATTTTTGTAGATTATTTTTCGAGGAACAACTTTTACATACAACATTTTTTCATAAAGTCAATAGCTAAGGTTTTACAGCCTCTGAAGTGAGTACTATTTTTTAGTACTCCTAACTATACATTATACATATATATTATGTGTGTACTAATAATAATTATTCATAAGTAATTGTTTCTTTTTTGTTATTATAATAACTATATTAAATAATTAATTAATTATTGACGTGTAGCGTTCGCCTTTGCCCTGATTCTGATATCAATCTGATAAAATAATTAAAATGTTAGATTTAGGTCAAACAAATGACGACTCATATTCCTGCACAAATTATCCATTGCGGAGTAAATATTATTGTACGCAGATCGCCAACACGTTTAAAGAGCAGTGGTGCAGTGGGTACTGCCGGTGGATCGCATCCCTATCTATCGAAGTTAAGTTCGTTTTCTACGAATTCTACGCCAACTAATACTCAAATAACTTACAGAAAACAGAAACAACCGCTAGAACAAGATTGCAGATGTAGTGATGATAATATGTCGGCCGGAGTTGAGCCGTATTAGTACATTACTTGAAAAATATGTATGCTCAAATGAACAAATAGTAAACAAAATTCATTCAATTAAACATTCATTTCAACATTTCATTCAATTAAACAAAATCATTTCGGTGGTATGGCGACCATTTAGAATCGTCCGAAAAGTATGGCATGGCGATTTTCGTAAATGGCTGCACGACGATGGTTACCTGTGCAAAAGTTAGCCTGACAAATGGTTGAAGTGTTTTTTTTTTTAAATCAACGCATTCGCGTCGGTATAGAGGGCTTTATGTCACACCGGAAAAGTATGGCATGACACTACCGTCTACATCTTTTTTATGGCCTATCGGTAAATTCTAAAATTTTTGTGTTACAAATCGTTTGACTTTCGCTATTTTTCCGACGAGTTCGACTAACGCCTACGCGACTAAGCCGCCGGTTCCAGCGTTCACACCATCATTTTTCTTTTTGTCATTGCGTACTAAGACCCCTGTAGAACCGCCATCCTGTTACAAATGACTCGAAATTTTGTGTCAATATCTCCCGGTCTACTAGGTTTGCGAATCGACAGCTCCCTAAAATGGAATTATCACATCGACCACCTAAATAATAAATTATCAGCACTTCTTAGATCTCTGCGTAATATTACTTCTTGCATTCCTCATAAATTACGCCACACCATCTACAACACGTAAGTAAAGCCGCACCTAGTATTTACAAGAAGTATGGGGGAGTGCTTACAAAAAAAAATTAGCGCCACTCCAAATTTTGCAAAATAAAAGCATTAAAACTATCTTTAACTATCCTTTTTTAACTTCAACAAATAACAAATAAAATCTACGACGACACTAAAATAATGAACTTAAAACAATTATACTTTTATAATACGTGTATGTTCATCCGCAAAGCGCTACATAAAAACATAAATACAAATATTATATTCTCAACATCAAATCGCCACTATCCTAATAGACGAGCTAGCTATCTTGCCCTCCCGAAGATCCGAACAAATTATGGAAGGCGAACGGCAACATACGTTTCTATAACGGGAATAAATGTCTTTAAACCTTCAAATGGCTAAGGCCGCAAGCAACCAATGGCTGAGCTCGGTGGGCTCTGATTGGCTCATTTGAATCGGATCAACAAAAGCTAAAACGCAAAAAAGGTGGATTTGTATAAAAAGCACGTAATTATTATTATTACTGATGGTGACACTTGTGGCTCCGTTCGGATCCACATACGGACGGTGGTGTGGCAATGGATCCACAAATACCAACCGGATCAACAAGTGAAAACGGATCAAATAATTACTAACTATATGGCACGTTTGATCAACATAGTGCCCATGGAGATATCTATATATATATATATATATATATATATATATATATATATATAAATCTCGTGTCACAATGTTTGTCCTCAATGGACTCCTAAACCACTTAACCGATTATAATAAAATTCGCATACCATGTGCAGTTCGATCCAACTTGAGAGATAGGATAGTTTAAATCTCAAATCGTTTTAGAGAAAGCGGGTGAAGCCGCTTCTTCAAATTGTCATTGAAAGCGATCTTGGCTAGTTCAAACCAATAGTTGTTAAATGCAGTTATAAATTGGTCAGTGATATTTCAGCTGTCCTGTCCAGTGGACCAATATTAGGATCAGAATACAATACTGAAAATGAGGTTGTCTTAGCGGAAATATGGAAATTATACACATAATATTGTGTTCTTATATTTAGCCGTCATTTCTTAGTCTTCCTTTTTTAATTGTTCCTTTTTTAATTTTCTCTGTGTTGGATTAAATGTTTTTATTTTTGTTATTTCCTACATTTCAGCCAGACGTCGATAATGTTTTTAGTACTTAGTAATAGTACCAGCATAATTTCGTTAATCTTCATCTATAAGAGTGCATTTGTGCTTGTTATATTTTATGTAGTGGTGGTAATTTGGTGAGCCTAATAAATTTATTCTTTTTTATATTGTCATTCCTAATGTTCTTAGGATTATGACCAGCATCATTATACACTGACAAGCCAAACGACAAGCCTTTTAACTCTGTCGGATCCGACATTTTCACAAGAAGCACAGGAATTACCACACAATATTACCTACCTACTTATCGCATCTTGTAAAAAGCATGTTACGTCACAATTGCCTGTAACACGTGCGCTGTCAAGTGTGCGCTGTGATGATGGATCGTCGCAGAAAGCAATTTGTAAAGCGCGACAAGTGTGCTACAAAAACAATAATGACGGTTGTATCTTGGGTGGTCGGTAATGTTATGATGTAATCAGTTTTATGGGTCTTCTTCACAATGGGCAATGTTGGTCAAGAGGCAATCACGATAGTGTAGAGGGCCTATAGTGGCCTATATGTCTATGATCGGCTGTCATTGTAGATTCATAATCACCGTCTTGGTGACAAACATCGACGATCATTTGTTGGGCCAACGCTGTCCATTGTGAAGTGGAACCATTGCTTTATAAGTATTATATTGTGGACAATTCTATGCGCTTGATGCGTCAATATATCTTTTTGTTGGCGCTAGAACTGCCTTCTGCACCTGGGTCTCATTAATATAACTTGATGGTACCTAGTTGAATGTATGCAGTTATAGTTAATTTTAAAGCCATTTGGATGATTCAAATATCTAATAATTAAAAAAAGCTAAATCTCTTCCAGATGGTCTAAACTGGAATAATTCATTGTCCAGTCGAAAGTTCATCCGAAAAAAAAAGAACCTCTTCTTTTTTGAGGTCGCTTGTAGAATTAAACTATTTTCATGTTTAAATTATTAGAAACTAGGTTTCCGCCCGCGGCTTCGCCCACGAAGTCATAGAAAAACCCGCATAGTTCTCGTTCCCGTGGGATTTCCGGGATTACGTCATTTTCCCGGGATACAAAGTAGCCTATGTCCTTTCTCGGGTATCAAAATATCTCCATACCAAATTTCATGAAAATTGGTTCAGTAGTTTAGACGTGATTGAGTAACAGACAGACAGAATGAGTTACTTTCGCATTTATAATATTAGTATGGATTATTTAAATCTGACGATATATTCGATCAAAACGAACGTAAAAAAAACTTTTTAAATATCATCCGTGGAATTTAATTGTTACTTGGACATGCGGGCTACCTCACAATGTAATTTGACCGAGTTTAACAGTGTTGATGTGCTATGTCCGTTTAAATCGAAAATACCGAAGTAATTTTGGAACGTGTTCGTCTAATTGTAAGCTTTCGATTAAGTTGAAGGTTCTAACCACTTCTGAATTAATTAAATCACTATCACTACATAGTATAAAACAAAGTCGCTTTCTTTGTCCCTATGTCCCTATGTATGCTTAAATCTTTAAAACTACGCAACGGATTTTGATGCGGTTTTTTTAATAGATAAAGTGATTCAAGAGGAAGGTTTTAGTATATACATAATTTATTATGTTTTTACAAAGCGGGCGAAGTCGCGGGCGGAAAGCTAGTAATCTTATAAATGAAGACGATATTTAAATTGTAAGATCAAATAGGCAGCTCTTTCAAAGCCAGTGTTAATCACTACGTTCTTCAAGAGTGTTCTTAATACATATTCTGTCTAATCTCCATATAAAGGGCTTTACTAAGACTTGAAGCGTTAATTCAGAATATTTATTATTAATTAGATACGATGTGAACGACCTCAGTAATTATTCCTTTCATTTATACCTGCTCTTGATACAAGAATATCTTTGATATTCGTGAAATAGTAAAAGTACTAGAAAAGGATATTACTAGCTGCGCTTCGCGGTTTTACCCGCGTGACTCCGCTCTTGCAGTTGGTGTTGCTGATATATAATATGTATTAGCATGTAGCCTTCCTCGATAAATGAGCTATCTAACACTGAGAGAATTTTTCAAATCGGACTAGTAGTTCCTGAGATTAGCGCGTTCATACAAATAAACAAACTCTTCAGCTTTATAAATATTATGTAGATATTATTATCTGTGGAAAAGGCAAGAAAATGAAGAAATACGTTATTTTCATATGTCACGAACGCGTTCTGTGATAGTCTGTGATCCCGCATTATTAAGCCTGATTCCCACGACATGTTTGCTTCACAAACCCAACCGCGCCACACCATACCACATGCCATGGGAATCGGCGCGCTTGTGCTTGTTTGCCGATGTTTGCCGATGCTTGTGCGCACACATGCCGTGGGAACGCGGCGACAAGCGCTTGTCGTCTGCCAATGCTTGTGAAGCAAACATGCCGTGGGAATCAGGCTTTAGGTTAGCCGTCCGCTTATTTTTGGCGGAAAACTTCATGTCAAGCGGCCATTTTGTGTTATTTTTTATCCGGACGAAATATTGCGCTTCAATGGGTTTTGACGGAGGTTTATGTTACTAAAACAATAAAGTAGAAAGTGTTAGTTTATTTCGTAATATGAGGGTTGATTATTCCGATCAATCTTGTGTTGGTTCCTGAGTGAGGTATTACGTTGTATTAGCTTTTTGCTTGTCTGACTAAATGGATATATATAGGTATTTGATGCATCTAATGTGCTATTTTTGAAAGAAAGAAGGCTTTATAGCCAACAAGAACTTAAAACTACCAGAATAAAAAAAATACATAAATATGGCAATCACCAGACTCAGACATGCTGTCAGCTTGTAAAACCCGGGCAGCGCTGTTTTTCAGTCTAGTTACATGTTATATCTAGGTTATAAGATACAATCTCTAACAACTGACTCTTTGAGGTTTATACGCAATACAGTAAAGAAAATTTAGACCAAAAGTTATTTTTAAAAGTAACGACTCCATTTCACGTCACTTAAAAAATCAATCTAGTCCAAGTGAACTTTGCCAAAGTATTATTTTAACAATAGAGATAATGCAACTTTATATTTGAACTGACGCCAAAACCGTAGTAATATTTGTCTAGTCGTTTCCAAGTTATGGTTGCAAAATATGCGGAATAAGCTGAAATTTCGTATTTTCTTAATTAAGTTTAACAAATACAATGCTACACGATTTTTATTTTCAGTAGAAACAATTTTGTATATTACCTATAATGAGCGGAGTTAAGTCCTAGTCAAAATATTTACGCTTTTTTAAGTGCGTATGTACAGTGTAGACCCACGGCATATTATTACAATGCATTTCCACTTTAGGTAAATAAAATATTGACAGGTATTTATTTTATATATTTATGACTAGCTTTCCGCCCGCGGCTTCGCGTATATATGTGTGAAGTCCCATGTCCCCGTAGTGGGGTAAGGGGCAGATGCATTATGCATACATCTGTTTCACTGATCGATTTTTCTTTAGGGACAAGTAGGTGATCAGCCTTCTGTGTCCTACCAGACCGAGACATTTTTTTTTCTTCGTCTCCACCGGGAATCGAACCCAGGACCCCTCGGTTCTACGCTCACGCGTCTACCACTGAACCAAGGATGCGGTCGGCGGCTTCGCGTAGCCAAATAAAAAAAACCCGCATAGTTTCCGTTCCCATGGGATTATCGGTTTAAAACCTATCCTAGGTCATTTCTCAGGTCTCAAGCTATCTCTGTACCAAATTAGCCAAAACTAGATAGATACGCAGTTAAAATCAAATAAAAACGACGATCAATTGCAAGATTAACATGTGAAAGTGATTGATATTATAGTCACCCTATGTAAATTTTATCAAAATTAACCATAACCTACTTGCGTAAATCTTCTAGTTATAGGTAACTTTCAAAGGACTAACCGTACATATACTTTATATATCTATGGGGCTAACCTACTTCAGTATGACGTAATCTTTCACAATATTCCGGGAATCCATCAGCTGTCTCTCTCCTTTGTGTGGCGTGACATGAGATGACAGATGAGTCATCTTCTGAGTAACTTACGATAATTATGAGTCTTTGAGATGTACTTGACTTGAAGGCTTGGTGATTTTTTGGAAGGTTATTTTTATGGAAGACTGTTTAGTATTAGCACAGATAATATTATACTACTAGTGGCATTGTTAAATAATATTTTAGTAGGTTTATCTAATATTATTGTTATATTATGTACCTATAGTTAGGTATCTACTTATCGTATGCGTACCTAACTATTTGTGTATGAGCTACTTTTTCAGGTAAGTAATGAAATATATAAAATGTCAATCTTCATATTGATCAATCGAATAAAAAGAGATCCTTTATATTAAATAAGCAACAAAAACATCGACGAAACGTAACAAAAAGCAAAAAGTAATCCAAATACAGCACACCGATAGTTACAAAAAATCATTACAAAAAGTGCTAATTATCATGCAATTAACTACGGAACCTCGGGTTATTAACTGCGTTAAATACCAATTATAAAACAAACAGGAAACTGGGATAATCCTCTTTACCATCTTATCTGATGAGATATTATCTCGAATCTCTCGACTTGTTACGCTATGTATTATTAACTAGCTTTCCGCTCGCGGCTTCGCCCGCTTTATCTAAAACCTAATAAATCGTGTGCTAAAACCTGCCTCTTGAATTACTCTATCTATTAAAGAGAACCGCATCAAAATCTGTTGCGTAGTTTTAAAGATTTAAGCATAGGTACATAGGGACAGAGAAAGCGACTTTGTTTTATACTATGTAGTGATATTATAAATAGTTTGGTAACAATTAGATAACAACTAACTTTTGATTTTGATTTATTTACGAAAATTTTGTTATAAATTATTGTATGTATGTACGACAATATATACATATTAATATATACATAATTTATAAATCATAATAATATGCGAAGACTTATTTTTTATGAAATACAGATTCCTTATACCTTATTCTGAATACAATATTTGTGTGTATTAAACATTAAAAACATAGAACACTGCAATAAACACCATTTATTAAGTTATTTAAAAGTTTTTTACGGATACAAATCCAACGTTTAAAAAAAACAATTATTATTTTAAAACTTTTCATACCTAAGTAGTATGACTTTATTATACTATGATATACCTAGGTACAGTTTACCTACTGTTTATTACTACATGTTTACATTATCTGTGACTATACTTAAGTTAAACATATTCCTTCCATACCTATCTACAATATAATAGGATTTGGGATTGAGTTCTCAGGAATATGGGATTGAATAGTATTCTATAGGTACTCCACTATTGAACGACCACCATTATTGTATGTAGTTTTCGCATTTATTTTTATGAAAAAGAAAATATAACTAGATTATATCTAGTGCTTTTTGATTTTATACAAGCATTGTAAAATCTAAATATTCATTGAGAATATGACGTATCTTTGCAATTGCCTTTTTAAATAGCTTAATAATAATTTAACGAACCTGCTTGCAATAACAAGTCTATAGCTCATAATATGTTTATCTGGTACATAAGCTACATTCACACGGCTGATTGAATTTGTAATCAATTATACATAAAATGTTATAGACTGAAGCACATATTTTTAAATCATAGTCTTATCCGTGACAAATTTCAAACAAATACAGACAGCTTCAATCCCTCCCTCAGAAACTTTCGCATTTACTATAATATGTATTACCAGCATTTCGCCCGCGGCTTCGCTCGCTTTGTCTAAAACCTAATAAATTACATAATAATAATATCGATGCCCCCCGCGAATAATCCGGTAATCGTAAAAGTGTAAATGTTCAGGAAAAATAAAAAACCATTTTTCCTTAATAACTCCATTATACAACAAGTATCAGAGACTTTTAATATCTCATATGGAAGCTAATTTTTTCAGCTATCTGGTTATTTCAACAAAATTTAAGTAGTCCCAAAGGCTTCGTTATAATTTAGCTGGATGCATTTTACTATACTAGTGTAGGTCAAGCTCTGGTCAGTAATGTCACTTACGATATTGTTCGTGTAAATTTATATTTTCAACGGCAACAGTAAAATCTTGTTGCGCTAATATTCGTGTTATTAGTTTTGTATACTGAACATTTGTAAAAATCTATTATTAGGTTATTCGATTGTTTAACAGTAACGTACATTTTATTGTTATAACCATTACTGTTTATTCGAATAGTTTACTAAAGTATTATTTGATGATTATTATAGTATATTTTATGAAATACAGGACATTTTAGTAAATGAAACAACTTTGGATTGTTTCACAAAACACGATAGTTATTATTATCATAAAAAATAGACACTGCACTGAAAACACGACTATTACACATGATTACACAATCATGAAAATTATACTATGGTCCTATTACAGTTAAAAAATTAATCAGAATCTCACAGAAGGCGAATCCGCCGTGACCAGTCAGTACTTGTGTGGTGTGGTGTGTGATGTCTATTTTCCCGACTGCCTTGTATGCAGCAGCAGCGCTTGGGAAAAAGAGCTTCGTGACTCCGGCCGTTCCTCCTACATCGTATCTCCTATCCCATTCGCTGATCGTATCCTGTCTCAAAATACGCTTGACGAATGAAACAGGACACAGTTCGTAATCCGGTTTCCTCCTCAACCCCAGAGCGGCCTCCTTGGCTAACTTGTCTGCCCGTTCGTTCCCCTTAAGCCCTGCGTGCGCCTTAATCCAAAACAGGGAGACCTCCCGCCTCTGCAATGCAGCTTTTCGGAGGGCCGCCCCTGTTTGCATAGCCAGGGGATGAGGGGAACTCAGGGTAACCGCCTGGAGTCGCTGAGGACACTGACCTTTGCCGCTCTACTCTTGCAGGCTATGTCTACTGCTCTTCTGAGCGCTAGGAGCTCAGCCTGATAGACGGTACAATACGGTGGCAACGCAAGCTAAATGGCCTTTGTCACGGCCTCACCTTTCCATACGGAAAGGGCGGCTCCGACTCGACCCTAAATCTTGCTGCCGTCCGTATAGACCCTGTGGACGTGGCTGTTAACCACATTGGCATAGGTGTCCTCATCTATCAAGCCGAACCCCAGCTCTACCTGCTCTGCCGGATGTGGGTCCTCAATCGCGGGTGCCATTCGTTCCACCTCCCTGTCCCTCAACACCGCCGGGTGCGACACACCCCTCTTGATCTCATAAAGCCTCGCAGCTTCGAGTATTCTGAGATCAAGAGGGAGAATCCCAGCCAACAGCATCGCAGAGTTCAGGGAGACAGTCCGATATGCTCTGCAGATCTTCTGGGCAAAACCCCGTTGAACGATGTTAAGCCTCTTTTGTACCCCCATCTTTTCCGCTGTGGGTGCCCACGATGCTGATGCATACAAGATAGTCGGTTCTATAACTGCGATATATAGAGTCTTAACTATTTGGGGGTTAAGCCCCCAACTTACTCTAGCTGCTCTTGCTAATAGCTTATAACGGCCTTTTTGCAAACGCTTCCGACATGGGTGTTGAACAGGCCGCCATTAATAGTAAGGCCCAGTATCTTAATACTTTCGAAATATTGGATGTCCCCATTACAAGTCGTGGCCTGTCAAATTTTAATTTTCGTGTCGAGAACAGGGCACATGTCTTGTGTGGCGCGAATTTTAGTTTATTTCTGACACACTATTCGTCAATTTTCCTCAATGTGCAGTTCGCCTTCGTCTCTACTTCTAAAGCAGTATCTCCATCAAACACTAGCACAATGTCGTCGGCAAAAGCCTGACAAAACACATCCATCTCCTCTAACATCCATAGCAGAGGATCCAGCAAGAGGTCTCACAGGAGCGGCCCACCTATGGAACCCTGCACGCACCCCTTGTTGGTCTCTCTAGTCACTTCCACACCTGCATACCTAACTTTCACACCTCTTCCACTCAGGTTGCTGCTGAACACCCGCCTTACGTTCCCCGGACACCCAACTTTAACCGCACCTGGTTAGCACCAGGCTGGCCTCCAGGCGCTGTCGAAGGCTCCCTCTATGTCCAGAGATACCACAACAGAAATCTGCTTCTCCTCCCTCTTATTTCTGATGTGGCTCACTAGTCTATAGAGGGCGTCCTCGGTGCTCCTCTGTGGCATGAAGCCATACTGATGGGGGCTTATTTTGGGCAGCAGGTAGAACCTGAGTCGGACGACCAGCATCTAATGAAGATGAAGATGAAGGTTTCGATGTGGTCTATTCTGATGCCTGCCTCGTTTATCTATCAAACTTTCATCTCTTTTAATTTTTTCTAAGGCCGTGTAAATCATTTGCTCAGTAATAGAAAGAGTGTTTAAAAAAATACCTTGCATACTTGCACTCCATAATGAATGTAACTGGAAATCGATTTCTTAATAAAACCCCGAATAAGCCTGTACTAGCACTTACTTAAATAATGTACTCCATAATGAATACCTATCTATTTACCTGAATAATATCGTAACAATGTTTACTGTCAAATCATATTGATATTATTTTTCGTAAAGATCTAAAACCATATTATTCGTTTAAAATACATTTTAATGTTATTTTATGGAATATACGCGTAGTTTTTCATATCTTCGTAAATAAAGATAGAAAAATTCTGAAAAAAAATTACATGGTGTATTTTAACTTCTAGATGCCGAAAAACGCATAACATGAAGAACCCCGTAATAGGTCATTACCGGATTATTCGCGGGGGACGTCGATATATACTAACACATTCCTCTTGAATCACTCTATCTATTTAAAAAAATATCAAAATCGAGTAGTTTTCAATATTTAAGCATACATAGGGACATAGGGACAGAGAAAGCGACTTTGTTTTATACTATGTATAGATTAGTAGGATATTAATCATTTACGAATACTCATACGTAATGTGTACACGCCATAAGTACAGCCGTCAATTCCCACAGCTGTCAGCTTAAAAGGTCCTCTGTTCCTTTATTTTTCGAGCCTTCAAAGGCTATTTTCGTTTGACGAAGGCGGTGTTTAATTGAGATATTTAATACGTCACGAATGCTGTCAGAATTGAGGGGATTATGTTTTAATAGTGACCACAGAATGTGGGTGACTAGATGGTGTAGACTGGTCAGCTATGGTAATTAATTATTGTGTATTTAATAATAGTATCACTTCAATATGATATTATATAATACTTGTAAAAGTGTACATGACTATGTAAGTTTTGAGTTTATACTATTTGTATTTGTAGATTTTGTTGAAATTTTTGTTCGAAGCTTTTATTACTGGCGAGGCTAACTTATCTGGGTAATATTTGCCAGAATGCACATTGCTTTTATAAAATTACGAACAATGTACCTAAGTATAAAAATAAAATTGGGTATAGCAAAAGACATAGTGTTTTTAATATCTATCTCGTTACTCTATTATAAACCATAGGTTGTGATTGGATTAAATTGAGAGAACGTATTCAGTGCTTTGCGATTAATCTATGACACGATTTTCTTGCATAATTGCACTATCTATGCCATTCTACGTCTGCGTTAGTTCTCTATATGGAATCTAATATAATATCTCATACAATTAGCTCCTCGTATGGCAGATGTAACTCAAGATCTTAACTAATCATAATAAGTCATGCACTGCTTGTGTAGGTTGATATCAAAGAAAAAATATGTATTGATAAAGTATTGGACTAACTTATATTGAAGACTAATTAATTATTATTAAGAGAAACGGCTGTGATGTGATAAGGTTAAGTACTAGTAAAGCTATTGAACTAGACACTTTTCCTGGATCCGCCCGGGTCAAAATAAAGTTTCAATCGTTCTAGTTGTAAATAAAAAAAAAGACATGTGGCACTCGGGGACTGCCGCGGTAAAGCTATTGCATAGCATGCCTTCAAGCCACACTTAGAGGGGGAGCGTGAGGTTTTTTTTTCGTTATTCTGAATACGAATTTCTGGATTCGGTCCCCGCGCACAATGCTCGCGATAGAAGCTATGCAATAGCTTAAAAAAAATCTGAAATAAATAAAGCTTCTGCAAACAAACGCACAATCAATTGATCTTTCTCCCTAATATTTTTGCAAATTAATGAATACTTACAATAGTAATAATTTTTATTTTGTTTTCAAAACTAACGTAAAAAATCATGATAGAGACATATTGTAACATAGCGTTAATTTTCGACATCTAGCTAATAATCAAAACAGACAAACTATACGTATATAACTAGTTTACTCACTTTAAAGTTTCGCAACATATATATTATGTTTTATTAAATCGTCAATTAATTGCCGTACTTTATTCCCTCTAACTTCATAAATACAGGTAAGGGTAATTGAAGCGACCGAGCGATGCAACCACGCGATTTGCTTGCGGCAATGTGGTTAAGAGTGAACCGTTTTTAGTAAATAAATGTATCTTTTATTAGTTAGTATGTTTGTGTTTGTCACAAACTCCTTGACTCTATTCTGATGCAATACAATGTTCATCTTGTTTTTTAAGTGAAGCTGTCTTCAGGCGCGTTGAGAATAAAATTATAAGGTCGCGTCATGGCAATACCGTCACGTTATGGAGTAACACGATTTTGGTACCTTTGAATCTTTCCAAAGAAGTTTCATTTCTGACACGTGTGCTCGGCATACGCTCTTTTAAACACGCTTTTCCCCTGCATGTTTGTATGTTACCGACTCCTTTAGACTCGATTTTGACGCACTCCCAACTTATTTTTTTTTAATCTATCTATACTAATATTATAAAGCTGAAGAGTTTGTTTGTTTGTTTGAACGCGCTAATCTCGGGAACTACTGGTCCGATTTGAAAAATTCTTTTGGTGTTAGATAGCTTATTTATCGAGGAAGGCTATAGGCTATATATCATCACGTTACGACTAACAGGAGTGGAGCCACGGGGGTGAAACCGCGCGGAGCAGCTAGTGGTGGACAAAGCCTGTTTTGACTACTTATATATTTTTTATCTAAGCCTAGATACAGCTAGTTAAACTTTTACGTTATTTATTTATCATTGAAAAGAGAAAAATGTTCTATTCATTGTTAATGTGCTATTGTATTGAAAAAATGGCTCTTTCTAGAATAATAGTCACTATTAAGTGATAAGGCTGCCAAAATAGTTGTACTCTGTTCTATGAGTAAGTATCTACCTAGTTATATTTTATAAGGTTTCTTATAAGTTATAATTGTACAACTATTAAAGAGTTAAATAAATAAATAATACAACTTACACGCAATGGGTTATGTTTTCATATGTATTTGGTATTTCTAGTATTTGTCTATGTTACAATATATCCTATACTAGCTGTGCCCCGCGATTTTACCCGTAGTGCGTCGCTCCTGTTGATCTAAACTTGATGGTATATAGCCTATAGCCTTCCTCGATAAATGGGCTATCTAACGCCGGAATAATTTTTCAAATCGGACTAGTTATTCCTGAGATTAGCGCGTTTAAACAAACTCTATCTTTAGGTATCATAGAAACCAAATCACCATTGAATTAAAGTTACATTGTAATACATCGTAAATACTAATTTCAATAAACTAAATATAGATACGTTAAATTACCTTTGAGAAGTAATATAACGTTTGAAATAAAATAATGTGTAAAATAAATTGAAATGTAGAGATTTTATAACAAATCCAATGTAATACAGGTAAATTCTATACATAGGTAAGTAAAGATTATGTCCATTTACAGAAACCTATACATAATTATAACAACAATTGCTGATTTTTTATCTTTTTTGTCAAAAGTGTGTGACGAAATATTCACAAATTATTATTTGACGTGCTTGAACATCCATGAAACTTTTTTCGCTTCAAACAACTTTACAAGTACCTCCATTTTTAACCGACTTCAAAAAAAAGGAGGAGGTTATCAATTCGGCCGGTATATTTTTTTTTTTTTTTTTTATGTATGTACACCGATTACTCCGAGGTTTCTGAACCGATTTACGTGATTCTTTTTTTGTTCGATGCGGGATGGTGTCGAATTGGTCCCATAAAAATTTTATTCGGATAGGCCCAGTAGTTTTTATTTTATGAGCATTTTTGTCTGTAGGTATTTGTAAATTTTGCAAGTGCAAGTTTGAAGTCGGTTGTTTTTAACGCAGTTATCACTTGTTAAATTTCATTTTTCATTTTTCATTCCATTTTTCATTTCATTAATTGGTCACTTCCAAGCATTTTATGCGTCACGTTTCATGATTTTGTCCTAAATGTGAAATATTAAAAATAACAAATTTTAACGGATTTTAAACGCAATTTATTCGTTAGATTATTATTCCGATGTTTCGCACACTTTGCAGCGAGCGTGGTCACGGGGACACAAATGTCTCCCTAATTCCTAAATGTACTTATACTCGCGTAAAATCAAACACAAGAAAATACTAAATGAAAAATATAAAAGATTTAATAAAAATATTAATTAACCTTGACAATTTTAGAAAAATTAATAATAAACTAGTTACCTACCTAACCAAAAATGAAATAAAAAAATTGCATGTTGCAAAATTACTAAACGTATTATAATCTAACCTTTTTCACACATCATAAGGAATTAGCATAACAATTTTATACATAAAATTCACTCCATCTGTTTGTTCGTGCCTTATAATCAATGTAGTACTTAATAGTGGGTATAATATTATCCGAATGCCAATCAGGCATCACTCGCAAAGTTGTTTACACGTACAACTATAATCAGAGCGGGATTCAATTTTATAGTCTGTATTCTTCACAGATAACATATTCATTATGAATATTATACAGGACTCTGGTTAGGTACTTGTTAGATAGAATTATTATAATGGTTGGAGAGTTGTTGATTATTTTTTAACTATTAAAATGACATGTTTTAACGGAAATGTACACCAAAATTAAAAGAAACTACACTATTATTACACTTACAATTTTTGTCGATTAATTATAGGTTTTGAAGGCTTTTACGCTGTCGGAGTTTTTTGTTTTTTCAACAATTACAAGTTCGATTTTTGTTGGAAACAGCTTATTTTTAAAACCGATTTATATTTCTTTTAGGGCTGATTTTTCAATCCTTGGTTAAAACTTATTCATCGAATAACGTATTAAACTACCATTTCAAAAATGTATTTCCTATTCTAATTGTCCGTATTTGACAGTTTACAGGTGACATTTTAAAATGTTCATATATTACTTTATTGGACGGATAAATTTTAACCAAGGATTGAAAAATCGGCTCTTAGGTATGTATATTTATTTTCATGGTAATATTGTAAGTATGTAGGTAGGTACTATATATTTATAATATGTATATTTTGTATGTATGTATTTTATACTTTATAAACAACGTTTTCAACGGTATCTAAATTATGCATACCTATTTACTTATGTTTTTTGTAGGTGCACAATAAAGTATTTTTGATTATTTTTTTGCTTTTATTGTAGGTACCTACCTAATATAGGAAATGAAGCAGTATTTAGACTACATTGGAATATTTGTTCATTTGAAGATGAACTTAAAACCGCTGAAACGAAAATAAATGCATTTAAGATTTCCACCAAGTTTTGATAGCTTCTCTAACAGCCTACGGAAACTCCTCGAACTTAAATTGATGCAAGCAATTCTGAGCCTTATTACGTACCGCAATTAGTTGTTTTCGCTTGCAAATTTTCTGCTGACGGATACAAAAGCTATTGGCGTTTTCGTACAAACTTTGAAGTCATACAAATTTTCTAATCAAGGTTCCGTTCACTGGTTATTTGATATGAAAAAGAGATTTTTACATTGCAATTAATTCTATAATAACGAATAAGGTACAAATTAAGTTTTAACTACGAAGAAATCTCATGTAAAATGTTTTTTTAATATGACTTATGTACATCTATAAGATATAATGCAATACAATAACTTATTATATTGTAAATAAGTAGTAATATCTATCTAATAGTCTGTCTGTCTCTTCTTCACGCCTAAACCACGGAACCGATTATGATTAAATTTCGTAGAAAAGTAGCTTGTGACCTGAGAAAAAACATCCCACAGGTTTTATCCCGGAAATTATACGGCAACAGGAACTATGGGGGTTTTTCTTTGACTACGCGAACGAAGCTGCGGGCGAATAGCTAGGTAATATGAAATAAAACACAATTTAAAATACTGACCTTTATTCATATACATCATATTATATCCTTTGTTCTAGATGAATACATATTTTGATGACAATGATTGATTGATGATAACTAACTATGTGGGTTGCTGAATGTTTATAATATGTATTGTGTAATCTCATGCCGTGTATTTGTGATCTGTTGACAATAAACGTTTATTTATTTATTTATATTACGTAATTACGTAGTAATTATTTACCATAAACAAATTACGCATGTGGTTTTAACATAATATTATATTAATCCTGACCGTAACCTATCTGTGTACTAAATTTCAAGTTTTAACCAAAATTAATTAGTTTTTGCGGGAGCAAAAAACATATTTGCAATGTTTTACGCTAATTATAATAATGATAAAGTATTGTGTATGTATTTTCTCTTATATCTATACAAAAAATTTTAACTGAAGAAGAAAGAGCTGGTGCATGTTAATGTAAATATTTAAATGCTAATAACAAGAAAACATTTTTATTTTAAAACTTTGGTAACAATTAATATTCTCTTACCATAAGATTCATGATTCCTAAGTGATATTGGGTAGTATTTTTTATTGAAGTGAAACTTCTTTATAGGGGTTGGAAAAAAATTTAGTTTAACATTTTTTCGTTACGTGTGACATTTTTTTATTACGCGCCATCTTTTTCTTATCCCTACCACGCGTGACTCGACGTATTTCTGTAAAGTTGCATATAGTAAATTATTTTATGAAAAATAAGGTCATAAAGAAGTTTCACTTCTTACGTGTGTACGCGTACACATTTTTTTTTATCTATTGTATCCCGGGTTCCGTATTAATACCCGTTGTTTATACTATATCTATGTAATAAATATTGTTTTTAATAGATTTTATACAGTAGTTTGCTACAATTGCAATACGAAAGCAATAATTAAATTCACAATTATTAAATAGCTAGGTTATTTCTGCAATTATATTATTAGGTACTTTCTATAACAATTCACCATAATAATATAAAGTAGCTTCATATCTATCAATATGGAAGACGTCTAAAGCGCTTGAAGCGATAAAAAATCACTGGAAGATAAACCCAAGAAGCAGGTGTACTGATTACGGGAGGATATGATAATTTTGTATACTTTTTTTATTTATTTCGGCTTGTTAGCGGAGACCAGTTTGGTTAAAGGCTGTCTTGTTAAATGTACGTTTATGGATAACATTTTTAGTCGTTTTTTGAGGTAAGTTTTGGTAGCGGTGGGAGTGAGGAAGATTGATAAAAGACGGTAAGTAAAGTTTTTATTCGACTACCCTGTGCGACTACCTACTAGGTCATCACTTTGTCTAAAATTCACAAAATGATGTACAAAAACCTTTTGAAACACTATCTATTAAAAAAAACGACGTGTGGCACTCGGGGACTGCCGCGGTAAAGCTATTGCATGCTATGCCTTCAACCCACACCTCTGCCCGTCGGAGTGGGGAGCGTGAGGTTTTTTCGTTACGGAATTTCTCGATTTGGTCCCCGCGCTCAAGGCCCGCGATAGAAGCTATGCAATAGCTTAAAAAATCACATGAAAATCTGTTGCGTAGTTTTAAATATCTAAGCATACGTAGAGACGGTCAGACAGAAACAGCAACTTTGTTATATACCATAAATAAGTAGTGAAGAATGAAGGCAGATTTATTGATATACCTATCAAAGGAAAGATCGGAAGAGTCTGGAAGGTTCCAATTTTGTATTAATGTTTCTTATGTGACGTAAGTGTGTGACTTAATTAGGATTTGTTTCTTATCCTTTTTGATGAAAGTCGAAAGAGGTTACACGTGTCAAACGAAGGTTCTAGTTACTTTATATTATAATATAGATATAAGTAATAAGTATAAATAATTAGTAAATCTTCTTATTTGTGTATATCCATTTATTTTAATTAATTTATAAACGAAATATCATAATAATATCGTGTGGTTTATTTAGCTATACAGAAGATCTAGCACGATTTTTTTTTAATTAATTGACAACTTCAGTTTATTTTTCATAAAAACCAACTGCCATTCTACATAATATATTATATAACGTTTTAGTTTTTACAACTAGGTATAGAAATTTATTACATATATATAATGGGAACGACGTCACTTTACAAATATGTTCTGTGATCACAAATAGTTATTTCATTATTATCGATCTTATGTATCATTAATACTTCTGCAACAATATAATTATCATTTATTAATTTTGTGCCCACAATCCACATACTTGTATCTAGTATTGTTAATTCTTATTAGATCTTTAGCATTCAAGGATGTGAAATTGTCATAAAATATTGTCTACTAGGTTTCCGTCCGCGGATTCGCCCGCGCAGTCAGAAAAACCCGCATAGTTCCCGTTCCCGTGGGATTTCCGGGATTGCGTCATTTTCCCGGGATAAAAAAGTAGCCTATTTTCTTTCTCGGGTATCAAAATATCTCCATACCAAATTTCATCAAAATTGGTTCAGTAGTTTAGGCGTGATTAAGTAACAGACAGACAGACAGAGTTACTTTCGCATTTATAATATTAAGTATGGAATAATTAATCTATAACTTCTAAGTAAAATATTATATCAGTATGGAATTTAAGTGGTAATTGACGATTATATAAAAAATAGTATTGAAATAAATACATTGAAATTTTTTTTCAAAAAAATCGTGACACTAGAAAATAAATAGAATTAAGATGCATATAGGCTCACAAAAGAGTTAAAAATTCACATTGCATGAAAACTTTTATGTGTCACAATGTCTTTTAAAACTTCATACGAATAAATAAAGCTTTCTGGAACTTACTGCGAATGCATTTTTATTTATTAGGTAACCTACTTGCGAGTTATTGTTCGCTTTTATGTATGTTTGTTCAATTATTTCTGTATCTCTGTACATAAAAATGAATCCTTATTTCTCTTGGTTATAGCATCACGCGTGATCGGTTGGACCGATTTTGATATGTTTTGTCAGATTTGAAAGAAGGGTGATCGAAAAATAATGTTAAAAAAAAAAATCTTTTTGTTGCTTCAAGTGGTGCATCTTCTGGGAGAAAAACTTAGGAAATTTTATCTAAAATAAAAAAATTATTATTAAAAAAACAAAATACCCGACTGCACACTAAAAAAAGAGTAAAACAAGCCCCACAATAATATTGATCAATCAAATGCTAAAAACTAATTATGTAATACCGTTTAAACAATACCTATATTAAAATACACTACAATATGTGTTCGTAATCGATAGTTAAATAAACAGAAACTTATTTTGAATACAAATTTACTGAATATAATTTATAAATGTTGATGGAAAGCATCGCAGGCGGGGACCAACAGAGGCTTATTTATAGTCATTTCGGTTGTGCACCATTTAGCAGAATTTTCGTTGGTGGCGGTCAAGGTGGCAGTCGGGTAATAAAGAAAACATAACTCCTCTGAAACCGCTTGAATATAATTTTTTTCTTTATATTCGGTAGATCTAAGAATACAGGTTGTAAACTATTTTTATACCCTCTAAGGCTGTAAAAAATAGTATAAGGGCCGTCAAGGGTGTCCTGGCAGAATAACATTTTCCGGGTCAGCTAATACCTAACTCATAAAATTTATTCTAACAATAGAAGGAGAGAAAAATAAAAGACAAGACATTTATTTCCAACTAGCGGTCCGCCCCGGCTTCGCTCGTAGTACATTTTTCGCAATAAAAGGTAACCTATATTCTTTCTCAGGGTCTAATGATTGTCTGTGCCAAATTTTATCAAAATCGGTTGAGAGGTATAAGCGGGAAAGCGTAACAGACAGACAGACAGAGTTACTTTCGTATTTATAATATTAAGTAGGGATGCACGTTTACATATTATACAAATAAAAAAAAAAATATACCGGCCGAATATTTTTACCTCCTCCTTTTTTTTGAAGTCGGTTAAAAAGTATACAATGGTGAAGCTTAAAACTAAGATGCAAATAACACATTTATTTCAAAAATACATAATTAAATTATGCAGGTTGCATTTATACAACAATAGTTCTTGATACCCGACTTCGAAACTAAGAGGGTAATGTTTTTCGAGTGTATATTATGTCTATTTCTTTGGCATGCCCTACAGCCCAAACTAGACCGATTTGACTTATGAGGTGTCGTTGTAATCATCAGAATAATTGTGGTAGTCCCTAATCCCTATGTCCTTTTGTATGCTTAAATCTTTAAAACTACGCAACGGATTTTGATGCGGTTGTTTTATAGATAGAGTGATTCAAGAGGAAGGCAATACATTTATTATGTTTTAGACAAAGCCGGCGAAGCCGCGGGTGGAAAGCTAGTAAAAAATAAAAAATAAAACTAAATACACATGAAAACGATGATGAAAACACACGTATTTGGCTTTTAGATTTAACATTTTATCCTATATTCACACGAATTGGCTTACAAAATTCTATTTTGCCTAATGTTTTATTTAGCTATCTGTATCCAATTTATTCTTGTTTACATTTGCGTCGTTTTTAATATTTTAGTTTTGGTTTTCAATAAATACGAGTCAGTAAATGGGTTTTTATAATCCAACTCCCGTGGAATATGTGATAGTATAAAGTATTTAGGCTTAAAATCGTTAGGTTTGTTACCAAGTTCATTTTATTTTTTTGGTAATCCTACTAACATTATAAATGCGAAAGTTTGTGAGGATGTGTGTGTGTTTGTTACTCTTTCACGAAAAAACTACTGAACCCATGGGAACGGTAACTATGCGGATTTTTCTTTGAAAAAGCAGGCTAAGCCGCGGGCGAAACCTAGTATCATAATAACATCACTAAACGATACATTTCTAATAGGGACAAGATATTGATAACATTTATAATTTTGTAAAATACCCACTATGATTATAATATTAAATGAGATTTTTAAGAATGCTACTTTATAACTATAAACTTTAAAATCATTGTTATAAAAAATTTCATTATAAGTATATTAATATTTTCTGTAGCTTTAAAGGTGAGTAGTGAGTACATTATAATATGATGAAATTTTAAAATAAAATTTGTTTGTTTGTTAACGCGCTAATCTCGGGAACTACTGGTCCGATTTGAAAAATTATTTCGGTGTTAGATAGCTCATTTATCGAGGAAGGCTATATATATCATCACGCTACGACCAACAGAAGTGGAGAGACGAGGGTGAAACCGTGCGAAGCAGCTAGTTTTGAAATAAACCCTAAATGACACAAATAGACACACACAGAATTTAGCAAAATTTATGAATAGATTATTTGACGAACAAACATAGTATATAATTATGTACAATGTACATACATTTTTTGTGTGTTTGTTTATGTCGGGAATATGATTTTTTTTTTTAAATTTCCATAGAAAACTTTTGGTCAAAATAAATGAAATTTTCTATTCATATCTCAGTTGTTTTTGATATAAAACATATTTTTATAAAAACCTTTTGTACGTTATTCCATCACGTCTTCATTAATGTTTCTACATAGTCTAAAAGTTTACTATTAGCTAAACGCGTAAAGTTTAAATTTCATTATGTATTCTTATTTTATTTTTATTAAAATTTATTACGAACACTTCAAAAAAAGAATTATCGAAATCAGTCCAGCAGTTCACGCGTGATGCAGTGACCAAGGGAAATAGGGATTCATTTTTATATTATAAAAAATTGTTTTAATAACAATACCTAAATTAAAATAGATATAAATTGTTTTAATAACAATACCTAAATTATTCCATATGTACGAAAAAATAATCGATTGATAAACTTTTCTATACAGTTATTTTATATTTTTATTCGTTACTTAATACTGTAAACAAAGCTTACTTTAATATATTTCAACCAGTAATTGAAAGCACTCCCGTTCGAACCGGATAATCTTCGAGTACCCTCCAAATATAAATAAAATCGGAATCTCACACTTGTCGGTATTCCGATATCCTTTGTGCGTAGTGATGTGTAGATTTATCGATAAAATATATGTTGAGTTGCTTTCAAAAAAGGAATTAGCTGTTCGCCCTGGCTTCGCGTGGATAGTTTTTTTTTTCTGTTTCATCTTTCAACATTCTGGGGTTATAAGTGTTGATATGCTTGCCTTCCTTTTATCAAAATTAATAAAAAGATTGCAAAACTATTCATATTTAGTATAGCTTTAATACAGTTTAAATCCATAATATAAAAAAGGTGTATCCTTACAACGAGAAAAAAGGCCGTTTATCTTTAACACTATTAAGAATGTTACAAAATTGACAAATCAATCGTCACTGAAGAAATAATATAATAAAGTCCAACACATAAATTAAGCAATATAGAACAGATCTTATATTTTGTAACTCATAAATGTATGTGTACTTATTATTTAGAAACAGCTACAATAAACTATAATATTTTATCGATAACATCACATCACTATCCGTACGTGCTCTTTGAAACCTGATAACCGTGTGATATGAGGATAGATCGTGAAATGAGTATTGTACAGAAAGGGAAGTTATTGGCTAAGTAAAGGTTATCGACTTTATTGTTAAATTTTGACACCTATTTAGTTTTATATCCAGTCTCTTGGAAATGTATTTAAAAAAGTTTCAATTTGATTTCTGAAAATTGTTTGAAAGTTGACTGAAATTATTTTTGTGTGTAATTTGACATAAAAATAATTGTTTTGAAAGTTTTCAAATCAAGCTCAAATTCAATCATATTAACAAAGAGTTCGTAGACAAAAAAATAATCTTGTATTTTATTTATTTTGTAAACTAGTGAACCGATTTCGATGAAATATGCATTGCTCCTTTAACTGACATAAGTTACAAACAAATATACATTCATACAATAGTTTAAATTTTTCTACGTTTGTATGTACATGCTTATAGGCTATTTATTGACTACATTGTATTTATAAAACAAAGTCGTTTTCTCTGTCCCTATGTATGCTTAAAGCTTTAAAACTACGCAGCAGATTTTGATGCGGTTTTTTTTAAGTGATTAAAGATGAAGGTTTAAGTATATAATCTATTAGGTTTTAGACAAAGCGGGCGAAGCCACGGGCGGAAAGCTAGTTATGTTAATAAATTCCAAGTACATTCCAATTTCATTACACACGAATTGATTTCCGTTTTAGAAGTTTAAAAATAAACGTCCCTATTCACAAATGAATGAACGCAAAGCACATTTTTTATGTAAATACTTTGATAATTGCAATAATTCCGGTAAATTACGTCTGTTTCAAGAATCTTTAGCATTTCAAAGGAAATTTCGTATTTCTGAATCAAGAGAGATAAATTGCTGAATCCATGAATTATGTGCATCGAAAAATATTGAGTTCTCTCTGTTGAAGTTTTTTCATCTGCTTCTATACATTTGTATGAATATTTGATGATATTTTTGTTAAATGTATTCATGAGGCCAAATCATAATATTTTTTATTAAGGTAAACGCAGGTATTAACGACCCCTCTAAGGCAATTTCAAAATCAACCATATTTTTTAAGTATACTGGTTCTTCTAAAGATTTATAATTTCATTTTATATGCTAGTGTTATGTATAAAAAATGTATTTATTGAAGCAAATACATTCTAATAAAGGATTATCTTGTAAAAAATAATTTACAATGTGACTTAGTCGATTGTTGCTATTACCGACCCATAAAAACGGCTGTGAAGCTATTAACGATTTTTATGCAGCTATTCCCGATCGTATGTGAGAGGAAGCCTTTTTCCAGCAATGGAATGTATGCTAGTGATGATGATGATAATGCTAGTGATGATGATGATTACCGATCTTAATAAAATGTTATAAAAATGCAAATATATTCGTATTTTTAATTGTAGTTATTTTTAATAAAACAAATGAGTACTTTTTAGTAATGAACTAAATAATTATAAACTTTTAAATTAATCAACATAATACTATTAATATATGTACATATATTAAATTAAGGATTTCAAACTCTAGGATATTTCGTTATGCTATTTGATTGATTGCTTCGGCGAGTTGTGTTTTACTGAATACTTTTCGCCGCTTTCGTGGCTCCATATTTCTGGAAAAAATATACCTAATTATATGTTTTATGTTAATTTAACCTAAAAACCTAAAAATATAATTTTTTTAATTTTTTTAAATTTAACCTAAAAATATAATTTTTAATACGCACCTATTATGTCATAAAAGTAATAAAAATATATTTGCACGCTCAATTACGAGCAGAATGTTTAAGGAGCAATATTATCTGTATATACAAACATCTTTATTCTACATTCTGCAAATAAAGCAATTTGAATTTGTAGATGAGAAACTAAACAATCTATATTCGATCGGTAATAGCTTCCTATAGTTGCTATTGCCGACCCACATGGGTCGGTATTAAAGTATGTAAGTATAAACCTAAATTGTATTACCGACCCATAAAAAAATGGTTATTTTAATTCATTTGATCATCAGACTATAAAATAGATTATAATTGATTAATGTCATACAAAATATGAACAAATGCATATTGTTTAAACAAAAAAAAACAATGATTTACTTCTGTAACTATTCGATAGGGATCCTCGAAAATATCATAACTTTGTATAAATTGACAACGCTAAAAGACACAATACTAGACAAAAAAGTTTAGTCGCTAATAGATTTTTATGAAGACTCATAGCTTAGATTTAAACTGGTCCATAAAACCACTTGTGTTAGTGTGATATAATAACATAAAAGAAAATAAAACAAAAAGTTACGTTGCTGCCATTGCCGACTTACGGGTCGTTGATACCTGCCGCGGCTTAAACTGGTGAAGCTAACACCGTTCCATTTTAATTTTAAGTTTTATCGTTTCAAATTACTTTTTATTAATAAAATGTTGTAAGAAATGAAAAGTTGACACTTAAATACATTGACATTTAGTAATATAAATTAAAGTATAGATGTCATTTGTTTGTAAATGTCTTAAAAAGATACTCACAGTACTTACCCGAAGGAACAACGGAACAGTACGACACGTCCTGCTTCCACGCTACCCCGCAGCAACTTACGCATTTTAACTCTTTTTTGCTCAGTTACTCACTCTAACGTTAAAGTATACGATGCTCAAGTAATAAATTCGTGTATAACTTTGCCTACCTATAGCTAGAATAGTTCTGGAAACGTTTAAATTTCGAATTACTTTTATAGGTCGGTAATACCTTCAGATTTTCGATGGGTCGTTGATAGCTGCGTTTACCCTAGATTAGAAAAGGGGTATTAGATTTAAATTGTGCAGATAGAGTTTTTGGAACCGTATAAATACAAAAAGTACTTTAAATCTCTTTATATTACTAGCGGTCCGCCCCGGCTTTGCCCGTGGTACATGTTTACGTTTTCTCTCCATAAGAACCATCCTCGTACTTCAAGGAGTATTATAAAAATTAACGAGTATTATAAAAATTAACGAGTATTATAAGAATTAACGAAATCGGTTCAGCCGTTCTCGAGTTATGCGCTTACCAACACATTTTGCGATTCATTTTTATAGTATAGAAGATTTGCTAAACCCATATAAATAGATGATATAAAGATAGATGATAGACCCATATGAATGATGAGATATTTACCCATAATCTATGGAAATATCGAAAAACGATACCAATGAGTTATATTGAAATAACCACAATAAGGATTATCAATATTATCTTCAAATACTTGATGCGTTGTATAGCCTTCGATCATTAACCTTTATTATATAAAAAGGAATGATTTGAAAGGGTTAGTTAAGATTATTGTGTTCGTAATTATTATAGGCTGTGGTATTTAAAATTAGTGTGTTTTCATAAAAATATACTCTCAAAGACGAAAGGTTTTTATTTGTATAAAATAAGATTTGGCTGCTGGGTAGATTTTGAAAATTCTTTCATATCGAAAGCGTTGTTATTTGTGATGTAAGTCATATTTTTATTTATTTTATAACTAGCTTTCCGCCTGCGGCCTCGCCCGCGTTTTCAAATAAAAACCCGCATAGTTCTCATTCCCGTGGGTTTTCCGGGATAAAACCTAGCCTATGTTGCTCAGTGAAGATGCAGCTTTCTAATGGTGAAAGAATTTTTGAAATCGTTCCAGTAGTTTATGTGTGAAAACTATACATACATACATATTTACAAACCTTTCCTCTTTATAATATTAGTATAGATATGTTTTCTTGCCTCGAAAATGGACCAACGAACGGCTTAAATTAATTATCCCTTGTTAATTAATGTTATGTTACCATGACAACTATAATAATATAGCAAATGTATATTTTGTTTTATTTTACAAACTCTCTAATGTTAACAATCTAAATGAATCTGTTCGGAACGATATATTGGCATGTTTTCCCGGATTAAATAGTTGTTCAGTAAATGAAAAGTTAATTAACAGATGGATGCATAAATTAATGACTATTATGTCTGTATTAGGTAGATATTTTAAATGTTGCTAAAACTTTCTGCCAATATATTTTGTTATACCTATTATTACTTTTCCAGTTACCATTTACCTATACAATCTAATATATAATATTTTAGTGTCGAGGTGTTTGAAGTTAAACTAGGTACTCAGAAATTTTAGTGCATATCGGCTAGGTATCAAGCTAACAACTTTTTTTCATACCTAGTAATAATAAGAGTAAGGCAAAACAATGTTTGCCGGGACAGATAAGCATATAAATTATACAATATACATACATTATATTGTAAATGTTATTTTTTTTCCGTTGTTTGAAACTCTATACATAAACTCTATACCACGTTTATCCTAATTTGATAGTTATCTTTAGGAATATCTGCAACCTCGATACAAGACGTCAATGTTCCGGGAATTATGCTAATAGCCGAGTTCTGTACACAGGCCGTAACACGAAGTTACGATTGTATGACAAGTTCACGTTAAATCTATTGTGTGATGAGAACTAACGATCCTGCATCATCATCATTTGTGGAGTAGGGTTGGCACTATCGATATATTTATCGAATGTAGAAATAGGGCTGCTACAAGGCGAAATTATTTGAAAATTACAAAAAAAGAACGAGAGATAATTGACAAATTGTAAGGAATTTTGAAATAGGTTGCCAACGTTGAAAAAAAGCTTTTGTCTTGTATTATTTAAAGCTAAAAAAAGTTCATAAAGCTCTGTAACAGCAACAGATTTCTTGTTAGAGTAATACAAGAACTTTTATTTCAAAGATGTAAGAAAAAGGAAGAAAAGGCAAAAAAAGCTTATTTTTAAGTAAATTTTTTTAATTTTTAATTTTTTTTAATTTATAGATTTTAGGTTCAATGCCAGGTCTATATAATATGTTGTGTCTACACAAAGGAAGACGTTAGAAAACCTTGTAGGAAAAACGCAATAATCTTATCCGTGATAAATTTAATAACCTGGGTGATCAATATAATTTACCTACCTATTTCACAATATAGTTTGAAGCTTATCATATTAGGTATAATATGTAATCAACGTGCAATATGGCTTCCTTACCACTTCCTGATTTCGGGAACATTGTAATAGCATAAGCACTAAATTTGCTTAAATTTGCTTGCTCTGATGCAGAATATTATATGATGTTCCAATTTATTATAATACTAGCTTCCACCCGCGACTCTGTCCGCGCGGATGTCGGTCTTCGCATGGTTTTTTTCTCCATTTTGAACTTGTAAGACGTTACTAACGCAACGTGTGTTCGCGGTTCTACAGAACAACGTTCTGCCCTGCCATTTATTTTTTCAATATTTTCAATGTACAGAATTGACACTTCTACAGATTTATTATATAATAATCAAAATAATATTCTATCTACAATAGAATATTATTTTGATGTAGGTTATACGTTAGATTTAAACTCGATTCATTCATTATATTTTTGGGGTTCTTAATAATATGTAAGATCATCTTTTTATAGAAAAACTTGCAGAAAATAAAAAAGGAAATACACAAATGCCACAAAACACAATTGAATAAAAAAAGTTAAGAAAAAAAGGTTTACATTTTCATAACTTAGGTTTTACATATAAAAAAATGCATAATTATACAAAAGTATGTGTGTTTGTCTTTCTCTAACGTCACAACGAAGTAATTATACAGTGTGATATAGTATTAGGTATATTATCTATGGTAAAAAATAAAAATAAAATAAGATACCTATCCTTTATTGAATTATTTATGAGTAAGTTCAATAATGGACGACTAAGATCTGTTACGCAAAAATTACATAAACATTACACAGTCATTGAAAGAATACAAAAATGAAAAAAGTATCAATTTAATATACATAAATATTAACGAAAGCCGGTCATAAAAGGCCAAAATGTAAACAAAATGCAAAATGCCAAAATACAACAACATTCTTTAAAGCATTTATAATCGATTTACTAGAAGTAAAAAGAATATTCCTAAAACTATAGATACTGTGTCTCTTCGGTCGCATCGGTCTTCCCTCTCGTCGGACTTTAGGAATGATGGAATAGTCAGCTCCGTATTCCTGCACAGGTAAACTCTGAAATAGAAACAAAATAACGTAATAAATTTTCATTTATATAGAAATTAAGGACATATAATATATTATAATATATGTTACAGTCAAAACCCGGAACCAGTTAACAACATTATTGACCGGTAAAACTAGTCAATAAGGTTATTGACTATTTGCTGTTTGCATGGTTTTGACTGTAACATCTATACATATAATAAAATCGTAGGAAAGTCAAAACTGTACATTGAATATTTTTTTAAAAGAATACCTGGGCCGTGATCTATAATCGATATAGAAGCCAAAAACATAGTTTTTAGAATTTTTGTCTGTTTGTCTGTTTGTCTGTTTGTCTGTTTGTCTGTATGTTTGTCCGAGCTAATCTCGAAAAGTACTGCATAGATTGACTTCAAATTTTGCATGAATATTACTAACAGGTCGGGTGAGGCTATAGGCTACATATTATCAAGCTATCATCTACGGGGGAGGAGCTGTGAACCTTTATTTTTCTTACGTATTCCGTGTATTACGACAGCGTACAATCTAAAGACTCATGTTTAAATGTTGGTTTCGAGTAAGCCATGCTATTATCTAGCTTTACAAAATAAAAACTATGTCATTTACGTAATTTGGGCAGAGAAACAGTTTAATGAATTTAGTAGTATAAAGACAAATTAGAAACAGCGCCATCTATTAAATGTTATAAAAATCAAATCAATTTACACGTTAACTATTGGAAATTAATAATCAAATGACGCATATATAAATGTTGTTTGACAATATCTAGATTGACACTATAAAAATTATGCCATTTAAGTAACTTGGGAAGAGAAACATAGCTTAAAGAATGTAAGTTGTATAATGTTAATTTTGTAACAGCGCCATCTATGAGATTTCGTAAAAATCAAATCAATTTACATGTTAACACTACTGAACACAATGTTAAAAATTAATAATTTAAATATAATTATGTTATTTATTTATTTAACTCTTTAACCCATATCTTCCGTTCCCTATAAGATATATTTCGTGTAAATAATAAACTACATTTTTTTTAAAGTGAGGGTACCTACTTAGATGTTTATTATTTTAAGTAAAAATAGACACCATTATCTACAGTTAATCTAATGATTGTGTTCCAAAGAGTATAATAATATATTGTTGTGTTCATTAGTTACAATTTTTAAAATCTTCGTGTTTTATAAATTTACTAGCTTACCACCCGCGGCTTCGTCCGCTTTGTCTAAAACCTAATAAATTATGTACTAAAACCTTCCTCTTGAATCAGTCTATCTATTAAAAAAACCGCATCAAAATCTGTTGCGAAGTTTTAAAGATTTAAGCATACAAAGGGACATAGGGACATAGGGACACAGAAAGCGACTTTTTTATACTATGTAGTGATATTTATAAAGCAATTGAATGCCATAAAACCAAAAATATCAAAATATGCAATCTTCGTGTTTTGTGAATTTTCACCATCATGCGTTCCCACAAAAGGTAAGTTGTTACTTACAGGTATTTATTGAAATGAAATGAAATGAATGATTCTTTTATTATTTTGAGGTGCATTGGGAACAGAAGTTTTTGATAAAATTTTATTTGTAAGTAGCTTTTTTTATAGATTTACAGTTAACTTTTGATTTTTTTATTCAATGCTAATAAAATTATATCGCCTTTGGAAGACGATTTCTGCTGATATTTTTACTACACCACTTGAAAATTGATGATTTGATGATAAAGACAGTAGCAGCGAGGATTAAGTGGAAATTAGTAATCATCCGCTTCGTCAATTTTTGACTGAAGTTAATGTCCAACGTCCAATGGTTCAATCATTGGAAGTATCTCGGGAAATTTTGTAGGATATTTTTCAGGAAGGAGAGGAGGGGCAGCCAACCACATATCAAACTACTACGTTTTAGTACCGAAAAAAATGTTATTGCCAAATGAAACGTAAATTTTGCACTCACAACTTTACAAGTAATGTTTTTATTTTGACTTTGCGGTTATCTGATTATAATATTTATCGTTATGGCTATCGACGTACCGACCGTACTGGGATCAGAGTAGGTAGATACATGATATACAGTTCATCATCCAGGATTGCTTAGAGCATTTTCACACTGAAAAAGATGTTTTCTTTGAATCGTAGTTGTAGTCGTAGTAAAGTTACTATGTAAACTAACGTAATTTAATACTACATATTCTATAATGGTGTGCTCAAACTGTTAATCTACATTTAATTTAGATTATTATTATTTTGATACTAAGTAATGTAGAATTTAAACCACATTCATGTTTTCTTCAGATTTTAAGATTTTCTTATCAGAGTGTTCAATTTTAATGTAGTTAAATTTTATAAGAGACAATAATTAAGAAAATTTTAAAATAAAGTGTCACGTATTTTTTTTAAACAACGAATGACGAAAAACGACCTAATCGCGGACGAAGTCGCGGGCAACAGCTAGTATTATATAATACATAAAGGTGGTGTTGAACTAGTTTTTACTAAATGTTTATTTCGAATATTTGATACAGCGCTTTTAACGGCTACAAATAAAATGGAAGATTACTTTTTTTATATTGTTTTTGTAAAGCTTACCTACCTAAAATAATATCTTAAATGCAATTTATAAATTAGTGCGTAATGAAATCTTATCATTAAGTACTAGCAAGGCCTAATGACTTGTGAATTTCAACCATTATAATATACATTGCCCTTTACATTGTTATTACAATATATATCCCACCACAGTATATATATTAACCAGTAGCTAAAGCCATTCGTGGTAATAAACACGCAATTTAGAAGTGTTAATTTGTCGAGGTATCCCAGCTCAAGTTGTAATACCTAGATAGTGGATTTGCAATGCAAGTTTGTTGGCAGTAATCGAAGGATTTGATTAACTGCACTTCGAGTTGTGGCTTCATTCAGTTGCTTAGCTAACCAGGAGCTAGATGGGGCCCCAGGGCCTTCGAGATTAGGGGCCTTTAAGTCCTTCAGCAAATCTCTATTGATCTCTCTGAAATATATGTAAACAAAAAATGTTAAACTGTTAAATTTTAAAAGAATAGAAAATATTCGATCACGGTGCGGGATGCGAACCCGTGTCTTTCGCCATGCCGGGGTGAAACCTGACCTCTTGTCCTAAAAACTAATCTAAAAAACTTAGAACTAATCTAATTTATATAGCATTTGAATGCTATAAAACTAAATATGAAATCAATTTATTCTGATGGTTACAACGTCACCTCATAATTCGAAATCCGCCCAGTTGTTTTGGCGTGTCAAAAAAATATACATACACTTGAAAAACATAACCCTCTTTTTTTAAAATCTTTATTTTATTAACGAGGGTTTGAACCCTCTTTCTTTCGCAGTCGGGTAATATGAGAGGTTGCTACTTATGCAGTAAGTATGGCATTAAACATAACATGTTTTAATGTTCTTAAAGGTCATGTATTTACTCCAGGGCCCTTGGTTACCTGAATACGTCACTGGCTTCATTTCAAATTGTTCTACGTATTCGTATTTTGTACGGACAGAACATTCCAGAACATTCGAAGTTCGTTTGATTAATATCGAAGATGTGTGCGGTTTTTTTTATTAACAGCTATTTTGTAGAAATAGATACCTCTAATTGGTATGGAGTTTTTATAAGCAGTTATAACAAAAATATTGTATTACTAGCTTTCCACCCGCGGCATCGCCCGCGCAGTCAAAGAAAAACCCGCATAGTTCCCGTTCTCGTGGGATTTCCGGGATAAAACCTATCCTATGTCCTTTCTCGGGTATCAAAATATCTCTATACCAAATTTAATGCAAATTGGTTCAGTATTTAAGGCGTGATTGAGTAACAGACAGACAGACAGAGTTACTTTCGCATTTATACATGTAATATTAGTATGGATGAAATTACAAGTTTACATTACTCTAAACATTTTAATCAAGCACAGAGAAAGTTTTACTTTGTTATGTTTGCTGCCTTGGATGGAAACACTAACAATGGAATAAGTTTGAATGTTCGTTTGTTTTTAATTTAAAGTATATCAAGATTCTGTTCGAGCTTTGAGCCAGAATTTCAGTCAATATCAAATTTATCTTCATTAGACGAGAGAGTGAAAATATAGAATGTAGCTTTAATAACAAAGAGAATAATATAATAGTTTAACTTATAAACGAAGGTGCATTTTATATACATACTACTTGCTTACCGCAGCTTCGCCTGCTTTATCTATAACCTAACAAATTATAGGTACTAAGATCTTCTTCGAGAATCACTGTCACTAAAAAACCCGCATTAAAATCCGTTGCCTAGTTTTAAATATCTAAGCATACAGACACACAGACGTCGGATATCGACATTGTTTTATAGTTTATACTATGTAGTTATTTATAGTCGTAAATCCTTTTCTTTTGTTACAATCCCGGAAGATACCCGCTTTCAATCGATATATAATTAAACCGGAAAACAAAACCCTTGTACTCCGTTCATTTTCTTTCTTTATTTTCAAACAATATTAAAATGAAATTCGTGACGGCGCTAAATTAAACAGACTTAAAGCCGGCTACTCAAGTACCTGCCTCAGGGGCAATATTGGAACAATCTCGGTTGCACGGCGGTCGGAACAATTTCATCTATTCTCTAAATTGCCCCTGCTTGCCTATACACATCACAATTAAATTAAGGGCGCAATTAAAATATTGCCCCTGCTGCAGGAAGATGAGTAGCCGGTTTAAGTTGCCACTGCTTGCCTATACACATCACAATTAAATTAAGGGCGCAATTATATATTATATTGCCCCTGCTGCAGGCAAATAAGTAGCCGGTTTAATTTGTCCCTGCTTGCTTATACACATCACAATTAAGGAGCCAATTATGCGTGCAATTCCAATATTTCCCCTGCGGTAGTTACATGAGTTGCCGGCTTTAAGAAATTTTTCATTGAGACGTTGACATCTGTTATAAATGAAGTTGCGTCGAAAATGTTCAAATAATTTAGGTTTTTTGAAGAAATCCCTTGGAACAATTTATAAAGTAATTTGTAAAAATCAGATATCCATTAATAACGTTTTAGTAACTCTTTTAGCTTTAGTGCCAATATGGCGTATCATTAGTCTTTTTTATAAATGTTTATTTTTCCAAAGTAACAGTAAGTACCTACACTGCTGTGTTAGTATTACAATTAGAAGAGCCTAGGTTCGATTCCCATTAGACCAAATAATACAGCAATTAATAAATCCATGAATTCAATATCTGAAAATGGACCCATCGTCTTCTTGCAATATTTTTTTACATGACCACATTTTATGTCATAAATTAAATATTTTAATTTTTATTATTAAAACTTTTTTTTGAAACATAATACCTATACCTATTATCACAATTCAGTAAGTTTATCTTTGGGCACCATCAAAAAAGCTACATAATACAATTGCCAAGTTCCATAGTGACAAATAATACTAAGTGTTTGAAAAAGTAGCTTAAATTTTAGTACACACTTAAAAAAGTTCTTAGATCTAGGTCGAGAGACGATAATCTAGAAAATACTCTGCCCATTTACTTTGATTTCAAATAATAAAAGGTGACATTTATTTAATTTCCTAGATAACTTTTGCGGTAAAGTTTTCATAAGCTATCGTTAACGCTTTAACGTATTGACGGTTTAGCAAGAAAATTGTCTATTAGATAATTCTAGTAAGTTTTTCGTATCTAGCGTTGACGCAATTTAGATCTTCAGACCATATACCTAAGTACTAGATTCCTGTATATATTAAATGCTTAAAAGTTAATATTAGCTGCTGCTAGCTGACAAAATAAATCCTTTATTCATGTGAACTGCCTCAAAGGTGAATTTTTGATAATAGTTGATGAACTGAAAATGGCGGAAAGCTAGTTATTTATATTATAATACTAAAGAGTTTGTTTGTTTGTTTGAACGCGCTAATCTCAGGAATTACTGGTCCGTTTTGAAATATTATTTCGGTGTTAGAAAGCCCATTTATCGAGAAAGGCTTATCCCCTGTATATCATTACGATAAGACCAACAGGAGCGGAGCGCTGAGGGTAAAACCGCGGGGCACAACTTGTTACTTATATGCGTACATGTACATATCAGTCCATATATTTTTATAACAATATAGAAATATGTGGCAAAACCTCATTTAGGTCGCTTATTAAACGACGTATTAGTAAAGAGGCTAGGCCATTAACTAAATGGGTGATTAAACTTGGACAGTACTCATATTAGACAAGACTTAGCTATAAAATCTATTATAACCCGCATAAATGATATCGTCATTCTATTCAGACGATTGATATCATGTCATGTGTTATTGCCAATTAGTCGGTTAATACGCCTTCCATAAATAACAAACAATTGGAATTTCAAATTACGGCTATTAGACGTGATTTATACGCGAAAATTAATAGTAATAAATAGTCAACAGTTCGTTCTAAATGATTAGAGGAATAGCGTTTTCAGTTCACATTTCAATTGATTATATTGGAATAGTAATATATATTATGTATTGTAACGCGGCTTCACCCGCGTTTTGAAAGAACCCGCGTAGATCCCGTTTAAAAGTAGCATATGTCTTATTCTGGGTCTTCAGCTACCTAAATATAAAATCTCATTGTAATCGGTTCAGTAGTATTTGCGTGAAAGAGAAACAAAAATCATTAGTAGGATGTTTTTTTCGTTTCGTTTGCTTGCGTATATTTAAAATATAAATAAATAATAGGTCATTGTTTAAAATGAGTTACTTGGTAGAGATTTTTAAATTAATAACAATAGAGCCACTTTATATGTTAAGATTTTTCTTTCATTTGGTTTATATTATTATCGTTAAATTTGGTTGCCAAGTAGAAAATTAGATAGCTTTCCCCCCACGGCTTCGCCCGCGTTTTCTAAGAAAAACCCGCATATCTCCCGTTACCGTGGGATTTCCGGGATAAAAACTATCCTATGTGTTAATCCAAGTTACCCTCTATATGTGTGCTTAATTTCATTGTAATCGGTTCAGTAGTATTTGCGTGAAAGAGTAACAAACACACACATACACATCCTCACGAACTTTCGTATTTATAATATTAGTAGGATAATTTATAATTTATATAAATAATCTATAATATAAAAATGAAACCAAAATGTGTTGGTAAGCGCATAACTTGAGAACGGCTGAACCGATTTCGTTAATTTTTTTTTTATAATATTCCTTGAAGTACGAGGATGGTTCTTATGTAGAGAAAACGTAAACATGTACCACGGGCGAAGCCGGGGCGGACCGCTAGTATAATAATAATAATAGAACTTGCTGATTTTTTGTAGGTTCTTTAGCTCATTTTTTTTTTCATTTATAATTACGCATTTATATGTATACGGATGTAAAGGCATTCCATCCTTCAAATTTACATTCAAAACTTCCATACCTCCGCAGTTGCTGAACTATAATCGTCATGATTCTTCTGTATTTGATAGGAAATTTATGTATAAAGTCGATGCCAAAACTCTGAAAATATATTAGAAGGAAAACCAGCTGCGTCTTAGTTCTAAAATTTAAAAAATATATTTAAGAAAGTTGTGTTAGTTGGACTACTTATATAAGTATAACTCAAGAACGGCTGAACAGATTTGTATGAGCTTTTATTTGCTGGTTTTGTCTCCGTTGTATAGGAAAATAACTTTTAATTACTTGAAAAATTAGTACAATAGCTTAAATATAAAAGATATTATTATGTTTGACTTTTTGTTAAACATCAGCGATTCATTTTGTTTATTATTCATCACAAAATACGAATAAACAGAACACGTTTGATAATTATTTTAATACCATTATTTTCTTTAAAAAATTCTCCAACAAAAGAATGTTAAATAACGAAATACAATAATAATTATCACTGAAATAAATTCCATAGAAATAACTCCACTTGACAATTCTTTGAAATCGTCTGAAATTCAGAAATCTGAAAATACAATACAATCTAAAAAAATTATGTTCTTTTGAAAGTAAAAATGAAATATTTGTCTCTACAACACAGAACAATAAACTTTAAAAAATCAAATTTTTCGGTCTTCATTTTAAACTAGGTTTCCGCCCGCGGCTTCGCCCGCGCAGTCAAAGAAAAACCCGCATAGTTCCCGTTCCCGTGGGATTTCCGAGACTGCGACATTTTCCCAGGATAAAAAGTAGCCTATGTCCTTTCTCGGGTATCAAAATATCTCCATACCAAATTTCAGGAAAATTCGTTTAGTAGTTTAGGCGTGATTGAGTAACAGACAGACAGACAGAGTTACTTTCGCAATTATAATTTTATTTATTATGAATTTGTCATATTTTATGAAAAATGAAAACAACGAAGTATTTTATATTAAATGGGAGCAGACATTTTTAAATTGAACACTTCATAAATTAAAATGTTTTCATGATTTAACTCCATATTTTAAGATACAGTGAGCATTATTATTCAAATAATGGAAGAATTAAAATTGTTAGTTGTTTTCATACAAATAATTGTTTAAACCATTATTAGTAACTTTGACCTTAACATTGATGTTAACATTATACAGTATATTATTGTATTACATACAAACAACATTAATAGTTTTGAGTAAATTTAAATGAGTAAAATGACGTATGTATGATCAGATGTTATTTATTTTAATAGTATAACACTATACAGGGTAGCCTTATCGCTTGTTGTGATGTTTACCAGGCAAACCATAACATATTACTATGTTCTCAGAAATACTCTGTTATTTAATCCTTTGAATATTATTAGATAATTTTGGTATAAATGATGAAAGCCAGGAAAGTGAAATTTTATTATAATTGTCACCTAAATCTATCAAAAGAATGCTTTAAACACGTACTACCTTGAAAATATTATGTTGTTCAACAATTAAAAAAAAGTAAACAAAAAAGTAAATTAATTCCGCTCTTCAAATAAATAATTTGTTGTTTACAAAAACCACTTGAATATACGGAACCATTGCTCTTATCACGGAGGCCTTGTCTTCAAAGTTTTCCACAATCAAAAAGAACTTACGGACTTCACTCAAAAGGTATTTATAAAAGTTATAATTTGGTGAAACTTGAGCTATTATATCGGGATGCCTTTTCACTTGGAGCTTCGAATTGAAATGTTCTGTCATAGTATAAAGATAACCAGTAAGTTACCTTCTAACAAAGGTTTGCATGTACGCGTAGCGCTTGGATCCCCGTTCATGTACGTACGCAAGCTTGACGCACGCACACAACGCCGCTCGGTTCCTTCTCATGGAGCGTTCTCGTGAGGGCTGCACCATTGCTGTGAGCGATCGGTGTTTGTTTATACAATTACTTAAAATATCAACGTAACCAGTGACAACCCTGTCCCTCGCGAGTTTAGGTACTGTGCGCTCCTAAACGCCGGGAGTCTACCTACTTGTTCTGTTTATACTATGGTTCTGTCGTGGATGTTTTTAATTGCCACGCTTTGAGCTTTTACAGTTTTATTAGGTTTATTACCTATTGAGTCGATAAAACAATGTATTTAGGTCAGGTTAAATACTTTTAATAATTTGAACGGAATCAGAAGGACTCTACTTGATCTTATTGTACAGCTGTTTTGTTTAAATATCATTTAAATGATATCTAAAAAGATTTTGAGCTACGTTTCTGTTATTATGGCATATTTAGGGTGCTTATACACCTATAATATGTGAGGATGTGCAGCGAGGAATGTGTTTTTAGATAACCAATAGTATGGTTTCAAACGCTAAACACTTCAAACTAAATGATGCGATAATATGATGTATATTGCAAACACATTCCTCGCTACAGCCTCGCACATTATTGGTGGAAAAGCACCTTTAAGCTGGGTTTTTATGTGTATAAATTTTTATACGTGATTATATTATATTCCTTAGTGCCTAAGTGTCAAGTGCTTGTAGTTGTGGAACCGATTTGCGCAGTTATATGACGTTTGTCTCTGTACTATTTATTTACTCATGTACTTCTATTTTAAATTGAAACTTTAAATTTTCAATAAAACAACACCTACGTATCTATTTGACACATAATATTCGTATAGAATAGATTGGAGTGATGATATTACATCGCTTTTACGTATCTCGACGCTTTCAACCCTTTGAAACGAGTGTGTGACAAGAATATCTACATGGATGTAAAGTTTACTAGATACGTCTTACAATTAATATAATTAAATTGCTAATTATTTATTTTATATAGTAATATAGAGGAATGCCGTGCCGTGTAGACCTGGAAGGCTGGAATTAATACTACGATTATGCATAGCATGTCACACACAGAATAGTTTGAACAAACAATAGAAAAAATATCTTTATACTTAGTGTTAGACAGCTAAAAGTTTGTCTAAACTCTAAATGTTTCTATTAAGTTCTTAGTAATGTACAAGTGTACCCTGGCTAGTTGATAACCATTAACCTGGTAAAATATAGAATGAATGAATGAATAAAAATACTTTATTTGCACCAAAACTGCATACCTGCAAACTGCCATATAGATATAGGATATAATAAAATAACCAATGTTACAATTTAAATTAAAAAATGTACCGACACTACATGATTGTTTGATAAATAGAATAGTTTTAAAAACTTGCGGTATCTAGTAATATATAAATAACGAATATCTATTTAAATAGTTTCAAAGTGAATATCACCTATGTTCTTACCTGAGGAATTTGTTAAACCTTTCAGACCCTTGAAAATACGTCAAAGCGATGATGGTTTTGTATAGGTTTATTTTAACAAGGCTTTGATAGCCCTTGAGAGGTTTTAGTGTAAATTGTTTTATGAATTTCAACCGATGCCCGATCATATTATAAGGGTAATAAGCTTCTGAAAAAATTGGGAACAGTTTTGGTATATTTTTCTATTAAGTGCTTAGTTATGTTTGAAAAAGAAGAATTGTAGAATAAACTACGTTAATAAGTAAAGATATTTATCCCTATACAATAAACGGAAATAGAAATATTTTCTCTTAATAATATTAGGGTAGATAATATTATAAAGATTTCAGCCAGCTATTAGCTAGGAATTCGCAATTTTGCTTATAATATATTCGATCCCTTTTCTATTTCATTATATTGTTCATGTAGGTTTTGTTTTAGAAATGAATTCCAATAAAACTACTTAATTTATTTCACTTTTTATTTATATTTTCAGTTTATCTAAAACTCTTGTGTGCGGCGTTTGAATTCCTCCGAAACGGCTTGACCGATTCTCACGAAATTTTGTGTGCATCGGGTATGTCTGTGAATCGAACAACGTCTATTTTTCATACCCCTATGTGTTAAGAGTAAGACAGAACCTTTGCCGGGACAGCTTGTAGTAGGTAGCTTATATATACGCGTTTATCCATTTAGGAATTTGCTCCAAAATGTCCATAAGATTAATAGGATCCGTGATCGTTACAGTTTTATGGCCGGATGGTTGTTTTCACATTATTAATTGCACTTTTAAAACAAACGTTGAATCTAACCTTTGTAACAAATGGCGGGTTTGACAAATCGGAGCGATTATTTCGTTTTATGATTGATAAATCGATTTAAACCACGTTTAAACACATGTGATTTATATTTCTGGAACAAAGGATATTTTGACAGTGTTAAAGCGAATTTAAATTGATTTTGGAGGATATTAGAATAGGCATAATTGATATAGAATGATACGAAGAAACGTTTTGAGGATTAATGTTTTTTGTTTTTTTCTAATTGTATGAAATTTGAAGTTATATTTTTTGGTTTTTTATGGCATTCAAATGCTTTATAAATATAAATTTATATGTAAATGTATATGTGTCCCTTAAGACACATAAAAAACTGAAAGGATAGAATAAATTCGATTGCTCAGGCGGGTCACGAGTGGCTGAGTTGGTTAGGCATCCGCCCCGGAATGGCGCGAAGGATGCGGGTTCGAGTCCCGCCTCGTGATCGAATTTTTTCTATTCTTTATAAATTTATATTTATAAAGCATTTGAATGCCATAAAAAACCAAAAAATATAACTTCAAGAAAAGGTCGTGTTCCATCGTTACAATATTGTATTCACTGAAAAGTGCTTCATATTGGTTGAGATGGTTGTTAAATCATCTCAATAGATGGCGCGCGGTGTGTCCCTTAAGACACATAAAAAACTGAAAGGATAGAATAAATTCGATTGCTCAGGCGGGTCACGAGTGGCTGAGTTGGTTAGGCATCCGCCCCGGAATGGCGCGAAGGATGCGGGTTCGAGTCCCGCCTCGTGATCGAATTTTTTCTATTCTTTATAAATTTATATTTATAAAGCATTTGAATGCCATAAAAAACCAAAAAATATAACTTCAAGAAAAGGTCGTGTTCCATCGTTACAATATTGTATTCACTGAAAAGTGCTTCATATTGGTTGAGATGGTTGTTAAATCATCTCAATAGATGGCGCGCGGTGTGTCCCTTAAGACACATAAAAAACTGAAAGGATAGAATAAATTCGATTGCTCAGGCGGGTCACGAGTGGCTGAGTTGGTTAGGCATCCGCCCCGGAATGGCGCGAAGGATGCGGGTTCGAGTCCCGCCTCGTGATCGAATTTTTTCTATTCTTTATAAATTTATATTTATAAAGCATTTGAATGCCATAAAAAACCAAAAAAAATATAACTTCAAGAAAAGGTCGTGTTCCATCGTTACAATATTGTATTCACTGAAAAGTGCTTCATATTGGTTGAGATGGTTGTTAAATCATCTCAATAGATGGCGCGCGGTGTGTCCCTTAAGACACATAAAAAACTGAAAGGATAGAATAAATTCGATTGCTCAGGCGGGTCACGAGTGGCTGAGTTGGTTAGGCATCCGCCCCGGAATGGCGCGAAGGATGCGGGTTCGAGTCCCGCCTCGTGATCGAATTTTTTCTATTCTTTATAAATTTATATTTATAAAGCATTTGAATGCCATAAAAAACCAAAAAATATAACTTCAAGAAAAGGTCGTGTTCCATCGTTACAATATTGTATTCACTGAAAAGTGCTTCATATTGGTTGAGATGGTTGTTAAATCATCTCAATAGATGGCGCGCGGTGTGTCCCTTAAGACACATAAAAAACTGAAAGGATAGAATAAATTCGATTGCTCAGGCGGGTCACGAGTGGCTGAGTTGGTTAGGCATCCGCCCCGGAATGGCGCGAAGGATGCGGGTTCGAGTCCCGCCTCGTGATCGAATTTTTTCTATTCTTTATAAATTTATATGTATGAAATTTTTGTACGAAAAATAAATGTAAATCTATATATTATATAAAACTCAAAGATGACTGATATAGTGATCTATCAACGCACAGCCCAAACCACTGGACGTATCGGGCTGAAATTTGGCATGCAGGTAGATGTTAGGACGTAGGCTAAGAAAGGATTTCCCGAAATTCTTGCGGGAACGGGGAAAAACGGGGATGCACGTACAAAGTCGTGAGCGGTAGCTAGTATACAGTATAATAATAAATAAATGTACCTAATTCTGTTTTTCTGATATTATCTGTATAATTTTAAAGTAATAATAGTCTAGTGTAGGGTGTGTAAGTAATCAATGCAATTGCAAAAAATACGACGTATTGAATTAAAAATACACCTACATTCAAGTAAGAAGGCTTCTTCTAAGGGCGTAATTTAATGAAATGCTCATTCAGCGACATGTATTTATGTGCTTAGGTGAATGTAGACTGTCAATGAACTTGTATAACTATAAAAGAAATAAAATTCGAATGTCTGTCTGTAATAGTTAACTAACTGCTGTCTAATAAATGCAATCCATCTACACTTTATATTAATAAAGCTGAAGAGTTGTTTTTTTGATAATCTCAGGTACTACTGGTCCTATTTGAAAAATTATTTCGGTGTTAAACAGCCCATTTATTGAGGAAGGCTATATTATATCATCACGCTAAGGCCAACAGGAGCGGAGCAATGCCGGCAAAACCACGGGGCACAGCTAGTGTAATTATAAAAATGCTTGCTGTCCCAGTATACTTAACAGAAATATCTTTCTTTTCAATTCGAACCAGATTCTGAGATATGCATATTCAAATACACACGGAAAAATTAAAACATCCTTTGTTAAAGCCGTAAGAACATTTATACGCTTTTATTTGATAAAAAAAGACACAGAGCCGCGTGTAAAGCTAGTATAGCGATCGACATTGATGAAGGTTTAATACAATCTCGATGTCAATAGCGGATATCATCTCGATATACCTTTTGTGTGCAAATAATAAATATTTCGTCGCTCATATCTTCAGTTATACTATGGTTATACGTTGAGTATGGCTTTGACATGGCGATACAGTTGATATAAGAAATAGTTTATTGGATTTTTTTTGTTTACTTTGTGTTTTTCTGTTAATCTTTAAGTTCCATAGTACACCAAATCCGTAATTACTATAACACTCTTAAAGAAAAATTGTGATTTTTTTTTGACTTTATTATTGAATTAGAGACTATTATTAGAGAACTCAAAGTGGGAACATTATAGGACCTTATTATCTCGTTATCGTCTATTCCACCAATTCTAATCTAGTATCGTGGGCTTCCCAACTACTACGCGCGGGAAAAACGTACTTTAGTAATTTTGTGTCTGACGGAGAAAGACACGAACGTCCCGCATGGAAAAAATTGAAACACGCCTCAGGTTATTGGCTATTAAACAAACTGGACAATGAAAACCAATAAATTGTCTCGAACACTTTTTAGGTATTGAATGAATCTTTAATTTAAGATATTATAACACATTGTCACTAATTTAGTTTTTTTAACCAATTGAGCCCCGAGCGGCCCGATCGGACCACGACACAATAGATTTTCTATTGTGTCTGTGATTCCGGGGGCTGAGTTATTAAACGAGCTCTTAAAGAATTACAGAAACAAGTCAAAATCAGTCTAAAATCGATACGGACTCTTAATAATTAATTAAAAATATCCTGTCCAGGATTTTTCCGGCAAACCCATTTGTAATACCTACATTTTTTATAGACTAAATTTATTACAAAAAATGGTTTAATTTTATAATCACCCCAGTGAAGCTTTAGATTCGAATTTAGGTTCGGATCTTATAGTTAGAAAAGTTGATTTCTATCTTATGAGCCTGGGTCGCTCTAATTTGTAAAATATTTAAAGTGAAATAAATGATTTATTTATTTATTTATTTACAAGCATTATATTTAGTGACATAACCTTTAAACTCATGGAACGTTCTAGAAGGAACAAACTGTATACAATAACCTATACGACACGGCACGTCAATTTAAAGCTGAAACTCGTATCGTTACCTGACAAACGGAACGAGAATACAGATACGAAATATTTGTCAAAGAACATTGGAATTGCGTTCTTTGTGCTCATCTAACGTCAAAAGTATCGGAATGGTCGGAATTTTTGCGATAAATTACTATACGGATGATATTTTGCTTTGGGGTTCAAATTAAGGTATTTAAAGTATCTTTTGTAGGCGTTAATGTTTTGCTTTTAAATTCGTAAAATGTATTTGTCATTTAATATACCATAAAATATATTTTTCATTTTTCATTTTTTCAAAGTTTTGGACAACAAGCAGAGCAGTCAGTAAGCTAGTGTCACAGAAATTAAGCTTCCCACGACTTATTTGAGTAGCCTTTTCGTTGGCGACATCAAAGAGATGCGAGATTAGTTTGTTTGTGTGACGGAAAATTTCCACGTTGCTTCTAATAAGATACGAAATGTTTCTATATAATCCATACTAATATTATAAATGCGAAAGTAACTCTGTCTGTCTGTCTGTTACTCAATCACGCCTTAACTACTGAACCAATTTGCATGAAATTTGGTATAGAGATATTTTGATACCCGAGAAAGGACATAGGCTATTTTTTAACCCGGGAAATAGGATAGGTTTTATCCCGGAAATCCCACGGAAACGGGAACTATGCGGGGTTTTCTTTGACTGCGCGGGCGAAGCTGCGGGTGTAAAGCTAGTAAGTACATAAAAACAGTCGTGTTTCTTCGCAATAAACTCAAAAACGATTGCACCGATTTTCATTCTGTATTCACCAGGATAGCGTGGTCATACTTATAGGAATGTTTTATTTTTAAATTTGTTAAGATACATGTGCTGCTGTAAGCTGTGCCCCATGGTTTCATCCGTATTGCTCCGCTTCTGTTGGTTTAAGCGTGATGATATATAGCCTATAGCCTTCCTCGATAAATGGGCTATCTAACACCGACAGAGTTTTTCAAATCGGACCTGGGGCCTTAGACAAACGTACGTAACGCCATGGAATAGAAACTGCTAACGCTAATTATTGACATAAGCTCATGACATTTTGGTAATGGTTCGATCACACTACCAACGACGCAGACGACCACGACCAAAGTTCCAATCTTGCCGAAATTTGTTCAAAATCAATATTAAAATCTCCCGTCATTCTGGTACTCAGAAATAAAAAAATTCGAGGTCAATTAATAAAAAGAAATAGGGTTTTTTGCGATTTTCGCCGAGACGGTAAGTTTATCATACAATCACCTGAACCAAAATTGTATATAATCTAATTATCTATAAAAAAGGTTAAATACATTTTTTTCTAGGAGCCACCGTTTCTATGAAAAACCTGTTTGTTTATCCATTGATCTCAAAATTTTTTTTCCAAACACCAATACGACAGGAAATTCTTAAATTTCATTTTTAATTGTGTTTTGCACAATTTTATTTAATTGCGACTGGATGAAAATTTTGTTCGTGGTCGTCGTTGTCGTTGGTAGGGTGACCGAATCCTTATGCAAAACATCATACGCTTATGTCAATTTCTATCGATAGCGTATTCTATTCCTTGGCGTTTTGACGTTTGGCTAAGGCCCCAGTAGTACCTGAGATTAGCGTGTTCATACAAACAAACAAACTCTTCAGCTTTATAATATTAGTATAGATATGATAACATTACTGATTAGGCAATAATCCAAACCAGCCAAGTGCTGGTTGGCTGATATTTCATGTCATACTTTAACATAGAAAATATAATCATAGATAATATAACACTATATTATTGTTTAATATAATATGATTTTTTGTTGTTTTTCGGTTGGTATAGATATAATTATCATCTACTAATATAATAAATGCGAAATTAACTCTACCTATCGGTCTCTTTTTAACGCATCAACCACTGAACCGATTTAGATGAAATAGCAATACAGTCTTACTGCATACTACACAGTTTTTATATTTCAAAAATCTCACGGGAAAAGGAACTATGAGGGTTTTTCCTTTGATTAAGCGGGCGGAAAGCTAGTAAGAAATATTATATATTATTATTTTCTACCTACTAATATTTTTTATTTAATATTTTCATAATAACCGAGGAAATATTACAAGTCAATTTTAATCTAACATCCGATATCACGTGACGTAATATATTCAAACAGCAAAGCCAAAGGAATAAGGAAATTTATATTTTTCCCTAAAAAGGGTCGGGTGCGGACTATAATTTATTTTACAAAGCGATGTTTTGTTAATATACTAAAATATGAGTTCAGAAGGGATCATTTAATTAATATTAAAAGGTTATGTTTGTTTTTTGCGAATTTCTACCATGTTCACGCTTTTTTGCCTTCGGGATACATGTTTCCTGTGATTGGAAGAGGTTCTGTTCTATGCTTATTATTTTATCTCAAACATTTATTTTTTCAGGAAGATTTCTTTTTTCGTCTATTCCAGAAATGAAACTCTGGTTCTGAAAGTAATTTTTACAGAGAAGTATCGTCAAAAAACTCATTTCTCCTTGTTTCTAGGTTATATTGTAGTCGTGTATTTATCTTCACTACATAGTATAAAACAAAGTCGCTTTCTCTGTCCCTATGTCCCTTTGTATGCTTAAATCTTTAAAACTACGCATTGGATTTTGGTGCATTTTTTTTAATAGATAGAGTGATTCGAGAGGAAGGTTTTAGTATATAATTTATTAGGTTTTAGACAAAGCGAGCGAAGCCGCGGGCGGTAAGCTAGTTATATAATAAAGTTAAAAACAACCATTATATAATATTAAATAGAAAAGTTTATCACTCCATAGATAGAGCACTACATATTTTGTCCGTCCGTCTGTTCACAATAAACTCAAAAATTACTGTACCGATTTCCCATTCTGTTTTCACCAATTAATAGCGGTACTCTTGATGTAAGTATGAGTATATAATTATTCATGCTGTTATCCACTTTAGGAAAAGCTCTATTGAGCGTGTAAAAGTTCGCATATTCAATTTATTCTTAACTAGCTTTCCACCCGCAGCTTCGCCCGCGCAGTCAAAGAAAAACTCGCATACTTCCCGTTCCCGTGGGATTTCCAGGATAAAACCTTTACTATTTCCCGGGGTAAAAAGTAGCCTATGTCCTTTCTCGGGTATCAAAATATCTCTATACCAAATTTCATGCAAATTAGTTCAGTAGCGTGATTGAGTAACAGACAGACAGACAGAGTTACTTTCGCATTTATAATATTAGTATGGATTCTATTGTTTTATTGGTGTGTTCAAAAAACGTATTGACTTTCTTTATTTCTATTACATCCAACAGAAACGTGGAAAAGCGCAAAGAATCGCAATCAACAAATAAACTCCATTAACATTCCATACGGTTCTCCGTTAAAAGATAAACGGGAGATAAAAGTTTAAAAACGCTATGGAATACAAAAAGCCGGCAATAAGTCGCAATTAGCAAAGTTGAGGAAGAAATTTATTGAATTCTCTTATAATACCTTTTGTAAGAAGTTCAGTGAAAATTGAAAAGTTCTAAGACCCTCATATCAGTATGCCAATTGCTTTTATAGTCTGTGGAGTTTGGAACAATTATAACACTTAAAGAATTAGAATATGAAGATCATTGTATGATTTTTTTTAATAATTACTTACTTACTGTTTTATACTTATGTATGAAAATAATAAATATTAATATTATGTTTAAGGAGGTTTTTAAAACATGCACAATACAGTATTGCCAATGCTCTTCTGAATACAAAAAGAGCTATCTTAATATTATATTAATACATGTAAAATCTTGAAATACATTATAGAATAATATAGTAATTAAAAGTAATTTCATAACATTTAATGTGTTATTTCAATAGTAATGATTTCTTATAATCGTAACTACTAGGCTACGGCGTAGCACTAAAGTCAATAATTTAATTATTATCAAAACTAACGTCATAAACTAGAGCCGGCTACTCACGTACCTGCCGCAGGGGCAATATTGGAACAATCTCAGTTGATCGACGATCGGAGCAATTTCAATTGTTCTCTAAATTGCCCCTGCTTGCCTATACAAGTATACACATCACAATTAAGGAGCCAAGAATTAAGGGTAAAATTCCAACATTGCCCCTGCTGCAGGTAGGTGAGTAGCCCATTTTACAATTACTAAAGAGCGTTATTCTTAGACAAAACGCGAACTAAATTACGCTTTAAAATTAAATAGCGTTATTCTTAGACAAAACGAAAAAATTCAAAAGTCTAAAATTAAAGAGCGTTATTCTTAGACAAAACGCGGACTAAATTACGCTTTATATGAATTCTAATAGTAAAGCCAATTTATATCATAAATATTTACACTAACATTAACAAACTCAAAGTCACTTAAAATATTTAAATTCACCTGAAATTTGGATACAAAACCGGATACGGCTTGAATATTCAAAACAAAGCGAAATTAACTCTAGAAACTTCGAAACTTAATATAACTTCCGCCATTGCTTGTCTAAAATAACATTTTATTCAACTACCCACATAGCTACATAGTTCTATGTGAATTGTTATAATAAGATTGCGAGTATCGAGTTTGAAATGCTTTTTACAGGCGACGATATCGGTACGACACGACACGATAACGATATATTTATCGTGTTGTAAGTTGGCTTTAAATTATGTTTGGTGTGTTTGTAGGACTTAGGATACTGCTGGCACACAAATGTTTTTTTTTATACAAAATTATAATGATATAATAAAAACCTTTTAAACAATTGTAAATATTAGGATATTTTACAGACAATTAGGAAAATAGTTAAAACAAAAAATACAATCGAATTGAAAACATCCTCCATTTTTGGAGTCAGTTGCACAAGTTTATTTTTAGTATAATGCAATTTGAACATATATTTTTGTTGCTGAAACATGTCAAAATGACTGAACAGATTTTGATTTTGAATTAGAAATGAAAAATCTTCGGAATAATATTATTATTAGAAATATTATCTTCTTAAAATACCTGTATCATCACCATATAGTATAAAACAAAATCGCTTTCTCTGTCCCTATGTCCCTTTGTATGCTTAAATCTTTAAAACTACGCAACGGATTTTGACGCGGTTTTTTTTATAGATAGAGTGATTCAAGAGGAAGGTTTTAGTATATAATTTATTAGGTTTTAAACAAAGCGGGCGAAGCCGAGGGCGTTAAACTAGTATTACATATGTCTTAAAATATCAGTCGCAAGAAATAAATTTCTTTCGTTCATACTTGAGGAAGTTTGTCATGAAAAATAATTTTAATAGAAACAGAAAAAACGTCAACAACGAAAAAAGTAATTGTAACGGAAAATTGATTTTAAATTGGATCGAAATTAGTGGGTTAGAATAAAAGGATTTTTTGTTTTATAATAAAATGCTTGGTGATATTATTTTAGCGTTTATAAACTTTGAATTCTTTTGAAATACGTTTATAATTAAGTTATTGCTACGACCGGAATTACTTAAATTCATGTATGTATTATGTAATTAAAAATACATACCGTATACAGTACAATCCGTATTAGATTAATTATTAATACATACATTCAAATAAGTTCTACAATACTGGGTGTGTAGTTTTATGCAAAAGCTAATCATATACGACTCTACATAAATTTCCAAACATTATTTAAATCACCTTATTAATTTATTGTAGTTAAAAGATAATAATTTGCAGCCTACGTTGCAAATTTTCAATTATCATAATAAACTTTTCACAGCTTCTCACTTTTCAGAGAATTTTTATTTGTTTTTTCGAACAACATAAGCTAAATAAGGGACATAATATATTAACACAAGTTTAAAACAAATAAAAGGTGTTAAAAACAAAAGAATTCGTGTTCATTTTATCTAGTTTAAAATAAATAATAAATTGCTACTTAAATGTTAAAATTGTACTCCGTATTTCTGAAACCTGTCCGCCATTGTCAAAATGTCGCGCTAATGTAAAAATATAACAGGCAATATTTGTCTCTCGTTTTACATTTGGATGTTTCTAAAAAATATAAGTATGATGTTTAAATGTAGTAAAACCAAGAGTAAAACTTTGAAAAACGTCAAATAATAGGAAAGGTTTTTCGTATAATTTTGAAATGAAATATTGTATTTATTCATGTGATGGTTTGTAATAATATATATGTATTAATTAAAACCCAAAAGACATTTCGTTGTTGATAATCTATACTAATATTATAAAACTGAAGAGTTTGTTTGTTTGAACGCGCTAATATCAGGAACTACTGGTCCGATTTGAAAAATTACTTCGGTGTTAGATAGCCCATTTATCGAGGAAGGCTTTAATAGGCTATATATCATCACGCTGAGACCAACATGAGCGGAGCAATGCGGGTGAAACCGCGCGGCACAGCTAGTTATGTATAAATTTGATGGTTTTGTTATATGTATATTAATTAAAACTTATGTCATTTTGATGTTGATAATAATAAATATGTCCTTAAAAACTCTATAGTAATGTAGAGCGATGAATACTTTGACTAGCCTATTAGCTAATTTACTTTTTAAACATATGTTGGATATTAGAAATAATGTAACTACCACCTAGTGAAAATCTTAAAATTCGTTCATAATAATTTATTTTTATCCGGATACCTTTTATTATATTTCATACCAAGATATTTATTACTTTAAAAAAATACATGTTTTATTATATAGTAAATTGTCTAGTGTTTGATTTTACGCGAGTAATAAACATTTAGAAATTAAAGACTTTTTAACGGATTTTAAACGCGATTTATTCATTATATTATTTTACGACGTTTCGAACACTTTACAGCGAGCGTGGTCACGGGGAGACTGTGTGACCACGCGTAGGTAATATAATGAATAAATCACGTTTAAAATCCGTTAAAAAGTCTTTTATTTCTAAATGTTTTATAATACGTTAGAAGAAATCATTTTATACCGACATGAGGGTCAAGAGCTTTAATTAAAATCAAAATTATATTTCGTTGCAATTTTCAGAGCAATAAATCATAAACGAAATATTTGAAATTTAATTTCCAAATGGAGATATACAGAAACATGAAAACAGAATTACTTATATTAAGTTGTAAAGCGGTGACTCAGCTTGATGTATAGTGCGTCTTGACTAAAGTTAATGGTATTGGGTATACTTGTCAAGTCTTCAAAGAATATTTAGAAAAAAAAAAACACTTTTTCTACACAATTGCCTACGTTTTTTATCAAAATAATAATTAGGTGTAAATTAAAAGTACATAAATATTTTTATAAGTAAAAGTGTTTGTAAGTACCTGCGATCAGTTCTCCGAAATCACTTGACCGATTTTTATGAAATGGTTTAATCTGTAAATACTTATATCGTTTACTATTTTTTATACTCCAGACGGGATGTACCTACTGATAGAAAAACATTTATTAGCAAAGGGTCAGGTGGTACCTATTATTTTTTACCTGCTAATATTTTATTTTCATATTATGAAACCCTTTTCAATAAGTTTAAAACGATACATTTTTTGCAAAATGTGTCTTTTGAGAGCAGATAAGTCAACTAATTTTATAATTTAATTTCTTTTGTATAAGGCTGGTTGCAGAGCTTGACCGACCGTCAGTGCGTACCGTCGGTCCTGACGATACGCATCAACAATTGTATGACTATGACACTACTACGCATGACAATAGGGTAAACTTGCTTAATTCGTACCTGCGCCTAAATCGTACCTCGTCTATATCTCGGCTTGGGTAACGGTTACCAGCGCCTTTGGTGGCATAAAATGTCAATAATAGTCGGCCATATTGCCATGTGACAAATAAACACCTGTTACGTTGCTCCCGACTAAAATATTGAACATCTAAGTTTTTTCTTACATAAACTACTGGTTTATGCGCGTATGGTCGGTCTAACTATGAACGGTTTTATGAATTTCCATACATATGACAAGCGCGACTGACGTACGCACTGATGGTCGGTCAAGCTCTGCAACCAGCCTTAAGAACTCCGGTTTAGATAATAGAAATAAAAATTATTTACGTTCCGTGCTTTCGTAAAAGGGAAGCTAATCAATTCCCACGATAAATATCTATTCTTTCATTTTGAAAACATTTCGAAATTTCCTTATCTTTTGACAATTAACTAACCGGAAAGTGTCTGATTGAATTTACATAATTTATGCGGGTTCCGTATCTTGTATTCAATATTGGTTAGAATAATTTATTTACATATTATATAAATGTATCTATAATGAAATTATCTATGAAGTAATGTTTAAAAACGACCTCCTTGGTACAACAGGGAGGTGGGTTCGATTCCCGGTGCGGATAAACAAAAAAAACGTCTCAGCGCATTTTTTCTGCTTAGAACATCGATCAGTCAAGATGTATGTAATAAGAGTATATAGTTTAAAGAATCAAAACTCTTTATTTTTTTAGCATAATATAATAAACTTATTATTGAAGGTATAGATAACAGGGATAAACGCCAAAACCACATAACTGATTTGTATGAAATTTGCGGAAGATAGTTTGAGAATAGGAAATAGGAAATCCTACGGGAATTGAACTAGGTATAGTTACGCATTTTGCTTTGAATACACGCGTGAAGCAACGGACGGAAGAATATATTATCTTTAGGGCCGATTTTTCAATGCCCAGATAAACAGTCTAATAACTACCCCTCGAATAGATTTATTCAATTGCTTATCTAACTCATAACGGCTCGCCTATTTTTCAATCGTGATTTATTTGATGAATAACTATCTGACCAAATATTTCCATATTGGCAGCTCTGCTCTTGGAGTGGCGAAACAAACATATTAAATTAGTCAGGTTAGAGCGGGATAGAGTCAACTTGCAATATGTCAACAACCGTCATTATGACTCACGTCAGGAGTGCATTTTAAGTTTATCTTGTGTTCTATGATTGTTGATTATTGTTTTGATTCGAGTAAAGAGTTTTTATTAAATTTGTGTTAAAATTTATATATTTTACGATGGAAACGACATAAAGGCAGCGTCCGGAAAATTTTCAATGGCATGATCATCAGTAGGTACTATCAAAAACATCAATTTCAATATGATTTTAATTGATAATTATTTTATAGAAAGAGGCTTTATTGTAAAAATTCTACGCTCTATGTTATTACATACGAAAATATCCCAAATTTGACGCGTCAGTTGTCAACTCAAACGTCTAATCGTCGAATAGCACGCTATCTGGCCGTTGGAGCAGCAGATAGATTTATTCCTCAAATAACGTAGTTATTCGATAGATAAGTCCTATTCGTCTATTGAAAAATTGAATATTTTGTTAACTGAAGAATAAAGTCTATCTAGCTGTTTATCTGGGCATTGAAAAATCGGCCCTTATAAGAATATCTCTCGTCATGATGGCGCCCTGGTACACGACTCTTTATTTCTGTTCCAGTCGGTTCTAAAAGATGTTCCTCACGATGACGTCACTTCAATTTTCCCGCCTCAAATTTCAACACTTTTCCCGCGTAAAATTGCAACCTACATGCCTTTCTATGCATGTGACATGACAACCTTCCGACTATTTTAAAACGAAAAAAGTTATTCGCTATAGGAAAATACTTCTTATTCGAAGAAAAGGGCATATTTTTTAGCGTTAAACTATTGTAAGAAAAAAGTATTGAGTACAAAAGAAATATAGGTCATTGCTAAAATACGTTTATGTGGCTCTTACTTTATTTTTTCGTATTTAAAGATAAAAAGTAAGATAGAAAAGTAACTCAGTATTCCGCTACTACATTATTTTCTAAAAATTTTCTTCATATATTTATTGTTACTATAAAGTACAATATATTTCGTTGAGCTCAAACGTCTGTCATTTGCCTTACAAATTATGATTAAAATGGATTGCAATCTAATGAATAGTTTGTAGATACAATTTAAAACTTGTGATTAAAACGTTATTAAAATAACTTATTAAAATTTTTATATTACTTATCATAATATAAGAATAAAAACAAAACTGAAATTTATTACAGAACATAATATCCTACTAATATTATAAATGCGAAAACTTGCGGATAGATGGGTGTATGTTTGTTGCTCTATCACGCAAATACTACTGAAACGATTACAATTAAATTTGGTATGTAGGTAGCAGAAGACCCAGCATAAGACATAGGCTACTTTTTATCCCGGAAATCCAAGCAGAAGTGGGAACTATGCAGGATTTTCTTTGAAAACGCGGGGCGAAGTCGCGGGCGGAATTTTTTTTTTTTTCAGGATATATTGGGTTCCCATATGCAAGTTATATAAAAAAAAAATTAAAGACAAAAAAAAAATTAAAGACAATTAGAGCATCATTTATAGTTTAAGTAGGAAATGTATACATTCCATATAAGACAAATCTGTCATAACTCATAACCTCGCACAAATTCGTACATTTAGCAGCAACATTACATAGCATACATACATTTCCTCGACACACACAATATATCAACTTTCAAAGCTCAGCTTTTACGCAATCAAATACATAAAATAACCATCAGAGGCCTAAAGGCTACCCTACTTGAACGAACAATTTTGAGGGCCTAAGATACCCTTAACTTTGTAACGTCGTCTGAAATACGAAGGTTATTGTTGGTGTTACTGCTTTGATCTGTAATATGACTAGGTATGACCCGTGATTCTGTTTGAAATAATACTCCCTTTAGTGGGATAAGGAAGCGAGTTACTACCTGTAAGGAAATGAATGTCTGAATACGAAAATGTGAATGTGTATAATATAATATTATACTAGCTATGCTCCGCGCCTGTTGGTCTTAGCGAGATGATATATTAGCCTACAGCCTTTCTCAATGAATGGCCTATCTAACACCGAAAGTTTTCATTCAAATCGGACCAGTAGTTCCCGAGATTTGTGCGTTCAAACAAACAAACAAACTCTTCAGCTTTATAATATTAGTATAGAAGTATAGATTTTATAAAGAATGATTTTTTTTTTAAATTATATTTATTGTTTTTTACGATATAAAAGAACTACTCGATCGATTTTAAACATTTGAAGGTACATATTTATGAAGTAACATGCGCATTTTATAGCTGGTCAACTTTGGCAAAGCAGTTAGCAAAATCATTTTTGATTATTTTGTTAAAGAAAAGATATCTTAGAAAGATATCCTCTCATTAGAGTAGGATGTAAGTACTTGTGTTGTAAAATACAAAATATGAAGGCTTTGAAACAGGGCGTGAAAATTCCTTGGATATGAGCGCAACCACACGACGTAAGGCTAGGAAGCTAGCTAAAGAAAATTACTTTTCACGTTAACGCGAGCAATATGTTCAGAAGAAAAGTAAATTTATTAATAACTAGCTTTCCACCCGCAGCTTTGCCGGCGCAGTGTAAGAAAAACCCGCATAGTTCCCGTTCCCGTGGAATTTCCGGGATAAAACCTATCCTATTTCCCGGGGTAAAAGTAGCCTATGTCCTTTTTCGGGTATCAATATACAAAATTTCATGCAAATTGGTTCAGTAGTTTTTTTTTACATTTATTTATTCAATTAGACTTCTTCGAGAAGCACTTTTGAAACGTCAATACATATTTTTAACATTTGCCACCGATTCGGAAAGCAGTTAAGGCATGATTGAGTAACAGACAGACAGACAGAGTTACTTTCGCATTTAAAATATTAGTACGGATAGGTATACAAAGAAACTACGGGCACCTGATGTATTAATTGTTTATTTTTATTTTAAGAACAAATAAAATGCTCATTATAGGATACGAACTAACTGAATCATTTTATTTTCTTTATTTTCAGGGCTCAAGGAAAAAAAAAGATGCGAAGAAAAAAGAGCGTATGTGCCGAGCGAACGTGTCAGAAGTGAAACTTCTTTGACAAGAATAAAAAATAAAAATACCGTCGTCGTATCTCATGACGTGACGGTATTGGCTCTACCCTGAAATTTAACTCTTAACGCGCCTACAGAAGTTTCATTAAAAAAACACTTCGAAGCTTTCTTTTAATTTCAACAATAAAATAAATTACTAATCACTTTACAAAACTACTACATGTACAAAACACCACTAAAATTAAAGATCAGTGTTAGCAAGGACAAATAAATATCCCATAGAAAGTTAAGCATTGCTTTAAAATGTCACTCGGTAGTGAAGACAGTTCATTTGGTGAAAGCCTCCGTCGCCACTTGTTTATCTGTATACCCTTTGAAATCCTTGAAAGGACGTCTGAAAGCATTTTAACACATTTTATTGGATAAAGAATAATAAATAAAGATTACTATACTAATATTATAGAGCTGAAGAGTTTATCTGTTTGTTTGAACGCGGTAATCTCTGGAACCACGTTTCCAATTTGAAAAATGCCACAGAGCCACAAGTTCGCGTACTTACTCGTACGTCTGTCACCCTTTTTATAGGGATCTTGTCGAAAACCAGCGCCAGGCATATGCCTGGCACATGCTGAACTCGATCCTTTTTGGCGATACGGGGGCACTTTTATCTAACATTGTTTTATTTTTTTGTTTTTGTATTGTTTATTCATTTCTTTTTTGTAATTCTTTTTTATGCTTTTACTGTATTGTGTCTCACTATTTTGCCAAATAAACATTTTTTCTTTCTTTCTTTCTTTCAAAAATTATTTCACTGTTAGATAGTCCGTTTATCGAGGAAAGCTATATGCTATATACTAGCTGCTCCGCGCGGTTTCACCCCCGTGGCTCCACTCCTGTTAGTAGTAACGTGATGATATATAGTCTATAGGCTTCCTCGATAAATGAGCTATCTAACACCGAAATAATTTTTCAAATCGGACCAGTAGTTTCCGAGATTAGCGCGTTCAAACAAATAAACAAACAAACTCTTCAGCTTTATAATATTATAGTATAGATTATAATATTATCATCACGCTAAGACCATAATGAGCGTAGCAATGCGGAATAAACAACGGGGCACAACTAGTATAAATAACATTTAATTATTTGTTACACAAATCATCGGATATATTATAATTAAAATATAATATAATGGAATCGTAAAATTGAATCATGAAACAGAAATTTGTACCGAATTTATACAAGCTTGAATTATCAAAATATATAACTTTTTACACCAAAATCTATGTTGTTTTGAGTCTACGGGGGGAAAAGCAAACACATAGCCCGTAGAACCGATGGCCGTTGGGGCAGAAAGGTTCTTGAATGGAGACCACGTACAGGATGACGCAGCGTTGGACGGCCTCAAACTAGATGGACAGACGACCTACCTGATCAAGGTGGCGGGGAGCCGCTGGATGCAGGCCGCTGGTGATCGGCCGTTCTGGAAGTCTTTGGGGGAGGCCTAAGTCCAACAGTGGACGTCCAATGGCTGACGACGATCAAAATCTATAACCAAAAAAAAATAATAATAATAAGACTTAATAATTTCATCGTTCAACATTTAACTCAATAATCGCTTGCCCATTTTCCTTTGGCATAAAAATCCAATTTACGAGGCAACATTTTATTTTATAAAACATAAAGATACGGTCCGTCATTAATTCAAACGCTGTGTACTTGGCTCTCAGCCAAGTCGCTTGTTTCCAGCTATTTAGAGCTTGTAAAAAGAAATCTAATAAATGGCTTATAAATACAGTTTAAGAGGGCTTATTCAATTTAACGCAAGTCAAAATCTCCGCGATCTATTACGATAGATCGCGGCTTGCGCTATCCTTTTACTATGAACAGCATAGGTCTACAGGAGAGCGCCGAGCAACATATCCTCTCTCTGGAAAGGCTCGCTGCCGACTGATTTTAATCGGGTCGCGCGCAGTGTTTTATAGTACTTTAAAAAAAATTGTAGAAAAATAATAGAGGTACCTTAGTTGATTTTTTAAATTTTATCTTATAAGTAATACGTTCTTTTATTGCAATATGTATAAATTATATTCAACTAAGTCAAATATCTTGGTGAAAATAATCATTTTGTCGACTATAATTTCTAAAAAAATTCACATTGTTCGGATTTTAATTTCGTAAGTTAGGAGTCCAAAATAAAAAAAATCTTTTAACTAACTATTTTAATAAGGATTTTTGCAGTTAGTTAAAAAAAAATGTGTGTTAGATCTGTCAGCAATTTCAGATATTTTTAGCTTCGAAATTGACACTAAAAGTGAAATCAAGTAATCATCGGCTCAGTTATCTTGATGGTATTCACAAATACTGTATTAATTGAAAAAAACTCTTAACTAACTATATAGACAATAAAATTTCCTAAAATTATTAGTAATTCATATGTTTGTAAGATAAGTGGTTGATGGACAATCTGGTTTGAAAAATCACATATTTGAGCCAAACAGCGCATGGACCGCGTACACGGCCTTAATGGGAGCTTTACGCCCTAGGATGCTGAGCCTTTAAAACGGAAAAATAATTACGATGAAGGGTTAAGCCTGTGTGTGTTTTGAACGTCCTAAATTGAATTGATTTAATTTTACGAGGTTGTGAAACACTATTTTGAGGGATACTTTAATGAATGTGGGAAAATAAAATACCCTTTGTGGGTACTTAAAACCTTCAGGGACTTTTTAATATTATGTTTATGTATAATGTATATATTCACTGATTCTTTTATGTACTCTATCTAAGAATAAACACTTGTTCATAGAAACAAGTGGTGTCGCTTGCAGTTTGCTGTTGCAGTTTGCGGTCTGCGGCCCGTCTCGGACTTGTACCTTAACATGCGATAATTCACAAATGGAAATAGATTTAAATTAATGTATACTGTTTCTATGTTATATTATTTGTATAATTTTGAGCCCATATTTTATCCTCATTTATGAGGAATAACTGTTTTAAAAAATTATCACTAATGTCACATCAAATTGTTTCGATACAATTTACTAGTATATAAAAACTGAATAGACACTTGACCTTTTTCTTATACATTCCTTTGAATTTATAAAAAGTATAATAATATAAGCATAAACTCCACTTAAATATTAATTCGTACACAACAAAAAATCGTCCACTGGACAACATTTTTAAACCGAGTTTAAACCGCACTTTTAAAGCGGTCGTTAATCGAAAAGTTGAAGCCCGCATTTGGCTAATGTACTGGACCAACTAGAAATCATTTGCGGTTTACAAAAGTTACTCCCGTGTTCCAAACTATTTGTGGATATAACTATAGTTTACAGTGACAGCTCTACGTGAGCCTAAAGTAATTAGTATGGGATTTATTGTATTTGTTTTATCAGAGTTTAACGTGTTTGAATTAGTTTATTTTATGTGTTAAATGTTTGTTTTATTGTGTTAATAATGTTTGCGAATATGTAATAATATGATAATTAATGTAGAATAAAATATGAATCCGTTTTTAAAATGTGAATTTGATTGTATCGTGGATATAATATATCCATCCTAATATTATTAGGTTTTGTACAATATGTATTGGTAGAGTTAAAACAAATATATTGTTAATTAAAATTATTTTCTACTAGCTGCGCTCCGCGGTTTCATCCACGTGGCTCCGCTCCTGTTGGTCTTAGCGTGATGGTATATAGCCTATATATAGCCTTCCTCGATGAATGAGTTATCTAACACCGAAATAAATTTTCAAATCATACCAGTAACTCCTGAGATTAGCGCGTCCAAACAAACAAATTTAGCTTTATAATATTAGTACTTATATAGTTTTTCCGTAATCGAACCTCTATCCCTTTGGGAATACAAGCAACTACGTTAATTCACATTGGTGTCATTATTTTAGGGCCGTACCAAAGTAAACGGGTCTCTATTTCCGAGACTTTTCGTCCATCTATCTGTCTGTACGTGCATCCGTCTGCAACCAGGCTGTATCTCATGAACAGTAATAGTTAGACACATGAAATTTTCAGATTATATATTTATGTTGCCGCTATAGCAAAAGATACTCAATAAGAAATCGAGGTTCATAAATTTAATGAGTGAACATTTTTTTGCACTTGCTCTTTAGCTTTGTACAGAACCCTTAGTGATCGAGTCCGACTCGCACTTGACCGATTTATTATACATTTCCACTACATACGACGTATCATAAAATATTCAAGACATTCGCAACCGTCATATAACGTCGATTTTATGAGATATATGTAAAACAGGTATTGAATGATACTATCGTATATCAAGGGATCAACCCCTACTAATATTATAAATACGAAAGTAACTCTGTCTGTCTGTCTTTCTGTATGTCTGTCACGCTTTCCCGCTTAAACCTTTCAACCGATTTTGATGAAATTTGGCAAAGACACTCTTTAGACCCTGAGAAAGAACATAGGCTACCTATTATTGCGAAATATGTACCACGGGCGAAGCCGGGGCGGACAGCTAGTAAAATTATATATCTTTGGAGTTAGAACGATTTTCTTGCCAATAATTGTGACGTCATTAGATGCTGAATTGTCGTAGTATATACTTACAAACTAGGTTATATTATATCTCTATAAAATGAATCTCTATTTCTCTAGCATAACGCGCGAACTGCTGGACCGATTTCGATAATACATTTTTTAATGTTTCGTTATTGTAAGGAGAAGAAAGTTATGAAAAATTTACAATTTACTTTATTGTAAAAACTTTTTAATCTGGACATGTACAATCACACGATAATTAATTACAATACTCCAAAATTAATAATGCGCATGCAGCTCTTCGCTAATTATCGTATTTCCAGAAAGACCCGAATCATTGAATCGTAAGTGCCCTAAACAATGCTCTTGCATCTTGCACCTTGTTCGAAAGAAATAAGATTCAATTTAGAGTCATACACAATCAAAACCAATTCGTGTTCGTGTTTGATGTTCGTGTTCGTGTTCGTGTTCGTGTTCGTGTTCGTGTTCGTGTTCGTGTTTGTGTTCGTGTTCGTGTTCGAGTTCGAGTTCGAGTTCGAGTTCGAGTTCGACGCTGCTTGAAATTAATACGTATCTGTCTACCCCTTATATGAGCTTCCAAGAAATCGCTTTACTAAGAGAACGTATTAAAATATATATTATAATATAGTCGTCTCATGTTAAGAGACTAAAATGCTATCTCTACTAAAATAGTAAGTTTCAAATGAATATTAAATATGTATTCCGTTAAACCTTGTTATGACGTTCAAAAAGTTGAATCGACTTTGATGAAATTTAGAAAGAAAGAAAGAAAAATCTATTTAGAATTAATTAATGAAGAGAATATATAAAGTTTTCGAGTGGAGATTGTTAATAAAAAATAAAAAAATATGTGTGTGTGTACTAGTGTACACACGTAAGAAGTGAAACTTCTTTTACTATATGCAACTTTACAGAAATACGTCGAATCACGCGTGATAAGAAAAAGATGGCGCGTAACGGAAAAATGTCACGCGTAACGAAAAAATGTTACACAAAATTTTTTTCCAGCCCCGATAAAGAAGTTTCACTTCAATTATTACCTATGCATGTATTATGTATAAGTAGGTACGAATATTATAAAAGCTGAAGAGTTTGTTTGTTTGCTTGAAGTCTTGAACGCGGTAATCTCAGGAACCACGGGTTCGATTTTATTAAAATAACATCTCGCTTAGACCAACAGGAGCGGAGCACTGCGTGTAGAACCACGGAGCACAACTAGTAATGGATAATGCTACTAATATTATAAATGTACCATGCTGCTTTTATAGATTAACTCCCTCGATAAATGGGCTGTCTTAAACCGAAAGAATTTTTCAAATCAGACCAGTAGTTCCCGAGATTAGCGCGTTCAAACAAACAAACATTCAGCATTATAATATTAGTTAGCATTATCGCTTATAATACTAGCATTTACACCAAGTTTACAATGTCACCAACACGTTTACATGATAAAGTGCAGTTTGCACGTGATCGCCAAGTATTTATGACAAGCCAGGTGCAAGTGACTTATATGCAGTTAATTTTGAAACTTCAGCAAAACGTGTTCTTGGGAATTGTAAAGTGGACCGGTAGTTTTAGGTGTAAATGTATGGATTTGGATTTAGTTTAGGGAATAGGAAGGAAAAGTGTCTTACCTAAAGATGTCAATTACTATTAGTATTTTGTAGGTGTACCTACTACCTACACACGTTTTTCTGCCTTAGGTACTCTTATCATTTATGGGTATGAAAAATAGATCAACTGATTCGCAGGCCTTTCCCAATTCGCACACAATTCGATCAAGCCATTTCTGTGGAATTTAATTACAAACACAGTGATCGAGAATTCTATATTTAGATATAAGCAGTTTAAACTCTTTATATTAAAAGTTAGTGTAACATTTGCATAAAAACTATTCCTGGCCAAAAAATAAGTTTAGTAACATCTTGCATTTTGTTTGGTGACAAAATTATAATCAATCGTTTGCGAAGTTTGCGATCTACGAAAGTATTCATCAACGTCGTTTTGCAATAAAAACAACCAGCAAACTGGTTACAAATTAGCTGCGATTTGTGCAAAAACCGTAAACATCGCGGTAATTGTACACTGCACTGAGTCGAAGCGACGTGTCATCGATATGATGCGGTCAGTGATAACAGAGGGCCGAGACAAATGTCAAAACGCAAAGGAATAGAACCCGCTATCGATACTAATTGACATAAGACATAATTAAATTAATTTAATTAAAATTAAGAGCGTATGATGTTTTGCTAAGGATTTGCTCACCCTACCAACGACGACGACCATGAGTAAAATTTTCATGAGCTTATGTCAATAATTAACGATAGCAGTTTCTATTCCTTAGCGTTATTCTATTCGTCTGCCATTTGTCTCGGCCTGCTGATTATGTTTGCACGTTTGGTTTGTAATCCATGTAATGATCTTGTTGAGCATGTTGTAGTGTTGTATGTTTTAACGGCTTTAATTGAAAAAGAAACAACACAAGGTAGAACGAAGAAAAAATATTATTCAAAATGACATTCATCACTTTTTGAGTCACATTCAAGATAATTTGGTTTGCAATCTATGGAATAGCTCTTTGGCTACCTAAGTAGTTTTTTAAGATTAAAGGACAAGACGGAGATTTTGTTTTATAATAGATAGTAATTACAATGTTGTAGATGTTAATTTATTTTTACAAAAGGTGCGGATAATTTCATTTTTAAATTACCATAATGATTTACTTTTGTAAGATTGTTATGTGAGTGAAGCCGCGCATTATATATAGTTTTGTATCATCGCTGTCTGTGTTTATGTATGCTTAGATCTTGAAAACTTTTTAAATTGAGAGACTAATTTTGAGAAGAAGATAGAAGGTTTAATTTGTTAAGTTTTAGACAAAGTTGAAAGCTTATTAAAACGTCAAAACGTTTGTTATAAAGGTACCTAAAAAATTATTGGATAAAAATATTTTCACTTCACTCCAAATAGGTAAACAAATTGAGTTGTTCAAAATACAAATTGCTTCCGGGAAAATATCTCTTTTAAGGGCATTAAATATTAAACTATTGGCTGCATGGAGTTGGATGAAACAAGCTTAACTTATATTACAGGATATTCTGTAAAAGAGAAGTAATTTAATATTGAGTATTGTATTTATTTTATATGTTAATATATTTTCTTGTGATTTTACGTGAGTATTATAAGTTTAGGAATTAAAGACTATAACGGATTTTGACGCGTTTTATTCATTTTATTATTAACCCTATTTTTCTAACACTTTACAGCGAGCGTGGTTATTTTTTGATGATTATCGTTATCATTGTAAGTTACATTTTCAGGAAAATGATTGCAGAACAAGAAACAAGAAATAATTTCTTGCATTTTTACGACTACCTAATGCATTTTTTTAAATTTTATGGAATACTAGCTTTCCGCCCGCGGCTTCCCCGCGTTTTCAAAGAAAAACCCGCATAGTTCCCGTTCCCGTGGTATTTCCGGGATAAAACCTATCTTATGTGTTAATCCAAGTTACACTCTTTATCTGTGCTTAATGTCATTGTAATCGGTTCAAGAGTAGGTATTTGCGTGAAAGAGTAACAAACACACACACACATCCACACACAAACTTTCGCATTATTATGTACTTTATTACGTGTATATTATGACAAAGCGGGCGAAGCCGCGGCGGAAAGCTAGTTTTACAATATCATAAGTAATATATAGATACATACATACGAATCCATTTAATACGTATCCCTTACAATTAAAGGAACAAATAGGACAAAGGACTAAGAATACCATCTCTAGGGGATCAAACCTTTACCAGGGTCTCTTTAAATGTAATTATGGCTACGTGATTCTGTTATCTCATTACACAAGTTTGACCCGCGTCTATTCGTGTGATTAATTAGTATTATCTATATAAATAAGTAAAATGGTCCGTTTGTTAGGAGAGTTTCAGTGTATTGTAATATTGTAGACGAAAGGTTCAATAATTTATGTAGCGATTTAATGATAAAAATATTAGCAACTAGCGGTCCGCCCCGGCTTCGCCCGTGGTACATTTTTACGTTTTCTCCCCATAAGAACCATCCTCGTACTTCAAGAAATGTAATAAAAAAAGAATTAACGAAATCGGTTCAGTTGTTCTCGAGTTATGCGCTTACCAACACATTTTGCGATTCATTTTTATATTACAGATTAAAAAAATAGTTTTTCATTAGTAAACTATAGGTATTTTACCCTAATAATATTATTATGTAAATTATTTTCCAAATAAACAATTATGGACAAGTAACATAGAGCTAAAATATTTTTAATACCTTGTCAATTTTAACGTAAGATGTAAATGTAATGTAGGTATGTAGATAAGGAAAGAATTGCCTATAATACAGATTTTTTTTTTTTAATTTGTCTGTTTGTTTCGACAAATCTACGAAAGACCTGGATCGATTTAAACGGAATTTTCACTTACAGATAATTGAAGAGAAAATGCGTCGATTTTATTTTTCGAATAGGTTAGCTTAACTAACAACCGACTTTTTCGTTCTAAGATTTTAGATTTAAAACGGACAAAGTCAGAGACAATAAATAGTATATTTTATTTAATTAAGAATGACCCGAAAACCCAGTCATGGTCTGTATCGCGGAACCTTTTTATTTCCATAGTAAAAACATAAATAACTTCTATTGTGTTGGGTGAAATTCTGGTATGAATAAATTAGGTTGGATCCATAAATTTTGTAAGGAGATGTATGTATTTAAACTTGTGACACTGAATTAAAACTATCTTATATAGTAAGTCATATATCTATACTTATAATATTATAAAGTTAAAGTATTTGTTTGTTTTTTGAACGCGCTAATCACAGGAACTACTGGTCCGATTAAAAAAATATTTCGGTGTTAGATAGCCCATTTATCGAGGAAGGCTATAGGCTATATTTATTCCGACAAAGACAAAAAGAAGCGGAGCAATACGGGTAAAACCGCGGGGCACAGCTATAACTAAACTATCATAAAACAAAATATCAGGACTAGCTGTTAGTATTAAATATTATAATATATGTATAGTATAGGCCTATAATTCCTTGGAGAAATGAGATGTCCTATTTATTATAGTTGGAAAACTAACTACGATTCATATGATGCGAAGACGCAAGTTCAACAGCAAACTTAATTTATATCTGAATGTCATATATAATACAGAAACTTTATACGCGTCCAACTCACACTTAGCTGGTTGTTCAATCATATTTAATATGTTACTAGCGATCCACCCTGGCTTCTCCCGTGTTACAAATTATATACTACAAGCTGCGAGACTCCGCTCCTGTAATCCTGTTGGTCTTAGTGTGATGATTTCCTAAGATTAGCCCGTTCAAACAAACAAACTCTTCAGCTTTATAATATAAGTATAGATTTGCTTGTAGTAAACTGATTAAAACACTTCAAAGAAATCAAATTGATTGAATGTAAAGTATTAACACTAATAAATCCAAGCCCAATTTAACATTAACTCCCACATATTTATTGCAGTACTTAACAGTTGTATAAATTACAATACGTTTTAAACTGACTACCTATATTTTTAACCCGCGGGCAAACTTATCTCAATTACACTGTGGACCATAAATTTTGGCGGCATCTTATTCCAATAATAATTAAACGCCAATACAACCTCGGTAGCGGACGCCCAAATGTCAGTTTGAAAAGAGCTTAATTTAACCAAAATGTATAGAAATATAACCTTTATACAGCTGTAATAATGGTCATTGTGGTGTGATAATGAGGACAGGATTTGATTGCCCGTTGTGTTGTGAACCGGTTTTTTAAAGGAACGGTCTTAAAATATACACCTAGTAAGTGTTCCTTTTTTTAAGAACGTTTTGTGTTCGTTGTTATCGTGAATTAAAAAGATAAAACAATAACTTCTGATTTTCAAGATCTCTACTGATTGTTAAGTTTTATTGTTGATTCATTTTTACCCGAAAAAAAAGTTACAAGTATGGATGTTAATAATTTCTTTCCATTTTGACTGGAGGATTTAGTGAATTCCTGTGTCCCCTAGTGGGGTAAGGCCTAAAGGGCAGGTGCAGTTTGCAACTATTTCTCTGACAAATTTTCTTTACAGACAAGTTCCTATTAGATCAGCCTTCTATGCCCTGCCAGATATATTTTAGTTAGTCACTGGGAATCGAACCCAGGTCCCAAGGTTCTACTCTCACGCGTTAACCATTGCACAAAGCAGCAGTACCTATTTAGTAGTATGTGGTAATATTTAGTAATCTGTAGAAGTATTTAGCAGTTCGTAAAATTGATACGATACCCTACGGGATAAGCTATTACAAGAGAAAATAGTTTGTTGCAATGTTCGCTACAAAATCGGCTGTCATTTGCCCAAAGGCTTTGCAAAAAGAGGGAAATGAAAAACAAAATCAAAGTACGTCGAAGCAGAACCAGGTTTATTAGTAAAAAGTAAAAATATCTTGACATCGGTCTTGTATGACGTTATTTATAGGTCCCTGCAAGTTTTAAAGGAATTTTTAGCTACCTACATTAATATTATAACGAGGAAAGATTTGGTTTTTATGGTAAGGCATAAAATCAAAAATTGTGCAACTGATTTTGAAAATTCTTTCACGGGATAAAATCTACTTTATTTCAGATATAAATAAATAAATATTCAGAACAATGTTCACATACGGTACGATCTGATCCCATACTAAGCTTTCGCTTGTGTTATGGAAACCAGATGGCTGATAAACATACATATATTTTAAATAAATACTTATATAGATAATTAACACCCAGACACAGAGCAAACATCAATGTTCATCACACAAATATTTGCCCCGGGTGGGAATCGAACCCATAACTTTTTTAAGTTTTAATGCTAATACTAATCTTGTATGTTTGTAAAGCACAATCTCAAAAAATACTAAGCTAACGATTATGAAAAAAATACACGAGCAGAAAGCAAGAAAGAAACTGAAAAATTACTAATCCGGCCATTTTGAAAATGATAAGATAAATTTTGAAAAAGAAAGCTAGGTACATTCCTTTAATCGCCAATATTATCATTTTCACTGTTTACCACAATATAATTAACATTTATGTAAATTTAGCACTGAAAATTATATTTACAATTCCTGGGTATCATTAAAATTTCTATACTACGGAAAACTCAGACAAATCCGGGGCAATGTATCAAATGAAATTCCCGTTTCCTCTAATCGTATTTACAGCTTACCTTCCACTCTACCGTGTGATATTATCCCATTTAAGAGTTGAACAGTTTGTTTCAAACGGCTTTTATAGCAACCATTTTATATGGAAGATGGAATCTTTTATTTCTTTCCTTATCTCATTTGAACTAGTATGTGTGAAATTAAGATATTATAAAAGAAAGAAAAATATGTAAAAGTATGTGTGAAATTAAGATATAATAAAAGAAAGAAAAATAACTAAGTAGTATGTGTGAAATTAAGATAAATAACTAACAATAATTTTTGAAGTGAAACTTCTATATCGGGGTTGCAAAAAAATTTAGTGTAACATTTTTTCGTTACGCGTGACTTTTTCCGTTACGCGCCATCTTTTTCTTATCCCTACCACGCGTGGTTCGACGTATTTCTGTAAAGTTACATATATAGTAAATTAAATTTTTGAAAAATAAGGTCATAAAGAAGTTTCACTTCTTACGTGTGTACACTAGTACACGCACACATTTTTTTTAAATATGACACCAATTTATACGCATGACGAACAAATTTTTTTAAACTGTTTTTTATAAGAATACTAGTTTTACACTAAAAAAAGTCTAAAGCCTATTAAAAAAATTATAAATCGTATACTAAAACCTTCCTCTTGATTCACTCTATTATTAAAAAAAACGCATCATAAGCCGTTGTGTAGTTTTAAAGATAGCATACATAAGAGACAGAGAAAACGACTTTGTTTTATACTGACTAGTGATGTTGTTTAGATAAATAATTTTGCTCTGAATAAATGGAGTTAAAAAAGTAATCCATTTAAGAAACACCTCTTTATTTAGATTTTCGTCTCAAAGAAAAATACATCGTGGGAATAATTAAAATCTTAAAAGCATTTTATATGTGGGCGTCATTTACCTATACGCTTTGTATTTGATTAACTGAGTAAACAAAATTAAAGATTGACGTCCACTACAAGTATCGTACTATATCACGAATTTATAGCAATATCTACTATAAAAATAATTTATATTATTGAAAGGATAACATAACTAATACACTACTATTATTATTATAACTACTATTATTTACTAACAATGTTAAAATAATTTTTACGTACTCCATACGATTACTTAAGTTTTATATATTTCGCTTTTCTATCTTACGCTTCGCTTCGAATTTGCCTGGTGAGATGATTGCACACGCACATTGTTTGTACGTCTTATTAAATTAATATTTTCGCATAGCATAGCAGCGGAACTGGACGCGAAGCCTAATTAGTAATTACGCTTAATTAGATCAAAGATTTGTTTATTTTCTATAGAAAGTTCAAATGCAGAAAATATGTGAATTTCAATTGATTGCTAAATAAATGATAAATTGGAAGAAAGTAATTAGATTTCATTGACCTTAAGAATATTCTAGAATCTTGAGAATAGTTTAGATATGTTCTGTTTCAGGGGCTAATGAACTTAATATTGAGACTAGTAATTAATGAATAATGTATAATGAATGAATAATTTCATAGTAATGAATGAATAATTTACTAGTTATAAATTAGTGTGTGATATAACTTATAAGTAATAAGTATATGAAATCTATTAGTTACTTCGTTTTTTTTGTCCCGGACTAATATAGGTAGAGTCAGGGCTCTATGTTTATCCAACTCAACTATCCTATCTCTCAAGTTGGATCGAACTGCACATGGTGTGCGAGTCGAGTGCGAGGGTTTAGGAGTCCATTGAGGACAAACATTGTGACACGAGATTTATATATATTAAGACTAAGTATACATGCTTTATAATAAACAAATATCTGTAAGCTAACCTAGTTACAGTTTATTCAATTTGTTAAAAATAAAGAATTACATGCCATACATTTTCCTATGTACTTATATCCTCAAAATATATCCCTGAGGATTATAAAAACGCTTTAAATTATAAATGTTTCAACGATATTTCTAGGAACTATTCCGATTATTATTAATGAGGAATTATTAAATACTAGCTTTCTACCCGCGGCTTCGCCCGCGCAGTCAAAGAAAAACCCGCATAGTTCCCGTTCCCGTGGGATTTCCGGGATAAAACCTATGCTATTTCCCGGGGTAAAAAGTAGCCTATGTCCTTTCTCGGGTATCAAAATATCTCCATACCAAATTTCATGAAAATTGGTTCAGTACTTTAGGCGTGATTGAGTAACAGAGAGACAGACAGAGTTACTTTCGCATTTATAATATTAGTATGGATTATCATAAAATAAAACGCTGTTTGGTCAATTATTAATTATTCCTTTGAAGTATTTTATTAGTTTGTTTTATGAAATCTCGAGTACTTATAAGTAAAAACATTGAATGCTTGCAACACGCTTTTACGATATTTTTATTAGCTGTTACCATAGATACATAAAACTAGAAGAGCCAACGCATAAAAGTGTGTAATAAGAAGCGTGCCATTTATCAGATTAAATTCGTTTATTTCGTTCATATCTTGTCATGAATTTAGAAATGAAAATTTATCCAAAAAATTTCAAAATTTTAAGTGATAGTAAGATTTCTTCTCAAGCCATATAAATTTCTAGCAAAATGTTAGTCCACTATGTTTTATACATCTTTCAGCAAATAATAATAGTATTTTAAAATATGTAAAGTAAAACCGATTTCTTCAATTCATTTTATTTATATTAGCGTAATTAAGCACAATAAGTCTGTAGATTAGCTGCTAGATGTGTCCTATCTGACTTCTAAGTAATTAAAGTCAAGATAAGGAAGCTTTGCGCCTAATCTATTGCACACACAATTGCGCTATCTAGTCTCTATATTACCTTAACATAGCTTTAACACCCGCATGTACAATTAATGTACTATATTAAAATGTAAATTAATTGAAATTATGATTGCTGTAATAACGAATAGTGACTGGGTGGTCTTTATGACATAAACGCAATTAAGGGTATGGCTTTATTTAATTAAGAGAGTAAAAATGATTGAATTTTAATTAAAATAGTAGCTGATTGGTTGATAATGGCTTCATTTTATCGATATAATTATGAATTATATTAGGTATGAGCGTTGATTTTAATACAAAAGTGACTTGAATAAAAAGATATCTGATTTTTTGTTCGTATACGATTAAAGTTGATCTTTTATTCTATGTCTATTACTATCCAACAAAAGTTAATACCTACACATTCTAATCAAAGAAATAAATAAATATAAGTTATCATATTGGTTAAATTCTATATATATATACCCAAGTACATAATTGTATGTATGAAATCTATAGGTATGATTAGGTATACTGTATGGTATATACTGCAAATCGAATATTAGATTTTTACTAATGTAAGACATTTTATCTTTTTTTATTTTAATAACTGAAAACAAAATGTGTTTAAACTTTAAAAATCCTCACAAACTAGGCTATTCCAATCAATGAATCAGGACATTGGAATATATATCTGTATCTATAAAGTATACTTTACACATAGCCAAGGAACCTAAATAAATTACATCTCACAAGAATATACGATAGTCTCTCTCAATAAATAACACTTATTTTTCTCTCTTTATACCCTTATTTTAAGATAAAATCTGCGAATCATAAATTGTAGCCTAACTGATAATGTAACCGACTTTAGTTTGGAGAAATTATGCTCCCATTATGTGTTATAACTCAATCCATCGATTTACATAATGCGTTTTGACTGCAGGGTGCATTTGGGTATATAATATATGGTCTTGAGACAGCTTTATTACCATTTTTGAAGGGCCATATTACACTCACTTATTTATATATATATATACTATATATACTAGAAACTTAAAAATAAGGTACGAATATATTTTTACGTAATATCATCTTGTCATAAACTAAGAAAGAGAGCAAATATGAAAACAACACTATATAAAAATCAATCAAATAAGGATTTTTAATTCAATAACTCGTTTATAAAAGCTTTTTTTTAGTCGTAATAGTTACATTATTTACCACCCGTGGTTCGGTAAGCAGTTTCCACAGAAAAGCACTAACAAGAACTTTTAAAATCATCAAAGTGATAATCTCTATGTTACATGACTAAACTGTGAAGCATTTTTTTTCATTATACCTGTATATTTGCCCTGTTTTGCGTTATGCCTGTTTATTTACACTATTATAACTAGCTGCGCTCCGCGGTTTCTCCCGCGTGGCTCTGCTCCTATTGGCCTTAGCGTGATTATATAAAGCCTTCTGACACTGAAAGAATTTTTTAAATCGGATCAGTACCGTAAAATGCTGTAACATTGCCTTTATAGCTCAACATTGCCTAAATTCAAAAAAGTTAAATTATTCCCGCTGGGAAATGTTTTTTATTGTCTATGGTATTACTAAAAGCAAGTCGGCAATCTGTATGGCAACATTCGATCACACGTCACTCCAAATTTTAGATAACAAACTGTCAGAGTCCGTTTCATTGTCAGTGCGGATACTCGCTTTTTACCGGCTCTCAGGAAAATTTCATTTTGTGAATATTTATGCTTTATTTTCTAGCGTAATATGTTATATAGCAAAGAAAATATGCTCTTTTATGTATTTTAACTGTTTTTTCTGTATTATATCTTAATTTAAACCGTTAAATCATGGTCGGCAAAGTTGTGTCAGATTTTCGCAACTTTTTACTCAACATTATCTAGGGTTAGGGCTGCCCCGTTTAATTTTTTCAACAAACTCTTTAATCGACCGTGGTTTTGCTTGTGTAATAATTGTTTTTTTTTTTTGTAATTGATCTAACAACGTTTTATAGAAGCTAGAACTATTGTTTCTTTATTTATCATCATCAGAAATTAAGGATGTCCAATTTAATTTTCTTTAAGTCATTTATAGTACTTATTACATGAGCAACCCACCCAAGAGTAGAAGAAAACCAGGGGCTAGACAGTACTCTGATTATTCGCAGGAGATGCTGAATGTGGCGGTAGATTTAGTCACATGTAAGAAAATATCTTCATACGAGGCGGAGAAGCAATTCGGTATTCTTAGGCGTACTATTCTTAACAAAATATGTAAGAATCTTCATGTAAAATCTGTGGGCCATCCTACAAAATTATTTGCAGAAGAAGAAAAGCATATTGCTGAGGTTGTTAATTTATCAGCAGAGTTCGGTTGTCAATTGAGTATGATTGACTTGCGTATTGTTCTGCACGATTATTTAGAAAAAAAAAATGACCGATCGCAGGTTTTTAATGGAAAATGTTGGAAAACTATTTGTTGATCTCACTGCAGGCTGCTGTTGTAATTTTTATTACTTATACGTAATAGGTACCAACATTAAAATAATGTTATTACCTAATATTATTACATATTTGTTTTCCTATGAAAAAATGTGATTAAAATTTAAGTACAACAATTTGATTTATTAAAAATATATTTGAATATTAAGAAAAATTGTTGCATTTCCTTTGGGGCAGCCCTACACCGAACTCACTTTTGTATGGGAGTTTTAAAGAAACATGCACAACTTTGCCTAGCATTGTAAAAAAAAATTTCTTGTGCTATTCAAGATTCAGTGAAGTCTGATGTGGAAAAGAACTTCATGGCAATATGGGTGTCAAATCCGTTACCAAAATACCTATTCATTTAAAAAGATATTATGACAGGCAATGTTGTAGTTTTTACCTCAACTCTGCCTACGTTTTCAAAGCAATTTTTTGGTGCTTTATAAGTGTTTTTTTTAACCGACTTCAAAAAAAAGGAGGAGGTTATCAATTCGGCCGGTATATTTTTTTTTTTTTTTTTTTTTTATGTATGTACACCGATTACTCCGAGGTTTCTGAACCGATTTACGTGATTCTTTTTTTGTTCGATGCGGGATGGTGTCGAATTGGTCCCATAAAAATTTTATTCGGCTAGGCCTAGTAGTTTTTATTTTATGAGCATTTTTGTCTGTACTCGATGACTTAATTTCAATGTAGCAAGTAACTTTGATTCACTTCCCGGTAACCGATTGAGCTGAAATTTTGTATACGAATGTAAATTGGATAGCGATGAAACATTATCATGACATGGAGCTGATCTGATGATGGAATCGGAAGGTGGCCATAGGAACTCAGTAATATATTGACTCAACTTTATCGAGTTTGGGCTCGTTTGATTCGTGTTGAAAAATACACTAAAAAGTATTAAATAAAAATAACTGCGTTAAAAACAACCGACTTCAAAAACGGAAAAGTAAGAAATAAAAAAGATTTGATATTATTAATTACTACATATTATTTTTATGTGCTATTTATTAAATAGGTTTGAAGTCGGTGCCAAACACTAAGCACTTAGTATTAAGCCCATGCACCGACATCAAACCTTTTTAGTAAATAGCACATAAAAATAATATGTAGTAATTAATAATATCAAATCTTTTTTATTTCTTACTTTTCCGTTTTTGAAGTCGGTTGTTTTTAACGCAGTTATTTTTATTACTAATAGCAAATGTATTCCTATAGCTTAAAGTCCAATATTGGACAGTAATTGAAAAAACATACGACTTTCTTAACGATTAAAGATTTATCGAAGAAAAACGTCAAAATCCGTGCAAAGTTGCAGCATTTTACGGTAGTTCCTGAGTTTAGCGCGTTCAAACAAACAAACTCTTCAGCTTTATAATATAAGTATAGATACTGTGACAATTATTAACAAATCATTATTACAACAGCAGTAAGAAATCTCAACTGTCAGCAAGACACTGTCAATTAGCGCATGTACCCAAGATTGATCCTTTGTGTCTCCGGGACAATTAGTACAGAGATACTGTAATTAGTGTTCCTAATGTACTCTATCTAGGTATATCTAGGTATAGTAGGCTAATGATTCTTTAATTATATACTAGCCTAGTTTAGACGGGATAAACCATAGGTATTTTGTATGGCAGATATCAGGTTTCACAGAATTTAATTGTAATGTTGAGACGGGATGATACTTTATATAGAGCCCAAGTTGGCTTTAATTGTGAATTGAATCGTAGAAAATAATGAAAAATAGTTTAATTTATGAAGAATTGACTAACATACATAACATACTCATTGTGCATTTATATCTCTAAAATATATTAAAGCATATAAATAGGTATATACAATTAAATATACGTATGTAATTCGAATTGAGCTTGAATTATAAATTTTGTTGTATGTAAAAGGTATTAGTTACGTTATTTAATATTAATATGTAAAAGCAAACATTTCAACACCAATATTTTAAAATACACAGATGGCTGTGTTAGTAGCTTTATGAGCCAATATTCAAAATAATTGCATCAGTTCCGTACATATCTCTATACATACATACATACACATCAATTACGTACGTAAAAGCTAACATTGCATACATTCAACCAATTTATGTCCAACAGAAGACACGGTATTTCATTGTCTTCGGATAAACCGGATTACGTCAATTAGTGCAACATATTGTGAGATACGTCTTACGATATATCGCGACGTTTAAGGCTTTTCCAGATATAATGCGTTTTTATCGCGCGTGAGAGCATTAATGATTAACCTTACGCTGCGCTAAGACGCCGAATCGTACTACGCGGTAGACTACCGTCTAACGGAGTAGCGATGCTCTAAACGCGCGCTAAGTATGACGTGTTCTATCTGTCACGTCAAAGAGTTGCGCACGCCTAGCGCCGGCAGTCTGTTTGGCAGTATACTTTACTGCGCAGTATAACACAGCTTGTTGCAAAACACGGCGTCAGTTTGCGCTCTGACGCATGAAATAAACGCTTTCTATCTGACAAAGCCTTAACCTTAAGCTACAGAAGCAAATACAACTTTTACATTATGTTTACGTGTATGTTACTGTTATATATTTGTGAAACTACGCTTAACTATGTTCATCAGCCCATAGTTCCCACTGCGGGTACAAGCTTCCTATTTACAAACTTTATTTTATGTTGAACATTATGTGTAATAACAGTCGCGCTTTCAGTTGTGGACAAAACAAATTGTGATAATATTATCAACGCAAAATAGTGTTAAAAAGAATTAAGATATGAAAAATTACCAAGCTGTTCTTTAGTTATGAAATTAACGCGATTTTGCAAAACTTTTTTATTTGATTTTGATTTGTATATGTATAACTATTTGTGATGAAGAAAAGCGAAGAAAATGAGTAATTATGTAAATGTAAAATACATGTTTTTGCATTTACATAATTAATTAAATAAAAACTAAATGAGTATCTACTTAAAAGTCTAGTCTATAATTAATTAACATGTTTTTACAGTTACATAAATATCTCGATGGTACTTAAATAATCATCATTAATATTACTATGATATTCAAATTCAATTTCATTTGTTTGTTCAAACTAGAATATAAATAAAAAATCTCGAATATAGTTTCACGAGAAATCTAAAGATTGCTAAGACAAAGTCGTGGAAAATAGCTAGTGTAGAAGAAAAACGCTATTAACAAAATTGTATCTTTGTGTGCTTGAAAACTTAAAAACTCTCTCATTAAACAAATGGTTTTTGTTGACAGCAATTTATTTTATTACTAGAACACAGCTGCAGCAATAAAAACAGGTTTTAATAACAAACCGGTTTTTATATCGGAAATATCGGTTTTTAAAACCGTTCGGAGTAACTCTATCGAATATCTGTTTAGTAATCTCTGCCGTTAGTCTTTCGAGTACGAAGAACTAAGCACCATTCAAAATTGAAATATTAAACAATACGTTCTTGGAGTGTTTCTCAGTGAAAATTCTATCAAAATTTCTCCAGTCGCCAGCCAAACTAAAAATATAATATTTGTCTCAGTTCAATTTTCAAAAGTTACCAATGCCGTATATAAAATAATAATAACTTAAGAACAATTAAGCTGCTATCAGATGATAATAAATATATTCAAAATACGTTATTGGTTTCATTTTTTATGAGTAACAATATATAACCGGTAATTTAATACCGGTATTTTCAAAACCGGTGCTTATTATTAGTGAAGTGCTTTTAAAACGCCTTTGTTTCAATTTAACGTAAACATCAGTATTATTGACGGACGGTTGAAAATGCGAAAAAATAATAAATGGAATATTGTTTATGGAATTACAACATTGTTTTAAATTTTCTTTACATAATATGCACTTATAATATAATATATAATATGCACATATCTTAAGTTCCTTAATTAAATAAATAACTTTAAGAATGACTGGAATGGATTTTCATGCATTTGCTTGGAATGATAATTAAGATTGAAAACATACATAAGATATCTGTATAATACTTACTTGGAAAAATAATATTTTATATAATGTTTAAAAGTGTTTTCATAACTTGATAGTTGATTTAAATAAGATCGTGCAAAGCCGGGTCAGGCAACATGTCCAAAACAAAAAGATAAAACCTGAATATAAATTTTCAAATTATCTTCTCACATTTTCATGCATAGTAATGAATAGAAATTAAGATTTCTGATAACGAAATTTGATAAGATATTGAGCATTGAGATTTTAAATGGATCGAACTTAATAATTATGATAATTTGAAAGTAACTTTGGTTCTAGATAGAATGATAATTTGCATGAATAATATCTATTTACACCAACAATTAAACTATCTATTTCTAATAATATGCTTGTGTCATTGAGTAAGAAGCCAAATTTAGACTCTACATAATTATATTTAATCTATTAGGCCGGTTGCAGAGCTTCACCGACCATCAGTGCGTACGTCAGTCGCGCTTGTCATATGTATGTATGTATACGCGTGCGTATGGTCCGTCTAGCTATGAACGGTTTTATGAATTTCCATAGATATGACAAGCGCAACTGACGTACGCACTGATGGTCGGTGAAGCTCTGCAACCGGCCTTAATACTTTCTACATAAAAGTAGGCAATAAAAAATAGTTTTTGATGTTTGGCAAAAATATCCTCAATACAGATACCTAGTAAAAATTACCTCAGACATAAGGTATATTAAAAAGTAGGTACGATGAACAAAATATAATTTAATACTGAATCAAATACCCTTCAAGCGTTTAGGGATTCAAATTTACAACCGTTTTGCATAACGGAATAATATTTTTTAAGATACGCATCTGAATTCTGAATACTGTTTTAGATATTCAGGAATCTTTGATGTTTTGAAGCGAAAGTCGAAGTTAGTGTAAAAATATTTTTTGTGGGTAAAAAGGTGAGGCTGATGTTTCAAATTAATGCAAAAACGTTTTTCTGAACGCAAAGTTTTGACAGTAATTTATAATAATACTAGTAGCATGCCTTGGATTTACTCGTTTTAAGGCTGATTTTTCAATCCTTGGTTAATACTTATTCTTCGAATAACGTACTAAACTACCATTTCAAAAATGTATTCTTTGGCTGTATTTGACAGTTTACGGGTGACATTTTAATATTATGGAGTAGTACTTTATTGGGCGGATAAGTTTTAACTATAGAATGAAAAATCGGCCCTTAATCTGGAAATAATATTAAATAATTGACAAAGACATAGAAGCTTTCTAATGGATATATTTTATCACTCTAGTTACAGTTCTCGAATGGTTCATTTTAGATCAAAGGAGCGAATGCTCATTCTAACCCCACTATGTCAAATTATTTTAGTGTAAACAAGCGTAGAGCATTCTTTCTTGTTCTTAGTGCGTTCGAAAAGCTTCTTTGCAATTTTCTAATACTGAACAACACTGAATACGAGTTTTCGTTTACACTAAAAGATCAAGAACGAATGGTCTTGCTCTAGCTCTAGGTTGTATGTTCGTTTAATTTATACGGTAATAAAGGAATAAATCTAATCTATCCTATTTTCAATATTAGACTGGATAAAGATTAAAGATGTACCAAATAGTTAAGTTTAAAAAAAATATATCAGAAATGTAATTTATTATTTTCTAGATTCTTTTACTCATTCCATTTCTTCATTAACAACTAAAGTAGAACAAAACATAACCGGAATATAAGGTAATTAAGCAATTAACCTAATTAATACCGTCTCGACTCTTCGTATAAAATAATAATAATATGTTTTATTTGTACTACATTTAGACGTAATTTATTCTAGAAATTTCTATCAAAAATTACTGCTTTATTACACAAGATTCTTAATCTGACTTATTAAATAGAGATTAAATTTCGTGTTTTATTATATTATTTCAAAATAAAGATTTGTATATGGATCTCGAAACAAGTTTATATTTATAAATAAGCATGCCACAAGTTCTTTTCGTTTTAAAGCTACGAATCAAAACACAATAAAAGATTCCTCTTAATGGATAAAAGGTTTTAAAACGCAAGGGCAATCCACAAGATCTTAACAGCAAAGGGTCTTTATTCCAGGGAATATTTACCCCATATTCCAGGGGATATTTACCCCATATTCCTGGGTAAACCCCTATATTAGGGGAAAAGTCTATTAATAATTGTATTGAATCGCAGTTCCGAAGCACGTGTCACATCTCAAAGGCTTTTCGCTTTGATATTTGATATTTTACCGCGATTTATGTTGTATTTAGGTCGAATAAACGAAACGAAAACACAAGTCGTTGGTTTGTTATGTATTTAGTAAGTATAAGTATACAAGTTCTGGCCCACGACTTCGCTTGCGACCTAATAATATTTCCATATGACTGAGATGTTTTGCCGCGTTATTTTTGAAGTGAAACTTCTATGACGAATGAATGTGTTACAGTCACATAAAACTGAAAGAATAGAATAAATTCGATTACTCAGGCGGGTCACGAGTGGCTGAGTTGGTTAGGCATCCGCCCCGGAAGGGCGCGAAGGATGCGGGTTCGAGTCCCGCCTCGTGATCGAATTTTTTCTATTCTTTATAAATTTATATTTATAAAGCATTTGAATGCCATAAAAACCAAAAAATATAAATTCATGTTAAACTTACAGTTTTTTAAACTAAATAAGTTTAACTGTCGTTTAAACTGTTGTTTATAATTTAACGGTCGATTTTCGCTTCTAAGCTTTGACTCCGTTGATGTTTAGAACAAAGTGTTTGCTTTAAACTTGGCTAAGTGAAAAGGTAAATATTTTGGTATAAATATTGGATGGCTATTGAAACATTAAAGCTATGGAGTGGACATTGATTTTTATTTATAGAAGAACAACATTATGTACATAAATTTTAGACACAGATGCTTCTATTAAAAAAAACTGTTCTATTAGTCTACTATCTCACTACCACCTAGATCAAGCAATATACTAATGCTCTACCCTTCACCGTTCCTCTAATTTAATTTCTCTCCGCCTACGTCCAGTTGTCTGGAAGAAATCGCTGCATAGCGATAAGACCGCCATTTGTTTAAATGTATTCTTAGGTTAAGTATTATTGTAATAATTTTAAGAGAAATAAAGTATAAATAAATAAATAAATAAATAAATAAACCTACGTATTGATAAGGAAGATATAGAATACGACGACTTCTTTTGCTTTACAATTAAATAAATAGTCAATTATATCTCTTGTTTCATTTTCTTTCCGCATTGAATCCAGCACATTCTAATTACCATGCCGATATATCAACCACCAAACCATTAGGTTAAAAGTACGTAATATATTATTCCCGCTTACCCTAAATATTTGTGTATGTTTGCATTCATTTTTAAGAGGTGTTAAAAGTTGACTAAAGTGGGCATTGTTAATGTACCTACATTAATTTTACATGCAGCTGTGCAAATTTTTCTTTACGACGTAATAATACGTACTTTTCGTTAAAAGAAGTTAATGTTGCACTAATAGCGGGTCCGTGGTTTTTTTGTTCCCTATACACGACTGTTAAGTCGAATTTGTAATGGCAAGAAACTTGATGTTTACAAGCATTTTCAATTAATAACGTTACAAATTTTCGAATTCACGAAGCAAAAGTGTAAAAATACATGTACAATAGGTATCAATTTTCTATAATAAAACGGATTTAAAACACGTTTAATTCACTTCATGGAGCAATATTTTTAAACTTTATTGATTGGTATTTATTTCTATTTTAAAAAAAATATGTTTATACCAACTAGATTTCCGCCCGCAGCTTTACCCGCGTTTTCAAAGAAAAGCCTGCATGGTTCCCGTTCCCGTGGGATTTGCGGGATAAAAAGTATCTAATGTCTTATTCTTAATTTTCAGCTACCTACATACCAAATTTCATTGTAATCGGTTTAGTAGTTTTTACGTGAAAAGTTAACAAACATCCATCCATCCATCCATCCTCAAAAACTTTCGCATTTATAATATTACTAGCTTACCGCCCGCGGCTTCGCCCGCTTTGTCTGAAACCTAATAAATTATAGTACAAAAACCTTCCTTTTAAATCACTCTATCTATTAAAAAAAACCGCATCAAGATCCGTTGTGTAGTTTTAAAGCATACAAAGGGACATAGGGATAGAAAAAGCGACTTAGTTTTATACTATGTAGTGAAGTAGGATAACTTTCTTCCTTATAATTTAAATTGTATCTGAGGCATATCAAGAATAACATTAAAATATAAACCAGGCCATAAATTGCAAATCATATTTTGTACATGTTTACGTGACACTGTTCAACTAGTGATGTGCTTCGTCTGTGAAATGCTATTAAAATAAATACGAAAATATAACAAACAAGTCACAGCTAATAATAATTATAAGTTACTAGCGGTCCGCCCCGGCTTCGCCCGTGGTACATATTAACGTTTTCTCTACATAAGAACCATCCTCGTACTTCAAGGAATATAATAAAAAAAGAATTATCGAAATCGGTTCAGCCGTTCTCGAGTTATGGAATTACAACGAAAAGTGGCATTGATTTTTATATATTAGATAACGTTATTTGTCAAATGTGTTTTTGTATATGTTGAAATTCCAATAACTGATGAAACAAGTATTTATAAAATTAAAAATACAACCGTAATCATTTATACTATTTTATACCTATCCAGTTTTCACTATAGATTAAAAACATATTTATTCATAAATGAAGAAAATATATGATAACCAGTCTGAAAAACTATATTCGGATACGATAACACGAACTTTAAATTTCAACACACAAAAAGTCAATTGACTATGTATATCTCAATTTTGACTTAATTTATTTCATCATTGGACTATTTATTATTTCATTTGACAAAAAGCATGGACTATTCAGCAATAAGAAAATAATAACACAGAAAGCTCAATTTTATTTCTAAACAAACTTTTGAACTCCAGTCAAACCATAGTCACGACGAAAACTCATTTGTAAAATGATTTGTAATTCCATCTCTATAAGCGTTCGAAATTTCTAGAACGATTTTAAAAATCACAGTTAAAAAATAGCTGTGATTTGGAACAGTGAAATCACAGTCGTACGTGACTCGATCTACGTTACAACTGTATCGGAATAAACTGAAACGCTTCTCTTGTTCGATATTTTCTTATTTCACAGTTCTTGTATAGTTTTGTTCGGATATGCATTCGAACTTTGTGTCAAGAGAGAAATACTGAAAATATATGGGCCATAGTATAGTAAATACATATATATTATCTGCTTTGTCATTGTCTTAGACTGCTCTGAGAAAGTGCAGTTTTGTGTTGTGAAAATGAATGTTGGATGTATTTTAGTTGTAATAGAGTGTGGTAGTAATTTTCTGACTGTGAGCATTGAGATATACATATGGAGATGACATCGCCTACATCACTTATGTTCTGCTCAACATACGCCATATGGCGTAACTGCACGCTCATTTTTTATTTGTTTTAAAGTGAAACGCATCAAATATGCCTTCGTGTGTGTTACGATATTGCACAAATAATACAAATAATACAGAAAAGTGCAAAGGAATAACTTTTATCGGTAAGTACCTAACTAGATAATAATTTTTAAAACTTAGAGCAAAAAAATGGCGCACAGATTTTGTTCGTGGTGTCTCCTCCATACGTAGTAATATTATCTCAATGACTGTGAGGGATATTTTCAAAGGTTTGTCGTGTATTTACTTAAGTTTACCAATATTTATTTAAATCTTGTTTAATTAAACATAAGTACATGTTATATAATATATACTACCCCGCATGGCTCCACACCTGGTCTTAGCGTGATGATATAATATAGCCTTCCTCTATAAATGTGTTATCTTATACCGAAATAATTTCTCAAATCGGAACAGTACCTAGGTAGTTCATGAGATTAACGCGTTCAAACAAACAAACAAACCCTTCAGCTTTATCATAGATATTAAAGTATAGATACGTATTATAGATGAGGTTGTAGGAGCTGCGATTTTTTTAGAAACAAATAATATGTTTTATACGAACTACCTATATCATGAACTTACAGTCTATTTCACTATGTATGTAGGTTGTCGAACAATATATGTAGCTTAAAACTAAAATATGAAAATATTTTATTACCAAAAATCAGTACAAATACATCAATTTACTTAATACTGGATGTGTTTATTCATTCGATGTAATTATTACAGTGAATTGTATAAAATTCGTTCGTAAATTAGCGTGATTCATTGGTTCAATGGACAAGATTGTTTACTTGAATATTGAGGTATTTCAGAACGTTTCTCATTATTGGATTTATTTACAACTACCTACACGTGTTGTGATTTGACTCATTCTTATTTAAAGTTCATTGTACACTGTGTATAAATTAAGTACCTATTTTATATGACTTATGCTTGTCTCTGCTCTAAACGGATTAAAATAAAAAACGAGCCGAGCACACGTGTCAGAAGTGAAACTTCTTTGGCAAGATTAAAAGATACCAAAATCGTCGTTTACTGCATGACGTGACGGTGTTGCCATGCTTTTTCATTTTATATATTACAAGCTTTCCGCCCGTGGCTTCGCCCGCGTTGTTTAAAACATAATAAATTGTATACTAAAACCTTCCTCTTGAATCACTCTATGATCTATCTATTAAAAAAACCGCACCAAAATCCGTTGCGTAGTTCAAAATATTTAAGCATACATAGGGACATAGGGACAGAGAAAGCGACTTTGTTTTATACTATGTAGTGAAGATTTATACAGCATTGTAATACGTCTTCTGAAAACCTACTTCAGGTATATAAAAAGGAATAAAGTAACACACGTTTCATACCAACACTATATATCTAACTGCAAGTAAAGTTAAATAAAAGGAGGCAACATTGTAAAACTTTTATTTCTTTAAAAGCTTTCAACTGCCACGTAATTTAATTTCTCTCTTTACTTCTTCGTTTTTAAATCTTGCTTTATGTTGGTACCTTTGGAATTATATTCTGTAATGTTGGTATAGTTTTAAACAGTTTACGAAGAAATAATATTTTTGCTTAAAGTGCGAAGTTATATTTTTCTGAAACAAAAAAGTCACATGAATTCAAATCTCAATAAAAATAAAAAGCATTTACAATGAGAATATGAAATTTCAAGTTGTTTTAAATGGATAAATAGACAAGAATGTTTCATTACATAGTATAAAACAACATTTATGTGCAATTTATTTATTATTTGTTTGTCCGGTGCATTTACATCAAACGAACATACAATATACATTTTCGTGATCTTTTAGTGTCAATGAAAACTCTTATTCAGTGTTGCTCAGTATAAGAACATTGCATAGATTATTTTCGAACGCACAAAGACCAACGAAAGAATGCTCTACGCCTGTTTACACTAAAATAATTTGACATAGTATGGTTAGAATAAACAATCTTCTGATGTAAATGCACCGCTTGTAATTTAATAAATAAACCGCGTTTAATATTCGTATAGAAAAATATGAATAAATAGGCTACTTCGTTCCCCATGTACAAGCGAAGCCGCCGGCTCTAGTTAGTATATTTTTTAATTCAAAACAAGACCAAGGTTCAAAAGCTGAACTTGAAACAAATGACATGTTTTTGTATTGGAACAGAGATAAGCTGAGTTCGTAACTTGGTAACTTACTTACCCAGCCAACTTAACTTCCCAAGTCACCCACTTTTGTTTAAGTTGGCAAGTCAAATTTACCTTTTTTAAAGTTACGACAGACGTTCTAGGAGTCACTGAGAGTTCAGTTACATGGAATCAATTTTAAGTTTTATGGAGTTTTCGATAAAAAAATAATTAATTTTAGTTTTTTTACTGTGGTATGCTATAGTTTTTATGAGGATACATTTTTGCTATTTAGGTACATTTATTATAATTTTGTTAGTTTGATCTTGTAACTAGAAATTCACTTATTGTTTGCGACACTGAGAAAGTGTGTTTGTTTGTCTTTCTGTCACGTCGCATCACGATTTAATAATATGATTTTTATGTCTCGAGAAAATTAGGAGTAGATACAGCATGATGTAGGTTTTTTTACTGCGTTGATGTTGAAACATCTCACTCCCATGGGACTGTCGAAAAGCTTTAAAAAATGAAGCTTAAAAGCTTACTACCTTTTAATATGAGGGTTATAAATTAATAGGTTTTCAGGTTAATTAATTACCAATATGAATGCAAAAAGGATCCACAATATGGGTCATTTATATAGAATTACATAGGTAATAATCTAATATATATCTAATATATAAAAATCAATGCCACTTTTCGTTGTAATTCCATAACTCGAGAACGGCTGAACCGATTTCGATAATTCTTTTTTTATTATATTCCTTGAAGTACGAGGATGGTTCTTATGTAGAGAAAACGTTAATATGTACCACGGGCGAAGCCGGGGCGGACCGCTAGTCTAATATATAAAAATCAATGCCACTTTTCGTTGTAATTCCATAACTCGAGAACGGCTGAACCGATTTCGATAATTCTTTTTTTATTATATTCCTTGAAGTACGAGGATGGTTCTTATGTAGAGAAAACGTTAATATGTACCACGGGCGAAGCCGGGGCGGACCGCTAGTACACTATAAATTTTATATTTAAACTAGCTGATCCGCGCGGTTTCACTCCCGTGTCTCTACTCCTGTTGGTCGTAGTGAGATTGATATATTATAGCCTATAACCTTCCTCAAAAAATGGTCTATATAACACTGAAAGATCAACAAGGATTTTTCAAATCGGACCAGTAGTTCCCGAGATTAGCGCGTTAAAACAAACAAATTCTTCAGCTTTATAATATTAGTATAGATTAATCCAAACAATTAGGCTTATAATATTACAACATATGATTTACTTTTAAATTTCTTAACATGAACTTAGAAACATACCAGTTCATACCAAAAAACTTAAAATTAATCTAATACACTATGAACCAGAACATTACGCGTTACAATATTCAGTCCATGAAACAACAGTTTATTTCAAGTTGCAAATAAAATTTCAAATAAATCTTGCATCAAAATTTCATAAATCACGTGCAATTCAGAGTGCTGTTATGTCGCTCTACTATCACAATACTTCATCATTTTGCCGGTAAATTGATAACTATGAAAAAATAAAATTTACAGTGAACTCGGGTATGAAAATTCAATCTGTTTGTCGGGGTTCAACATCGAGCTTTTAAAGACTTTTCTCATTCAGTTTTAGAGTTTATTGTTCTTATATTTTAAGGTTGTTAATTTTGGCATAATAATGGACTAGGAGACCATCCGACTAGTAGATCTAGTAAGCTAGAAGAATTAAATAACTATTATTAATAAGTAACAATCAATATCAATCTTAAACTGAATTATTACTGAAGTATTTCTCATATTTTTTCTTGTTTTTACTATTTACTACTTTCGTTTAATTCGTAAATGCTATACATGCAACATTTAATAGGTACTGTTGTTTTCAGACGCTATTAACCGACATACCTATTAATATTTTATACCTAATTAATAAAGTTAAAAAACACGCTTAAACTTATGAAAATTATTTTACTGTCATCGATATTTGACGAGTGTACAACTTCGAATTAAATCTGCCCGTTTACAGTGGGTCAAAATCGTCTAAACGATTCAGTTACTTACAAACATGTCGCCTACATACAAACATATAGTTGAAGCTAATAAAAACGTGTTAAAACTGGTTCCAATTTTCCACGAGCATCAATTTCAAACTAACCTAAAATAGTTCTAAATTTACAAGTCAAAATTGAATCATCTTTTAAAAATGGCGCGTGAAAATGACATGGCTGGATAAGGAATGAATAATGCAACGTCAGCAGGTCAGTAAATTATTTATGAGGTATATTGAATAGCCTCGTCTTTACGGTAAAGGCAATTTTTAAATTTTAATAGAGACTGTGTAAGGGATTTTGTTCCAAGCGAAATGGGAATAAGTTTTCAATACATTTTAGTATATTTTCATTTTTAAATGTGAATGTAGATTTTTGTATTTTGTTGTTTTTTTGAAATCATGTAAATGTATGTCATTATAGAAATTAGACAGTAAAGTTAAATAACGATAAGGGTAGTAATTAAAAAAATTTGGTTGTCTGTAAAGTCGGTTTACTGACGATAGTTGAACGTGATAACGTCCGATTGTGCTTCTTTGTCGCTCGTTCCGCGCTCTCGCTCGCACTTCAAGCCTTTACATGGAACGCCTCAGATGAGTCAGAGCGAGGTAACGCCGCATGAGTCATGTTTTTTCGTGCGTGCAGCCGGCTTTAACGAATTATAAGACGTTGTCACGTCCAAAATGAACTAATGATTTAATATTTAACTGTTCTACAGAATAAAGTTGAGATGTTTCAATATTTTAATTGCACGTTAGTCCATGCAAAAAACAGACCGTTAATTTCAAAATTCACTGTTTTAATCAGTCTATGAGCTACTGTTTACTAATTACAGCTAATATAATAATAATTATTAATCTATTATGTATAATGATAACAATTGAAAGGTAATGATTAATATGTTACGTTGCATTTACATCAAACGAACATAATATAGCTAGAGCTAGAGCAAGAGCATTTTTTCGTTTTTTTTTTTTTTTATGCTATAGGATAGCAACCGAGCAGACGCGTCGCCTGGTGTTAAGCGATACACGCCGCCCATAAGCATCCACTCCACTGGGAAGTGGATGTGTTGCTATCCTCAAAGGGATTTGGAAGGATTTAGGGAGAAGGGGCGAGGATGGGAGGGAATGAGGATAGGGAAGGAGAGGATGGGTAGGGGATGGGAAGGGATGTGGGCCTCCGGACCCCTCACTCACCGTACGGAACGCGACAGTAAACTGTCACTATGGCGCCGATATTCTGTGAGGGTGTGGTACCTTCCCCGGTGCGAGCGTGGCCCAGTTCGTGCCGAAGCATGCTCGACTCCCACTTCCGTGGTCTTTAGTGTAAACGAAAACTCGTATTTAGTGTTGTTCAGTATAAGAACATTGCATAAAATATTTTCGAACGCACTAAGAACAAAGAAAGATGCTCTACGCCTGTTAACACTAAAGGAATTTGACATAGTGGGTTAAGAATGAGCATTCGTTCGTTTGATGTAAATGCAACGTAACATATTAATCATTACCTTTCAATTGTTATCATTAGTATACATTAGCATAATAATCAATCATTAGGGGAATTCAAATGATTACAGAATCAGGAATCAGTCTCTCATTATCTATAATAAGTATGTAGAAGAAAATAATTGTTTGTTTGTAACAAATAAGCTCTGAAACTACCACACCAATTTTGACAATTATTTAATCAGTCGATAACTATATAACTAGCCCTTACTAGCCACTACTAAATTACTGTTGTGGTATATGTTATACTTTTTTTTATTCCTTATCAATCCGAGTAGAGCCCAGTCAAGTAGCTAGTTTTCGTTTTACTTTCATGTAGATTAAAACCATCAAATAGACATCATCCATACTAATATTAGAAAATCCTGAAGTTACTCTGTGTGTTTGTCATCTTCACGCCTAAACCGCTAAACCGATTTGAATAAAATTCGGTACACAGATGGTTTCACAAATGAGAAAGAAAATTCGATCAGTTTTATCTTTAATCCTACGGAACTAAGCGCGTTTTTCTTTGACTACGCGGGGTGAAAAGCTAGCATGCAAAAAAAATTTTTCCTAATTTTAAAGTTAAATTTTCCTAATCCTAGTTATTCATATTTAAAAAAGTGCAAATTGCGCTTGACATTCATGTTTACACATCGCATGTAATAATATTATAAATGTTCCCTTATTTCACAGCACAACACTTACAAATTGCATATGCTTCATTTCCATATTATAAAGGTTAACGCACATTATGCTTGCACTTTGAAAGCGAACTTTCGTTCGACACTACTACCTACTATTATTATTATAAACTAGCTTTCCGCCCGCGGCTTCGCCCGCGCAGTCAAAGACAAACCCGCATAGTTCCCGTTCCCGTGGGATTTCCGGGATTGCGTCATTTTCCCGGGATAAAAAGTAGTCTATGTCCTTTCTCAGGTATCAAAATATCTCCATACCAAATTTCATGAAAATTGGTTCAGTAGTTTAGGCGTGATTGAGTAACAGACAGACAGACAGAGTTACTTTCGCATTTATAATATTATGTATGGATTAGAAATAGTATTATATTTAAAAATATAAGTATCAGATTATTAACAAAACTACAGAAGTTATATAATATTATGTTTTATCTTGTTATTCCTGAAAAAGCTAAATCTAATGAATATTATTGATACTATCATAAAACATTTCCTTGTTCATAATTAACAACTACTCCTTTAAAATACTTTGAATTCTATATTACACTAATTGATCCATATTTAGACCTATAATAAAACATACAATATATACCTATACTGCCCTTATTTCAAATGTGTGAACATTTCTTATATCTATCTACACCTTACAAGTTACAACATACGCCTGCCAAGTCGGCGCCAACCCTTACCCTAATTACGCTTTCCCAGAATAGAAAATCTAGATAGAAATTACATTAATATTAGTCTAGTAATCGAGTCGTGGATCTTCTGCATGTATTGGCGTCGCGGGTGGCCGTAGTGTCAAGGTATTTTATTGTATAGTGCAGGAGCTGGTTGGGGAATTTGTTTATGTTGTGTTACGGGGAAAAAATGTAGCCAAAATGTATGTACCTATCTAGATAATTTCTTTAGTTTTCTTTTCTAAAAAATCAGGTGCTGAAAATCAGAAAGAATTGGTTTATTGTCTTGTCCACACTATTTCATAAGAAAGAGGTGACAGGAAAATCGTATATAGTCTAGGGGATCATTAGAAAATGAATAATGAATATAAACTTTACTTGAGAGATGCTTAATGTACCTATAATTATTATTACTAACATAAGGTATTTTTCAAGTTTCTAGCTAATAACGAAAAAAAAGTTCAATATTGGTTAAAATAAATTTATCTGTTTGTAAATATATTATTTGTTCAGTACCTCACAATCTCGTTTTATTTATTAAATTTCCTTTTGATTCCTACACCACCAAAACAATTAATACGGAAAGGCCTTTTGAACAAATATACATATTAAGTAACAAATATTTCCAATATTATGAACCCTCATAAATCACTCGATATAGGAAGTTTATCATGTTTCCTGTGATCCCGTTATTAATGACTGCGTTTTAAACATTTTAGAACTAAAATTCAATTGAAATCTTAATATCTTAATATTATATTATAAAGGCGAAAGTTTGTAAGTATGGATGTATGGATGTATGGATGTATGGATGTATGGATGTTTGTTACTCTTTCACGTAAAAACTACTGAACCGATTACAATGAAATTTAGCACACATATAGAGGGTAACTTGGATTAACACATAGGATAGTTTTTATCCCGAAAATCCCACGGGAACGGGAACTATGCGGGTTTTCCTTCGCAAACGCGGGTGAAGCCCCGGGCGGAAATCTAGTACTGGTTTAATTTCGACTTATATTCATTCATCTTAATGTTTTATTTAAAGCCAATACACGTAAAAGATGTATTAGAAACATAGCTATTTACAAGCGAACTGTATCAATTATTTTTTTACTAGATTTCCGCCCGCGGCTTCGCCCGCGTTTTCAAAGGAAAACCCGCATAGTTCCCGTTTCCGTGGGATTTCTGGGATAAAAACTATCCTATGTGTTAATCCAAGTTGCCCTCTATATGTGTGCTAAATTTCATTGTAATCGGTTCAGTAGTTTTTACGTGAAAGAGTAACAAACATCCATACATCCATACAAACTTTCGCCTTTATAATATATATTAGATATTACATAGTTGAATCAATATACTAAACCTACATAAAAACAGATAATTAAATCGTTGATAATATTGTTATATATTTTTAAAATTTTTAAATAACTCTTTAAGTATTAGAAAAAGGAAGCTAAGTTTTTTCCGAATGTTTTTTATCCCGGATCAACACGGATGAAGCCTGTGTTAGCGACTACTATACCATAACAGTATAGTACTTCATATTCATTGTATTCACATATGCTATGTAGTTGTCTACGAAGTCAGTTTGTAAGCGAACAAAGTCGCATGCAGAGCAAATACAATCTTTCAGCCTGACCTATTTCAATACATAGACTTCTGAAACTGGTGTTCCAACAACTTTTACTTACAGTCGTGAGGATATCACATAAAACTGAAGAAACTATCCAGTTTGTCGCTTTACTGCGGAACTTAGCACATTGGAACACTCTTGACACACTGTACACTGCTGGTATAGAAAATGGGACGGTTTTTATAGAACAAAGTATATTTTATTCTAAAATAAAACTGGGCTGGAGCCGGAACTATGAATTTAAATATAAACAAATCGTCTAATTTTTTTATAAGTAGTGTAGACAATTATCACATGTATAATAAATAAAATCAGTCATCTGCAGAAACGAAAAATTGTGACGATTTTATACAGACAACTAAATTATATAGAGACTCTTGACAATCTGAAACGTGAGAGCAACAAACAACTAAATCGTATAGACTCTTGACAATCAGAAACGTGAGAGCAAAAAATCGGACTATCTTTGTATACACATATTTTTACACATTGTGATAGTATAAAAAAGTTTTATGTTACTTAAACTAGTGCTTTCATAGCGCAGCCTTATCACTTTACAGTTTTGTAGGTTAATTGAGAACGGCATAGTTTTTGAATTCTATACGCTTTTTTTCAGATGTATTGAAAAGTTTTATGTTTTTAAAATGAAAAGTCATGAAAAGTGATGATGTTATAAAAAGGTATTTGACTAGAAATTTCGATTCTTTTTACGATTACGTCCGATATTTCATATTATATTTATATGTTGTAATTTGCATATTACATCTTGGTCGTTGATTTAGATTCAATATGCATATGAAAACGAACATTTATAAGCTGATAAACATATTATAAGTAAGATTTTTTAAGCTTTTACAATAAATATGTTATTTGTTTGTGCATTATGACATTATAACACCTATTAACAATCTGCATATAATAGCAAATACCGCAAATTCAGTCTGTAATATCTGAATTATTCCCATTAAAATGATTGAGATATTCATTACAAAGTTAGCTAATTAAAGAATATTAACGTAGCATGCGGAAATGATAGACATAATTGCGTTATCGGGGCAGACAGCACTGCAATCGAATTAGTGCTGTGCATAGGGAAATGTAATATTTTGTGGATATTGAGTTTAATTTTAACTCCATGAACGTTTTTTATTTCAAGAGCTTTTTTTGTTGTATTATATTATTAATTATTATGTAAAGGTGCAATTATAAGTGTTTATTATAAAAAAGAATCCATTCTTCATGACATATACATTGAAATGTATAATATTTTATATTGTATTTTTATTTTTTATTATAAAAAATATCTTGGAAAACCTATATTATTAAAAATTAATATAAATATATGTTGTATTCATCTCACCTGTAATTTTTTAATTTTTTTCCATGAAGTATGTTTTTTATTACTTTTAATTATTAAATGAAATTTTCCTTTTTTATTACTTTAAATGTATTATGTACTGAAAACTATATTACAATTGATGGGTTTTGGGCAGGAAAAAGCAAAGATTGTTAAATAAACTTAAGATTCTTTATTAGACGATGCGCGTAGTACGAAGGGTAAAGACGGAAGAGAGAAATTATAAGATGACACATAGGTATTTGACATACACATTTGTTTATACAAACTCTTTTCACCAACACTGGCCCTTAAACAAATGTGTAGATACATAATTATTGTACAACATTAAACAAGTTTAGTTTTACAATTTAAGAATTTAACAAATTTATTGTAAACCTAAACACGTTACAAACTTATAATGCTTTTCTTTAGTAAGTGGTTTTGTTAAAATATCGGCAGTCATTTCAGAAGTACACAAATAATTCAGATTAACAATATTATCTTTTACAACTTCTCTTATAAAATGATGCCGCACATCTATATGTTTCGTACGAGCATGATACATAGGATTCTTACACAATTTTTGGGCTGATTGGTTATCATTAAAAATCGTAACAGAACAATGCCTACCTAACAATTCATACAACAGAGTTCTTATGAATAACGCTTCTTTACAAGAATCTGATAGAGCCATATATTCTGCTTCTGTGCTAGAAAGAGCGACTGTTCGCTGTTTTCTACTTTCCCACGATACAGAACAGTTCCCAATTTGAAACACAAACCCAGTGTACGACCTACGATCGACCTCACACGAAGCCCAGTCAGCATCAATATACCCATTGATGTCTAGACCACTTCTACTAAAAACAAGTTTGTAGTTTACAGTACCCTTTAAATACCGTAGCACGCGTTTCGCGGCCTTCCAATGACGCTGATCATAACAATCATTATACTGGCTCAGCATGCTTACCGCGTGCGCGATGTCTGGCCTGGAGCTAACTGAAATATAATTTAAACAACCAATTAAATTTCTATATTCCAAATTCTCCTCCTTTTTATCAGCCTTTACAAGTTTCAATCCCGATTCCATTGGAGTTTGAGCTGGCTTACAGTCAGTCATATGAAAACGGTCTAAAACATTCTTTATGTAACTAGACTGATCAAGATAGATATTATCTTGGTTTCTTGTGATGCGCATACCAAGTATATGGCTGGCTGGCCCTAAATCCTTCATTTCGAATTCTTGCATGAGTTTCTTCTTTATTTCAACTTTAATTTGTGAATTTCTGGTTGAAAATAATAATATATCGTCCACATACAACCCAATGATGACTAATTCTTCACCATTTGATTTAAAATACACGCAGGGCTCTGAGGACAGTCTTCTGAAACAAAGTTTTGTAACCAACACATGGTTTATCTTTTCATACCAAGACTTCGAAGCTTGCTTTAGGCCATAAATTGCTTTATGCAATTTATATACTTTATGCTCACAGCCTTTTACTTTATAACCTTCCGGTTGTTCCATGAAAACTTTTTCTTGCAAATCTCCATTTAGAAAAGCAGTTCTTACATCCAAATGATCGATACCCATCTGCTTTTCAGCTGCTAAAGCCAATAATATGCGAATAGTGGAATATCGAACCACTGGAGAAAAAGTTTCCTCGTAATCAATTCCATAGCGCTGTGTAAAACCTTTAGCTACCAATCTGGCTTTATACTGCTTTAGATTTCCATCAAGATCTTTCTTTTTCTTAAAAACCCACTTGCACTTAATCGGTTTTTGATCTTTAGGTGGATCAGTTAATGTCCAACATTTATTTTTAATAAATGATTGATACTCATCAGCCATTGCTTTCTTCCAGTGAACAGCTTCAGCCCCTCCTAGAGCTTCTTGAACTGTCTCTGGTTCATCTCCAATGCAGGTCAGCATTGCAGTACACGCACTGTCATATTCCGATGTATCCATCGCATCTTCAAGTGTCGATTCACCTGGAATGTAAGTGACATCGGAAGGATCAACAGAACTACTGCTGTCAGAGTCATCTAACTCAAAAATACACTGTCTTCTGGGATTAGTTACAATCTCATTTTCTTCCCCTTTTTCTGGTGATAGTGAATTTTCAGACTGTGCCACTTCAACATGAGAATCATTTGAGTTTAAATTCTCAGTCTGTAAATTATTTATCATCATGAAAAAATCACCATTTTCACATTTTTCAGTGTTTTTTGTATAGAATTTGTTTTCAAAGAAAGCAACATCCCTTGATTTAATAATTTTGCTGAGATTCTCTGGATCAATCAATCTATAACCCTTACTATTTTCACAATATCCTACAAAAATGTAAGGTTTACATTTTGAATCTAATTTCTTACGATTCTGTGTCAAGGCATAAACCACACAACCAAATATACGTAAATGGCTAAGATTCACCTTCTCATTAGTCCATTTTTCCTCTGGCGTGCTACCGTAGACTGCTTTTGTAGGGGACCGGTTCTTCAAATAAACAGCGGTATTGACCGCTTCTGCCCAGAACTGCCCATCTAAGCCTGCGTCTCGTAACATGCTACGAGCCTTCTCGACGATTGTCCTGTTGGCCCGCTCAGCAACGCCGTTCTGCTGAGGCGAGTGCGGTATGGTAGTCTGGTGAATGATGCCGTTATCCTTCAAATATTCCTGGAATATAGAATTGACATATTCGCCTCCATTATCCGTCCTCAACAATTTTATTTTTCTATTGGTTTGGTTCTCCACCATTGCCTTGAAATGTTTGAAGTTATCGAAAACTTCACTCTTATTTTTCAGAAAATAAATCCATGTTTTCCTACTACAATCATCAATAAACGTGAGGAAGTAACTAGCACCACCGAAAGATTTCACTGGCATAGGCCCGCATAAATCACTGTGTACAACACCTAACAGTTCATTTGACCTACTTTGTGCCTTCTTAGGAAAAGGTAATTTGCTAAGCTTCCCCTTAACACAAGCTTCACATTGACTGAACTGTGATTTATCATAAGTAATACCACTAGCCATACCTTTCATTAACAAATGCATACTCCTCATATTGAGATGTCCTAGTCTCCTGTGCCATGTCTCCTGCGTAACAGAGTTAGCAGCCGCCTGGAAACTCAGCTCAGTTTCTTTCTTACAGCTCTCAGATGCTTTCTTCTGCACTAAATCTTGAGCTTCTGTATTTACCTTGGTAGTCGCAGATTCTACACTATTCCCTGAAAACATAGAACAGCCACCACATCCTACCACACACAGATCACGCTCTCTAACAGATTCTGCAGTTTCTAATTGATAAACACCATTTTTATGTACAGCTGTAGCTGCTAGCTTTTTACCATAGAATATATTACAACATTTTTCATTAAAAATAACTCTAAAAACCCTTCCTAGTTAACGCACTGACTGACAACAAGTTTGTAGCTAAATTCGGTACATGATAAACTTCACTGATTGTTTTGATGCCTAATTTCAAATTTACTTTTACATCACCACGACCAGCAGTAAATAGTTTTTCACCATTAGCCACCTTGACTTCAGACACATAACCAGGAACAAAGTTATTTAGTATATTCTTGTCATGACACATATGACTACTCGCACCAGAGTCTATTAACCATATATCATTCTGCACACAAGCTGATAATGCTGTCAATAGTAACTGGTTTGTTGAGCTCTCCGCCTTAACTGGTTTCACTGATTTACAGTTCCTCGAGAAGTGACCAAGCTTCTTGCACTTAAAGCATTTGATTTTCTTACGTGCCGCCACCAAAGCTGTTGAACTCGTGTCACCTTTTTCATCACGTCGTTGCTTCTCCTGCATGAGCTTCGCTTTGACCACTTCACTCGACAACTTGATATTAGAATTTTCAAGTGCCATTATGAGTGGATCAAAGTCTTGAGACAAGCCACTCAGTAAGAGAACTGCAACGAAATCGTCTTCCAGAGGTGAACCAATATCGTTCAGCTGTTGACTTAGGTCGCTAATCTTCGCAACGTAAGCTTCCATGCTTTCACATTCGCATAATTTTGTTGCAAACAAAAGACGAAGCAAACTCAGTCTCCTTGACAACCCCTTGTCTTCGTACGCCTTTTGCAAATTAATCCATGCATCCCGCGCCGTCTCTGCGTTCCTTACATGCGTAAAAACCGAGGGCTTTACTGACAAACAGATCTTAGCAAGAGCTTTCTGAGATCTCTTCATATAAGCCGCATCTTTGACATCTTCAGTTTTATCTTCCGAAACGACGTCCCATAAGTCCTCGTGAATGAGTAGCATTTTCAGTTGGAACTTCCAATTACTGTAGTTTTCTATGCCGCTCAACTTCTCCACAGGAGTTAAAGTCGAAACCGATGTCGATGTCGCCATTTTTACATGTATGGACGGGCGTTTTAGTTTATTTATAAAATTACTTTTATTCTGCCAAAACTCAAAAATAATTATATACAGAGCAAAGATAACGTCCTGGGCCCATAACCTGATGGGTTTTGGGCAGGAAAAAGCAAAGATTGTTAAATAAACTTAAGATTCTTTATTAGACGATGCGCGTAGTACGAAGGGTAAAGACGGAAGAGAGAAATTATAAGATGACACATAGGTATTTGACATACACATTTGTTTATACAAACTCTTTTCACCAACAACAATAATGTTATATCACTAAAAAGTATAAAACAAAACCGCTAAATAATAAATGAAAGTGTCCGTTTTACATGCAAGTAAGTGTAAACATAAGAAGAGGATCAAAGTCGTAACAAGGACTACGTTCGTTGGCTTGTGTTATTTTATTAGATTATTCTTGAGACCTTACTTTTTGGCCAATAATATTTAGACTTCGCATTTTGTACTGTTAGTAAAGTTGTTTTGGGTACAAAAGTTAGGTTCTTCTGTAAGTAAAAAAGTATGGCTAACATTTTTATTTTCGTTTAGGTATATTATCTTTATATGAAAGGCTTTATATTGAGGCTTCACATAAAATTACTAGCGTAGTCTTGATATTAATCTAATACTAGGTATCGCACTATCGTATAAAAGTGTATTATTAATAAAAAAATAAAAAAAAAATTGGTTGTCTGTAAAGTCGGTTTACTGACGATAGTTGAACGTGACAACGATTGTGCTTCTTTATCGCTCGTTCCGCGCTCTCGCTTGCACTTCAAGCCTTACGGAACGCCTCAGAGCGAGGTAACGCCGCATGAGTCATGTTTTTTCGGGCGTGCAGCCGGCTCTATCGAATTATAAGACGTTGTCACGTCAAAAAAAACGTGTGGCACTCGGGGACTGCCGCGGTAAAGCTATTGCATGCTATGCCTTCAAGCCACACCTCCGCCCGTCGGAGTGGGGAGCGTGAGGTTTACTAAAATTCGGTCCCCACGCTCAAGGCCCGCGATAGAAGCTATGCAATAGCTTAAGAATATTTACATAGCTTACAGCCGCGACCATAGTAATGCTCAATATTTTAAAATTTATTTAATTTCCTCACAGCAATACTTTAAGTATAAGTACTATTAAATTAGCTTTTTACCCGCGACTTTACTTGCGTGATATTTATATTATCGCGTGACATCCGCCTTCACAACTACGCCCTATTACTACGCCCTTGAAAATTTATTTGCGTAACAAATCAATAGACTCTATCGTCACTGAAGTTTCACCTATCTATATGTAAAATTAATAGAAATCAGTTTCAGTGGCCAATATCTTTACTAATATTATAAAGCTGAAGAGTTTGTTTGTTTGTTTATGTTTGTACGCGCTTATCTCATGAACTACTGGTCCGATATGAAAAATTATTTCGGTGATAGCCCATTTATCAAGGAAGGCTATAGCCTATAGGCTATATATCATCACGCTAAGACCAACAGGAACGGAGCTACGCGGGTGAAACCGTGATGCGCAGCTAGTATATCATAAGTAAAAAGGTATAAGGCACAGATAATAATATAATAATTCACGAGATAGGTTATCAACACAACATTCGATCTTCAAAAAACGGCACACTAACGCACACACGATTGGACGTCAAAATAAGATGGCATGATTCAAGAATCGTGAGCGAAAGAGAGACAACTGAAGTAGAATGTGGCTAAAAAGCCACAATACGACGTGCCACTTCTGGAGCATTGATACAAAATAGTATAATATTTTATATTATAGTAAGCGTTGATATGTGTAATATTGCGAAATACATAATTATATAAATTATACATAATTTTGATATAGATGCACCAAAATACTTCGAAACTGTGAAATTGTCACATACAAATTTCTATAATATAAACTATTACATTACGTAACCTTAACAAAGGCTCAAGTTGAATACCCCATAAAAACAAAACGTCAAATTCATGCGAATTATTACCACTTGCAATACAAACTTAAATTAGTTTCCCGCCTAAATCGCACAGAGTAACCAACGAGTGACTAACCACAGAGTAGGCAAGCCGGAAATTGCGTAGCGTTTAAACTTTTTAACTGACATAAATAAAACATTATCAAAGAACAAAGGAAAGGTCGGTATATTGTTACACTTCCTTTCTGTGTATAACGGATTCGCGTGAATTGTGAATTTGAAATGTTTTTGTAACAAATTAACTTTGGGTTAAAAAATGGGTCGTGTGACCGGCTTTGACAATTGACAAGGCGGACTAGGTGGCGTTGAAAGGAAGGGAAAATATTTTATTTTTTTGTATTGTGATGATATTATGAAAGTTAATGTATTTATCATAATAATACCTGAAATACAAAAATAACGTTAAATTTTGTACCGGCATAAAGCAAGTGAAACCACGAGGAAAGGCTAGTTTCGTAAAATATAAGAAAGAAGAAATAAAGGAAGATCTGTAATTGATTTGAAAAGTCCAACATAACTATTTTAAACTATTTCATTAGTTAACTAATAGCAGAACTTCATATATAAAAAACGGCGTGTGGCACTCGGGGACTGCCGCGGTAAAGCTATTGGCCTATTGCATGCTATGCTTTCAAGCCACACCTCCGTCCGTCGGAGTGGGGAGCGTGAGGTTTTTTCGTTATGGAATTTCTCGATTCGGTCCCCGCGCTCAAGGCCCGCGATAGAAGCTATGCAATAGCTTAAAAACAAAGACAAAGTGCTAGTCCACGTCTTTTTTTATCGTCCGTTTTTTTCCGCCTTTGATCTATTTTGTTTATTAACATTTTATTGCCCAGTAAAATCCACTTAGAAAAAAATCGCCGCCCTGAATACTAACCTAGCTACTGTAAATCCCACGCTACCATTTATTACACTATTATGAAAGTTTACAAGTTTTACGATCCAACAACGCAAGACATAGCGTGACCTGAATATACTAGACTAGCTTTCCACCCACGGCATCGCCTGCGCAGTCAAAGAAAAACCCGCATAGTTCCCGTTCCCGTGGGATTTCTGAGATAAAACTATCCTATGTCCTTTCTCGGGTATCAAAATATCTCTATACCAAATTTCATGCAAATTGGTTCAGTAGTTAAGGCGTGATTGAGTAACAGATAGACAGACAGAGTTACTTTCGCATTTATAATATTAGTATGGATTTTCAGCTTTTTCAAGTAAATATGCAACTTGCTCATACATAATATATTAGTATGATGATAAATGATCCTTATTAACACGAATCATCGTTGTTTAATAGAATATGGATTTTGGAAATACATTGTTTGTAGATATTGACAGTATAAATAAATAAATTACTGTTCTATAGATTTTTTTAGATATAAAGTTAGATAATAGGCAGGTAATGACATGACGTCATGGTATATAGAATATTTTTACTATATCACTACTATATTTTATTAAAAACATCTCTGTTTGTCTGTCTGTCTATCTGTACGTCCGTCTACCTGTTTATTCCTCACGCTTTAACATTTTTGATGATTTATACCTATTTAAAAAAGAGCATGTGTGCCGAGCACACGTGTCATAAGTGAAACTTCTTTGGAAAAATCGTCGCCTTAGGTACACCATGACGTGACGGTATTGTCATTACACTACCTTGAAATTTTGACACTCGTTTCACATTTTGTTTAATTTCTAAAATGCTATGAAAGTCTGAACCAATTCAAATGAAATTTAATACACAGAATGAATTACCATAAAAGGTTATCCGGGTTGTACCCGGAGCGGTTGACTAAACATAAATTACAGAAATACAATAAAATATGAAATATCCTTACATTGAATTCGTTACAAGGAAATGCTCTCAGACACAGCTACTCTGTGGAGATATATTTCAGGGTTACCCCTCAAGGGTTTTTACGGTTATAGTTTTATGGTTAGGGTAGGTTGCAATGGGAAAGAATTAAGTTAAAGAACTTATTTTTCATTCCTTATTGATTGTAAAACAATAACTAACAAGTTTTAGTTGTGATAAAAAACGAAATTCCACAACATTCGTAAAAATGGCTTCATATAAACTATTTTCATCATAATATATTTTAATTTCTCACACATTCATATTTTTATAACAAGAAATAAAAATAAAACATATTTATAAATGAGTAGTTAGTAGAAAGTAAGTAATAGTAAATTATCCAAAGAGAAAATTACTTTAATATAAAATTAATTAAAACTAAACAACGACAAACAAACAAAAAAGCCGAGCCGAGCCGAGCATACGTTTCAGAAGTGAAACTTCTTAAAATCGTCGCCTTACTTTATGACGTGCCGGTATTGCCATGACGCATACTTTTAATTTAACTCTCAACGCTCCTAAAGAACAAAAAGAAATCAATTTTCCATTTTGACATCACAAAATTACCTTTTTAGCATATAATTTTAATGACGCGGTTGACATTTCACATTTTTGCCTTTATTTTTTCGATCGTGACAGTAAATGTCATAAAAATTTATGGCCTGAGTAATTATTCGTGCATAGATTATTTTACATGAGAGACGATCTAGTTATTTTAATTTAATTTACTTTTATAACAAGATTGCTTCGTTAATTGTTAGTCAATTAATGTTGAAGGTTTTTAATGGTTACATATCTTGATAGATTGCTCTTATTTTCTTGATAACGCCAATTATTTATATGTTTAAATACGAATAGAGAAAAAGTGCATCCACCACTTTCTATGGTAAAGCAGTTTTACATCGAAATACTCCTATTATAATAGTCCTTTTACAAATTTCTACTTACCGATTTGTTACCATTGCTGTATATCTTAAGGGCCGATTTTTCAATCCTTGGTTCAAACTTATTCGTTAAATAACGTATTAAACTACCATTTCAAAAATGTATTCTAAATATTACCTGTATTTGACAGTTTACAGGTGACATTTTAATATTATCGTGTAACACTTTATTGGACGGATAAATTTCAACCAAGGATTGAAAAATCGGCCCTTAAAGGAATAAAATGTCATCTCAAGAGCATATTCAGTAAATACACTACTAAAAAGCTACTAAAAAGAAAAATACTAATACTAGTAAGACAACATCGAGACAACAACCACGTTATTACAATGTTATTAAACATTGTATGTAATAACGTGGTTTGTATAGGTGCGTACAAACTACGTCACTTTAAATTAATTAAATATTTAGTTGTATTGCTTTAACAAACATATGAAAAAGATAATAATATGCTTTTAATCTTGACCTTTATTTTATTAAACACATTCAAATCAAATCAAATAATTTATTAAGCTCGACCGACTGAAGCGGACCGAATCGAGAAATTTCGTAACGAAAAACCTCACGCTCCCCACGCCGACGGGCTTTAGCATGGCTTCAAGCCACAGCTTGAAGGCATGCTATGCAATAGCTTTACAGCGTCAGTCCCCGAGTGCCACACGTCTTTTTTTATTTATCCTCACAATTCCCAATCACATAAATTAATCAACATGCATACAAAATTATCAAACACTTAGCTGGATTTGGAGGAGCTGGTGTCTGAAATAGGTTTTAACCGGTATCACAGATCACCAGCCGCCCTCGGAAACAAAATACAATAAAAAAAATATCTTTCACATAATTCAAAAGTTTGTGGTTAGGTAGTGAGGACGACATTAATAATTTGAAGTCTTTAGATGCAGGAAAAAAACAAATTTTCAACTTTATTTTTACTTTATTTTCACTTTAATTTTCACTTTACAAATGAAAACATTTTTATTGAAGCGATAATTGTTTCTTTTTAAAATAAATAACTTCACTTCTACACTTCAATGAGAATAAAAGCAATTCCTAGAAATTGTTCAATACAATAAATTTACACCAAGCTTAAGCTCCTAAGGGACTTTTATTAATTTTGTTGACAGATTAACAGCGAATTAAATGTTCATTGTATTTTTATTTATTGATATTGTCAACAAAGCAAATATTATTTTATAATTATTTCCACGAAGAACGTTTGATTATTACTACACTAGCTGTGCCGCGCGGTTTCACCCGCATTGCTCCGCTCCTGTTGGTCTTAGCGTGATAAAAATAGCCTATAGCCTTCCTCGATAAATATGTTATCTATCACCGCAAGAATTTTTCAAATCGTACCAGTAGATCCTAAGATTAGCGCGTTCAAACAAACAAACAAACTCTTTAGCTTTATAATATTAGTATAGATTATCATTTTGCTCTATAAAAAATTTATTACAGACTAACAGACAAGCAGAGAGATTAATAAAAAATTTATTCGAAACTTAACGATGTAGCTAATATATTTTTTTTTATTTATATCTAGGTAGGTATTTAGTATACAACAAAGTCGTTCTTCGCTCTCCTGCCGTCTGTATTCATTTGTATGCTTAGGACTTTAAAACTGCGCAACGGATTTTGATGTGATTTTTAAAGGATAGATGGTGAATGGTTCCTGATAAAGGTATAAGTATACATATAATTTGGTCAGAATTAGATAATATTTCATATTATTACTATGGCATTAGATCACGCGGGCAAAGCCGCGGGTGCAAAGCGGTAAAAATCTGTCGAGTAGTATTTTCAATAGGTAATTCAAAACCAAGAACAAATCTGTCTTTAAAATTGATTTATTTATAAGGATATAAGTTACTATAAACATACCCTTATTCACATTCTCTGATATTTGCCACTTGACATATCGCAAAGCTTCTAAGAGCTATTGTATGCGTTGCCTGTTGAGCAGAATTATTGCAGTAAGTATGCCACAGTTGATGAGATCTTGTATTTGTCTATGTGTGTATGTGAAGCTTTTAAAGTCCGTGTGTAGTGAAAAAGCAATTTAATTTAGAGGATCTTAACATAAATATACACAATAAGTTTAAAATTTTTTTTTAACGTTATCTTAATTTTAAAATCAAGCTTCGCGCCCGTGTATTCGCCCGCTTTAAGGCTGGTTGCAGAGCTTGACCGACCGTCAGTGCGTACCGTCGGTCCTGACGATACGCATCAAAAATTGTATGACATAACACTAATGCGCATGACAATACGCGTGCGTATGGTCGGTCTAGCTATGAACGGTTTTATGAATTTCCATACTTATGACAAGCGCGACTGACGTACGCACTGATGGTCGGTCAAGCTCTGCAACCAGCCTTAGTCTGCAGCCGTCGACGTATTTATTGACTGCTGCCGCCGACGCATCGGTGACTGCCGTCGACGTGTGGCGACGGCTGAAGTAGCCTCTGCCGTTCACAACTTGCCGTTCGTCTGTAAGAAGAATAAGAAAGAAATCCTATGGTAATATTATATTTCACAACGCTAAAAAGCCTATGTCCTTCTCTAGCCTATGATAAAATATTTGGTGAACCGAAAATTTCGATTTTTGACATCAAAAAGCTCCAAATTTTTATAATTAAAAATTCTCATGCGTCACTGTTTGAAGACAAACTCCTGCGAAATTGTTGCATGTTTTACATTCTGTAGATATATGATCTAGAAGTTGTTAACAATTTTTGAATCCCGCGACCGTTTTTGTAACAAAATCCTTCGAATTGCAAATTTCTCATTGTAAGGGTCTTATAATAGTAAAAAGACTTATGCCTACATTCTGTAAGGGTGTCTTAGCAGAACAAGGTTCATATCAGTTCGTAACACGATGAATAAAGCCTTCGTTTCCCTCATTAACCAATTCAGTAAACGCAAATGAACTGCAGTTTCCTAGTACAGGAATGAAACAAATCCGTTTACGTAAACACAAATAGGGAATTCTGGAATATTCGGTAGGTACTTACTGCGTAATATTGAGGAATTGTAAAGCCTAGCTTGGACAAGTGAGCGACGTGCTATCAAAATGTTTTTAGCTTTCATCCTCGCACATAATTGGTAGTTAAACACTCTTAAAGGGATATTTCATAACATTTTTAGCCTGCCTGTCTGTCTGTCCGTTCGTCTGTCACATCACGAACCGAGCTCAAAAGTTACCCAACTTGAACTATAAAACATTAATTACAGTGATGAACCTCTTGACCCGCGTTCAAAAGTTAAAAAAACCGCTTAAATTATTTCACATTTATACCAAAATTTCGGTCAACATTCGTATTCATGGAAATTTATTCGCACTACCGCGAATCGTAATTTCGTAAATTCTGGTATTATAGTATTGTAGAGTGAAGACAGTTTGGAGAATCTTTTTAGTGTTCTCTGTCGTTGGATTTTACGTAGTATTATGCACTTTTACATTAAGGGCCAATTTTTCAATCATTGGTTAAAATTATCCGTCCAATAAATGATTACACGATAATTTTAAAATATCACTTGTAAATTGTCAATTGCATGCAATAAGAATACATTTTGAAATGGTAGTTTAATACGTTATTCGACGAATAAGTTTTAACCGAGGATTGAAAAATCAGCCCATATTATATTCTTGTGTTTCATTTTACGCGAGTATATTATATGAAATTAAAGATTTTAACGGACTTTAAACACGATTTATTCATTATATTATTATCCCGATGTTTCGCACACTTTGCAGCAAGCAAAATCACGGGGACTACTTCGCTCGCTGCAAATTTAACTATTTTAATTTCTATATGATATTTGTTTCAGTGTAGTATCTACACTAATATTATAAAGAGGAAAACTTTGTTTGTTTGTTTGATTGATTGTAATGAATAGGCTCATAAACTACTGGACCGATTTTAAAAATTCTTTCACCATTCGAAAGCTACATTATCCACGAGTAATATAGAATAGGTTTTATCCCAGAAATTCCACGGGAACGGGAACTATGCGAGTTTTTCTTTGAAACCGCGGGCGGAGCCGCCGGCGGAGAGCTAGTTACTCTATAAAATGAAAATTGCACACAATATATCATATACATTACACATACACAGTTACACTTATTTTTTAAAAGTATAACACATTCGAATTACTATAAGTTTCGATTATCTGTAAACTAGATTTCGGACCGCGGCTTCGCCCGCGTTTTAAAAGAAAATCCCACATAGTTCCCGTTCCTGTAGAATTTCCGGGATTTTTCCTCAGTTATAGTATTCGCGTGAAAGAGTAGCAAACATCCATCCACCCTACAGACTTAATCATTTATAATATTAAATAGGATCTTTTAAAAAATGTACCATTAACGAGAGTAGTTGAACAGATTTTAATAATAACTGTATATTAAAGAACACTCATAGGAGCAGGTGGTCCACCTAATATACAAATTATTTAAAATGAAAATGAAGCTTATTAAAAACTGAACGGGCGAAGATGATACTAAAAATATTTAAAACTTTCAATCTTTGATATATTAAGAAAAGTATTTATAAAAAAGTAAATAGATGTTGTGTTTGATGTTGAATAAAGAAAAAAAATACATGTTTGTATGATAAAACCTCTTCTTTTTCTTGGTTTTTCTTGCTATTAATATTATTTTTTTTCTGTTCTCGTCCCACCAATATGTGACCTTTTTGCTCGTTACCTATTACCGTGGTTGCCTGGTAGAGATCACTACTTAGTGATAAGGCCGCCAAGTTAGTTGTACTCTGTTTTTAGCATTAAGTAATTCTAAGGTTTTCCTGTTTGTACAACTAATAAAGTGTTAAATAAATAAATAAAATAAATAGATGTAAGTAGTCACAAGCTAGTTTATCAAAATGAAAGGCTCGTCTAATATAAAAAATATCCTTACGTCATAAGGGTAGAGGTCATTGACCGTTTTCGCGTTCATAAAATATGCTAGGCCATAAAAGGTAACCACAAATTACATTACCAAGCAAAATGTTCCACGACAATTTTCAGTGAAAATATTCCACTATTTTTTTATTTAGTTTAAAATTTCACTGTCCAATACGCAATTATTCATGATTTTTTAGAAGCTTCAGTATCCGTGTGCCTCGATGAAGCCTATTCATTGAACAATTTCATCTATCAGAATAATCTAGTTATAAATCTGTGATAAACTTCAGTAAATTCGGTTCAGTCGTTTTTGTGTGATATCCTTTTTAAAATAATTGTACCAATTGTACACTTCAGAATACCGGGCACTCAGGTTACATTCATTGTTATATGCTTATCTGTCCGTGTAACATATGTGCCCAAAAATTATACCTATCGTAAAAGCTTGTCATAATCAAATTTGGTTGAGTATCTGTGCCACAGCTGTCACATTTATTATCTGGAGAGAACCAGAGACTACTTTAGAACAAAGGTTCATACAATTTGACGTCCTGTTTTAATGACAGACCATTTTCAAAGGTCGTCATTTTTTCACCGTGCCGAGCAAAATATCGCTGCGCAAAAATGGCGTGATTACTTGAATTTTATTACTTCTTCCTTTGTGTGTTATATGTTATAATTTTCTATATAAAATTCTCTTTACAGTGATATATACGTATTGTAGTATTTCATTAGCCAAAGTTCTTATTTTTAACAAATAATGTAGGTCAAAATGCGCGTTCCAAACATGGCGGGTTTCGGTGTTGTTTACGAATTGTTGAAACTATATTTTTATATTTTGATACGTTATTTACGTACAAGAAACTATCTAGATTAAGTAATTACTAATATAAACCTATTACATTCTTATATTTACGCAGATTCAACATTTTAAAATATTTGAAACGTAACAATGGCCAAGGACGTAACGATCCGGATAGCGTGCCGAGTCATTTTTATTAGTAAAAATAATAGACATATCCTGAATAATTTGTATATATTATGCATTCATTTTAAAGGAAATATAGTCTAGTTTTAAAGTAAATAAGTAAAAATGAAGCCGAGCGCATAAATTTGTCGTAGTAAAATTAAATTGCGAGAAAATCTAACAAAAAAAAGTACAATTAAGTATTATCATTTTTTTTTAAATATGAAATTGTAAGTTCGAAGTATATATTTTCTACTCTAATGATGCCTCATTTCATTACCTATCTAACAGTATTTTTTTTTCGTAATCTGAGCTATACTTTTCTTTCAACAAACGTTTTTGTAGGGACGGGTCACGCGATGTTTTTTGTGCACATATTGAGCGATAGCGTCGGACAGGCGTCTCACGCGTCAGTCTGACAGCTCGGACCATCAGCTGGATAAGAAGATAATCTGTAGAAATTTGTCAAATTTATTCCTTCGTAAGTTTTGATTCCTAGTTGAATTATGAATTGTGATAGATAAATAATAATTACTACATAGTATAAAACAACGTTCCTTTCCCGCGTCAGTGTGTTTGTATGCTTAGATCTTCAAAATTACGAAACGGATTTTGATAAATTTTGAAGTGAATCTTCTTTAGGTACGTTGAGAGTAAAATTTCAAGGTCGCGTCATGGCAATACCGTCACCTCATGGAGCGGCGACGATTTTGGTATGTTTGAATCTTGCCAAAGAAGTTTCACTTCTGACACGTGTGCTTGGCATACACACTCTTTTCTATTTTCATCGTTTATTTATTTTATATTTATATAGTACAACTAGCTTTCCGCCCGCGGCTTCGCCCGCGTTTGCAGAGAAAACCCCGCATAGTTCCCTTTCCCGTGGGATTTCCGGGATAAAACCTATCCTATCTCTCAAGTTGGATCGAACTGCACATGGTGTGCGAATTTTATTATAATCGGCTAAGTGGTTTAGGAGTCCATTGAGGACTTAGATGTCACTTTTAATATTAAATATCTGTTATACACAGGTAGCGAAATCGGTAGAGTGAACTAGCATACTACTCTAGTAGAGTAGTATAATAAAATAATTAATATTCTCAGTACTCTTAGTTTTAGTAGAAAGGAGATTGCCCAAGTGACTATGGCACTTGGTATCGCAATCAAACTTATTGTGTCAAGATGAAATATAGCTCAATTTTACGCTTTATGTTAGTACTTTTAGAAACGATTAAAGTTTTTATATAAATAAGCCGCAGTTCGCGACAATAAAAATAAAACAATAGTTTTATTCAACACTTCAATAAAATACTTTATCGAGTTTAAACTAACGATGAACGTATTACATTGCGGAATCTGTGAAGGAATTAGTGACGTTTAACAATAGTGACGCGAAGAATTTGTGTAGTGTTGGTGTAGTGTAATTTAATAAACTTATTTCCATTTAAATATTTGCACACCCAAATAGTGGGTAGAATGTATTAGCGCCTTAATATTGTAACAACACCTTTTTTGTAACTACATTCTTGTAAATAAATGAAATTTGAATTTGAATTTGAATTTGAATTTGAACGTTAAGTTTTACATTTATTACATAGGTAATATTTCAATTTACAAGACAAATGTGAAAAGTAAATCGTAATATACATTACCTATTTCAAAATAAATTACGTCGAACATTGCGTCGAACACATTCATTCAAGATTCATTTCAAATAGAAACTATGACATAAGACGCAGGACGCTTGCAAGAGAGATAGATATATGTGTCAAAACAAAAACTTTTACTTTTATTTCTATTAATGTGGTAAAATTACGACTTAATAGTGATAAATATGATCATTATAAATACAAATAGGAATTAACAATATCACGAACACGTGACACAATTAGTATTTTACCGATTCCATATGTGGTCATACATGTTACAAAACACAAACTTTTTATATTATTTCAATTTATCCGGTATAATTAAGACTTAATAGTGATACATATGATCATTACAAATACAAATAGGAATTAACAATATCACGAATACGTGGCACAACTCAAATTTTACCGATACCACCCGTGGTCATCCTCCTTTTAGTACCCTACTCTACCAACGGTGTATCTATATTAGTATAGTAAGTAGGATAGTTAGTGTTCTACCACTCTACTCTACCGTTTATTCTACCCGTGTACAGGCTTCAGCAGCCATCCATACTACTATTATAAATGCGAAAGTAACTCTGTCTGTCTGTCTGTTACTCAATCACGCCTAAAATACTGAACCAATTTTCATGAAATTTGGTATGGAGATATTTTGATACCCGAGAAAGGACTTACTTTTTATCCCGGGAAAATGACGTAATCCCGGAAACACCACGGGAACGGGAACTATGCGGGTTTTTCTTTGACTGCGCGGGCGAAGCCGTGGGCGGAAACCTAGTAATTAATACTTGTTGAATAGTGGATGACTTTATTCAATGTCATTTAAAATCCGCCTCTTATGTTAGATTATGTAGTCAGAATTAACGACTATATCATGATAGTCGTTACGATAATTGGAGCAAATGATTAACAAGCTTGCTATAGGTACTATGTTTTACAAGTTTTGTATAAAATTATCGTATTATTTCTCCTATGTGTTTGCTTTTTTTTAATGTTATGGTAGAGATCGCTACCTAACGAAAAAGCTTTTTAACTAGGTTACGTAATTTCCAATTAATTGGAATTAAATTTCAATTTTTCTTGAATGAAACTACAAATGTAATCCCTACTAATATTATAAATGCGAAAGTAACTTTGTCTGTCTGTCTGTTACGCTTTCCCGCTTAAAACTTTCAACCGATTTTGATGAAATTTGGCACAGACAATCTTTAGACCCTGAGATAGAACATAGGCTACCTCTTATTGCGAAATATGTACCACGGGCGAAGCCGGGGCGGACCGCTAGTAATTAATATACTTTCACTCAACAATCTATTCCTATGAATTTATATCAACTTTATGCCTTATGTAAAAAAACTACCTTATACATAAAAAGCTTTAAACAAGCGAAAATTTTCGTGAAAGCATTCACAAATTTCAAGATAGGAAATCCTTACGAGTTATTCAAGTATTGCTGATGAAAATCTGTAATAATTTATATTTGAAATACTGTGATTTCGGTATTATTAAAAAAATATTTTACTTTGAATGTTTCTGCTATCCTACTAACGTTGTCAATATTTTTTTCGTTTTATATTTCTTAACTGTGTATACAATGAAGAATAAATAAATAAAAATGCGAAAGTTTGTGAGGAACTCTTTTACGAAAAAAACTACTCGACGGATTTTAGTAAAACTGTACAGTAATAAAGATTATACATCAGAATAACTAGAAATACTTGATTTTGGGTAAAACTACGCGTTAAAACATCTAGTACTGTATACATATTATGAATTTAAAAATACTTTCATATGTTACCTATATTACCTCATGGCTTAATAAATAATCTATCTCGTATTAAAGCTTGACACAAAATAAATAAAAAAAAAACTAACATTTACCACGATTCTTTAAACAGACTATACGTAGTAACAAGTCTTATATCGTGATAATTAAATCAAATTAAATTTTATAGGCTCACTTCCTGTGATGGACTGGTTTGAATGTCGTCTTATTAGTTATTACAGATAATTAATAACCGTTATCGAAATAATATGTTTAGGAAACTTTTTATTTGGCTAAATAATTATTATTAGAGCGTAAAAAGTGACTTTTTCGTTGGTTTAAAATTTGTTACTTAAAACTAGATTTTCAAATGAGCAATATTGTTCCTAGAGTTTTATCATTTTGTTTTAATTTGCCTCTTATGTTATAATATTTGAATTCATTTACTATAGAAATTAAAGATTTTAACGGAATAAATCGCGTTTAAAATCCGTTAGAATCTTTAAATTCGAAATCTGTAATATAATGTAATATTTGTATATTATACATAGTGCAAATCAAATGCAAAAAAGTTTGGTTTCCAAGTTGGTATTATAGGAATACATAAATATAGAAATAAAATTGAAATGCAGAAATAAATGGCCATATTCCTAAGAAATACACACATCAACACCGTCTAGGGATATTACGAATTTTTTTCAATTAACTAAAAATTTGTTATAAATAGAATGCAACTTAATATTTTTTATAAAGCCTATTTATTAGGCTATAGCTTAGAATAAAACAAAAACAGTTTTTTTGCGAAAATAAAATTTTATTTATAAAAAGACAAAAGGTGAAGTAATGGCAAAACTAACGACGTATGTGTTTTTTGAGAAAAAAGTTAAAAATAAAAGAAAATTATGCCAGTTTTTGCAATCATTCAGAAAATCAATAATCAGTGAAACCACCCATGACGTTAACAACCGTCCTGCAACGGTTTTTCATGCTTTGAATCAAGTTATCAAAGTCAAGCTGTGGGATATTGTCCCAGGTCCTGCTAAGATGTAAAAAAAGTTGCTCCTCAGTCACAATGTTTTCAGGAAAATTCCTCAAAGCCCTTCTTTGGAGCATGTCCCACGCGTGCTCTATAGGGTTTAGGTCAGGTGATTGCGCGGGCCAGTCTAAGACGGATATGTCGTGCTCCTGCAGCCACCTGGTTACCACTCGCGCTGTGTGCGAACGGGCGTTGTCGTGCATGAGCGTAAATTCTTGGCCCATTTGTAACCGATGGGGGTTGACTATTGGTCCTAGCACCTGGTCACGGTATTTTTCAGCCGTCATGGTATTTCTGATCCAAACGAGGTCTGTTCGTCCACCAACACGAATTCCGGCCCAAACCATAATTGTTCCACCGTGGTAAGGGTGGACTTCCTGATGGTGTAGTAGTCGACTCTCACGACCAGGAACTCGCCATACGCGTACTCTTCGTGAATCGGGATGGAAACCGAATCGAGACTCATCAGTAAACAGCACTACAGACCACTGGTTATCTTCCCAGAGCAAATGTTCACGAGCCCACTGCAATCTTCGTCCACGATTTCCTCGGCGTAGTGCTGGAGTACGAAGCGGTCTGCGAGCATGAAGATTAGCTTCATGCAGTCTCCTCCTCACAGTTTGGTCACTCACAAGCAACTGGTGCTCTGACTGGAGCCTTTGAACCAACTGCATGGCCGTAACATTTGGTTGCCTTCTTGCAGCAACTTGCAAAAATCTGTCTTGTCGTCGGGTGGTTATGCGCTTCCCACCTGAGTGTCTTTCAGCCACTTCTCCAGTAGCACGATAACGTGACCATAATCTCGAGATAACGTTCTGTTTTGTTCCAATCTCCTCAGCAACACTCCGTTGAGTAGCCCCAGCTTGGAGCATGCCTACTGCCCTTAACATTTCCTCTCTTGTTAAATGGCGCCGCTGCATGATGCGTACAGTGTCAAAATTTCGAAATTAATCGCTAACTTGTTGTAAAACACCAATAAATGACAAAAAAGAACCGAAAACTATAAATGGTAGGTAAAGTGCACCTTCGACCTTCTCTCTAGTTATGCCGCGCAAATCTTTTGTTTTTTCTTTAATTTCTTAAATTCAAATTTAGAATTATTTAAAAAGATTTATAAAATAAGCTTTCTTAAAATATTTTAAAACTAGCCAGTATTTTTTGAAATTAAAAACTTTAAACATAATATCCCTAGACGGTGTTGATGTGTATATTATTTCAATAGAAATGTAACAATATGGCTTGTAACACAATGAAGATTGAAATAACATTTATTTGGAATTTAATCTCCGTATTCACACTCTAGTGGTTCTTTAAGCAAACCCATAGAAATTGCTGTAAATATGAAATCGAATCTGATATTAAAGTTACAAGAATTGAATGAAATAGGTATTAAGATATTGCCTTTTTTTCACAGATCAAACATAGATAACATTTTTTAATTATAGTTTAGTTTGTGGATTATTATCTGATGAAATATAAAATTTCTATTTTAACTAGTGGTTCGCCCCGGCTTCGCCCGTGGTACCTACATGTTTAAACTATCCTATCTCTCAAGTTGGATCGAACTGGACATGGTGTGCGAATTTTATTATAATCGGTTAAGTGGTTTAGGAGTCCATTGAGGACAAACATTGTGACACGAGATTTATATATATTTATAGATTGTGTTTGTATGTAAGCTTATGATTTTGTTCCAAACTTTTATTTTAAACAAAAAGATGCCTTAAAAAATACAACAACATTTAATGATTAAGTGCAAATTAATATAATTTGATAAAATAGGTACATCAAGTTGTAAACGATCGTCGCGTCTTTTTATCTGTTTTTGGAGAAAATTATGCAAATGGCCGGATTGAGTTATTACACATAATTGTTAAGTAATTTGAATAAATACCACTTGTCAATAGGCGGGTCTGCTGAAGTCTTGTTCGCCATATTCCTCAGTTGAGCCACGTCCACACTGACCGAGTTTTGCCCAGCAATTGCTTCGCGAGGCGGCTCGCTCTGTGCGGACCTGCCTAAAGGATATTTTGTATGAAGGATTCATAAATCCAACTAATAGGTTCATAATTTATACGCGAAATTTGTAAGAATGTAACAGTTCGCGAAAGCAACTAAATGGATTTCATAAGTGGTTGCCTGTCAGATACCATTGCTTAGTGATAAGGCCGCCAATAATTGTGTGCTATATCATTCTTGTAGCATTTCGCTTCTCTTTTATGTGTGTACAATAAAGTGTTATAAATAATTCAAATTCATTTAAGTATTAATTTATGATCTAAGTTAACTACATAAAGTAGAGAATAACCTATATAATATTATGTTATCGTAATGTGATTGAATCTGCTTTTTTATTGAATGACTAGGGCCTTCATTGAATTACGACATTAAACATTGAATGATGACTACAACATATAGATAAGTAGGTACTAATGTACTTCATAATATAATACGACGAAGCTAAAGCCACGTGCGGAAAAGTATTTCGAAATAAATAGGTCAAGTATAAACGAACAAGAATTATTCATATATAATTATTCCGTGAATTATTGAATACTCATAACTAGGGCAGGGGTCGAAAGTAATACTTATAAGGACTTATGCTGATCCCATTTAATATATATAAGGAAACTATTTACAAAGAAATATAAGGAATTGCCACAATAATATATAGATACAATCAGTAGGTAAACTTCATACAACACGTTCGAAATGGCTCACGCACACAAGCAAGCGTGTTTACGAGAATCGTAAGGGTATTCTTATATCTTTCAATTTTGCTAATACAATTTGATATATAGATTGTCGTCAACACGCATGCGTCTGTGCGTGAGTCATTATGAACGTTTTGAATGAAGTTTCCCTACTGGTTCTATCTGTATACTGTGGAACAGCTTATTTGTACGAATAAAGAGAAATATATGCTATTGTTTTCCTTCAAGACCCAAGATTTCTTTTTATTATATCTAGTTATTGTCGGAAAACTGTTGACGTATCAAACATCTGTTGTTTAATAAAGGTATATTTTAATATCTGTGTTTGTTTCTGTTTTTATTAACATTTATATTTTAGTGTAAACGAAAACTCGTATTCAGTGTTGTCCAGTATAAGAACATTGCATGGAAAATTTTCGACGCACTAAGAACAACGAAATAATGCTCTACGCCTGTTTACACTAGAAGAATTTGACTTTAGTGGTGTAGGGCATTCGCTCGTTTCATGTAAATGCACCGTGAGAAGAATAACATATTATATTATAACAAAACAACACAAAAATCGATGATTAAAAGACGATAAGCCCAGTAACAATTTAATCAAATAATGTAACATCTTATTCCTTTACCTAATCTACAACTAAATGTCACAAATCTTATCCCATACTACACCAGTAAATCACTTTTACACAAATATGAGGGAAAAAAACAATAAATTAACTACTATCAATACAATCCCACATCTATTCACAGTATTAACTCAATCAAAGAAACTAACCATATCACGTTTTTAACTAAGATTCAACGATACAAAACAATAAAAAATCGGTTAAGCGCGAGTCGAACTCGCGATACTAAGGGTTCCGTACAAATAAGCATACATAAAAAGTAATTGGTCCCATACAATTTATGACAGTGCCAACAGTTGCTTAAACTCATTTTTTTATTATTTGTTGTTATAGCAACGAGAGACGAGCGACGAGTGGGAGCCGCTGGATGCAGGCCGCCGGTGACCGGGCGTGATGGAAAACCTTGAGGGAGGCCTTTGTCCAGCAGTGGACGTCCCACGGCTGAAACAATAGCAACATAAATACATCATCTCTGAAAATTTCAACTGTCTTTCTATCACGGTTTCATGGTATGCCTGGTGGCAGACAGCGAAGTCTCAATAAATAGGTTTTACCATTTCGCTACGGAACTTTAACAAAGCCGATCGTTACAAAAAGAATCACAAAAGCTTACGGGCCACGAATAAATCCCTCTAAATAAATAGATCTCGTTTGTTAGCTTTTAAAAAGATTAACAAAAACGCTATCGGAGGCTTTGTTATTTTTTTTTCGAACGGATATTGAGTATGTGTAATCACAGATTTATGATTAAGGTAGGTATAAAGATGTGTTTTGCGTATCTCTTTTTGTAACTATGTATGTTTAGTCGGGTTGTTGGTTGATTTATCTTTAGTAAATATTTTACACAATTACATTTATATAAGACCTAGTGAAGAGCTGTGCCCACGGTTTCACCAGCAGTGCTCCGCTCCTGTTGGTCTTAGCGTGATGATATGCCTTCCTCGATGAATGGGGCTCTATCTAATACAGAAATAATTCTTCAAATCGGATCAGTAGTTCCTGAGATTAGCGCGTTCAAACAAACAAAATCTTCAGCTTTATAATATTAGTATAGATTAGTATGGATATTCGAATACTTTATAACTGAAATTAACATTTATACAAGTTAGTGTATTTCCCAAGGAGTGTATTGGAGAAACACATCCAGAGAGAAGAGCCGGTAAGAAAGTCGATCAAGAAAGTATAGTTGTTCTTTTAAAATCAAGTCAAATTTACATCCTAATCCTGAATATGTCACACAAAGAATACGCAAAAATAACTTCCACAATAATTCATTTGAACAATCATTTCTGTCAGACGTGGACGGTACAAATACGAGAAGCTTACCAGACTTATCGACATGTGTAGAAGTTCAAGAATTAAATGAAAAAATAAAGAATCTTCAAATTCAACTTGAAAGTTCAAACAATGAAATAGAAGAACTTATATTAGAAAATAACATCTTAAACAAAAAAATTGTAGAACTTGAAAAGAAAATTTTACTTTTTAACAAAATTTATAATGAACCTAATAGCAGTACAAAGAAGAAGCAATTTAATTCATTAAAAATCACGAAAATTAAACGAAAAATAAATTTTGACAAGAATGAGGAATCTGAGGAACACCGAAGCATAAATGAAAATAAATTAAACTCTAAATACCAAGAGGCAAAAGCAATGGAAAAGAATGAAGGGATCAAAGAAAACCCAAAAAAGAGGATCTTCATTTTTGGTGGTCATCAGTGCAAGGGATTGGCTTCTTATCTTATTGCATCTAGAGTAAATTCTTGTTATGAAAAATTTGTCATATCATCAATCACAAAACCCTTTGCCAATACAGATACTATACTGGAATCATGTTATACAATGGAATTTAGATCTACTGATAGAATCATATTAAGTGTTGGGGAACATGATACAGACCCATTCAAATTTATGATCGAAACTGCAGCATTAGTAAAAAAATTGAAGCACATAAATATCACTCTGTTAGAAGTTAAAAATAATAGATATTTAAATGAAGTCCAAATAAACAATTATCTCAAACAAATCTGCTCGCTATTTCCAAACTGTAATTACCTAGTCTTACCCGAATATAACAAAAGAACTATTTATAAAAATTATCTCAAACAAATATGCAACAAAATAAATATATATATTGACTCTTATTATTACAAAAAGGAATTCTTGGTAGAAAAATCATGGCTTACTAAACTAAAAGATTCCAAAAAAATAACATATTCTAAAAAACCTTATATAAATCATCTAGCAAACAACGGAAACATATGTGAATTGCCCAAAAAAAGCTCAATTCTTTATTATCTCATAAGGAAACCAAAGACTTCTAAACCTCACGATAACATAACAGAAAATGAACAGGAAAAGTTTTTTCGGACTTAAAAACAACAGAATACAAACTTTAATACATCAGAACATAGCAGGTCTCTTAAATAAATTAGAAGTAATTGAACTCGCAGTACTAGAATTGGAAGAAAAACAAGAAAACAAAATAAACATTATCTGCCTAACAGAAACATTTATTAAGAGCGGAGAAGAATCAAATGTTAGGATACAAAACTACACATTGGCAACATCTTTTTCCAGAAAAAATGAAAAACGTGGTGGATCTTGTATTCTCTTGGAAAAATCCATACAATTTAAGGTCCTTGACATATGTAATCAATACTCAGAAGAGAAAATATTCGAATGTTGTGGAGTTGATATACCTCTATATAGGTGCTATATTATATGCATTTATCGAACACCGAATTCTACTACAGTACAATTCTTTAAAAAGCTTGAACTATTGCTACATAAAATAAATTTAAATCTAAAAGACAAGAAAAACATAATACTAACGGGTGATTTTAATATTGATATTCTAAAAAGTAATTATAATAGCAACCAACTTAAAAACATACTTAAAAACTATAATATTCGCATAAATATAAACAATCCTACACGACAGAATTCGTGTATTGATATCATAGCCAGTACATGCGAAAATGCTGAGGGGACAACTATGCAACTATTTTTATCAGACCACGATACCTGTCAAATATTACATTTTGAACTGAACACATTAGAAAAAAATAATAATTACTACTTCGTCAAATCACGTGATTACTCAATAGAAAATATTAATAAATTCAAACGATACTTAAATTGCCTCTCCTGGAATGATGTTTTTAGTGAAAACGATCCTAACAAAGCCTTTAATAATTTTCATACATTCTTTTGTCTTTTGTACAACTTATGTTTTCCGATTTACAAAAAAATCGTCAAATGTCGTGCTACAAGAATAAAATGGGCAACTAAAGGAATTAAAATAGCTAGTGCAAAAAAAAGGCAATTTCGGTATCAGTATTACAAAACAAAAAGAATGGACATGAAATATAATTTTAAATTTTACTCAAAGACATTAAGAAGCTGTATTGATTGTTCGAAAAGAATGTTAAGTGAAAAATACATAAAACGCTCTAATAATAAAATAAGAGCGACCTGGGATTTGATAAAAAATTGCCATTCCGAAAAAAATTTGACACCAAACTGCATTAACAAATTGAGAATTGATAACATGGACATTATTGAATCTTTGACTATTGCAAATAAATTTAACAACTATTTCATAAACTTGACTAATGATGACAAAAATGCAGCTATTAATAATTATTCTGACTATAGATATAATATTGACACAGTAAACAATAGTATATTTTTAATACCAACTGATATATCCGAAATTATAAACATAATACAATCACTCAAAAATACAAAAGCTGTTGGCTATGATTCTGTGTGTACATTGGTGCTTAAGCAATGTAAAAATAATATTGCACATGTCTTAGAGCATATTATAAATGAATGCTTTAACCAAGGCGTATTCCCTGAAGCACTTAAATTATCAGTTGTAAAACCTCTACATAAAAAAGGAAATAAAACCGAAATGGGCAACTATCGGCCTATTACCCTGATTTCAATTTTCTCTAAAATCTTTGAAAAAGCAATCTATAAGAGATTTTATAATTTCTTCAGTAAAAATAATGTCATCAATACTCAACAAAACGGTTTTCAAAAGAATAAATCAACTACGCTAGCTATCTTCTCAGTGATAAAAACAATTACTGAGAGTATTGATAAGAAACTACCTGTAACATCTATCTTCTTTGACTTATCAAAAGCATTTGATTTCGTAAACCACAATATTTTAACATATAAATGTGAGAAATATGGAATTAGGGGCCCGGCCTATGATTTGATAAAAAGCTATCTGGCAAATAGGAAACAATATGTGGAAATATTAAATAAAGATGAAAATCAGGAAATGATGGCTTACAAATCAGCATATCAACATAATAGATATGGAGTACCCCAAGGGAGTCTACTTGGACCGTTACTATTTTTAATATATATTAATGACTTGCCAAAAATAACGAGATATGACTGTATTTTATTCGCTGATGACATTTGTTTAACAATTCCTGACGATCTGAAAGAGACTAATTATAACGTGACTTTAAATAATTCTATTCATAATATAATAAGCTGGTTAAAATGTAATGGATTGACTCCAAATTTAACAAAAACAAAATGCATGCAATTTTTAAATTATAAAACGCAGAGATTTCCTATTAATATTAAATATAATGACGAACAGATACAACAAGTAAATAGTATACAATTTCTAGGACTACGATTGGACGAAAACTTAAATTGGAAACTTCAATGCGACGCAATGTGCTCTAAAATAAATAAGTTTGTTTTTGCTATAAGAAAATTAAGAAGAACTATTTCATACGAAGCTGCTTTAACTGCTTATCATGCTTATGTTGGCTCTGTCTTAAGATATAGCATTATTTTTTGGGGTAACTCGACAGACGCCATTAAAGTATTTATTGGTCAAAAAAAATGCATAAGAGCACTTTGTAACGCATTTCCTCTGGATTCCTGCAGACCATTGTTTAGGAGATGTAGAATATTGACGTTAACTGGAATTTATCTATTAGAGGCTGCTCTTTTCGTGAAAAAACATTACAAGATCTTCAATAGTGCAGGGGAGAACTGTCAACTTGGACAGAGAGACCCGACCAGGTTGATAATACCAAAGCACAGAACAACTTTATGTAAAAAAAATGCATATATCATGGCCATAAATATATTTAACGCCTTACCTAAAAATATAAGAGAGCTACCGTTAAATAGATTTAAGTTTAAGCTTAAAAACTGGTTAATTGACAAATGCTATTATAATTTAAATGAATTTTTTGATGCAAATATGTAATAATTTATTATAATTTATTTTAATTTGATTTGAATCTCTGTCATCATCGCTAATAAAATGTTTATAATTTATATTAAAATTTAAAATTTAAAAAGCACTGTAAAATTTAGTTAATGTAACTATTCGCATGCCAGCTGAGACTGGCGAATTGTGTAGAACATGTTCTCTCATAACACCAATGTATTACCACTTTTCTTGCGAATAAATTCATTTCATTTCATTTCATTTCATTTCATTTCATTACTAATAAAATGTAAAAATTTGTGAAGATCAAAGATGCATGTATAATATATGTATGGTTGTTACTTGTTCATGAATCATGATAAAACTACTGATTTGAATAAACTTTACAGTTATATAGGTTACTAGCTGTGCCGCGCGGTTTCACCCGCGTGGCTCCGCTCCTGTTGGTCTTAACGTGATAATATATAGCCTATATTACTCGTGGATAATGTAGCTTTCGAATGGTGGAAGAATTTTTAAAATCGGTCCAGTAGTTTATGAGCCTATTCATTACAATCAAACAAACAAACAAAGTTTTCCTCTTTATAATATTAGTGTAACTGCTCAGCGCGGTTTCACCCCCGTGGCTCCTCTCCTGTTGGTCGTAGCGTGATGATATTATATAGCCTATAGCCTTCCTCGATAAATGAGCTATCTAACACCGAAAGAATTTTTCAAATCGAACCAATAGTTCCCGAGATTAGCGTGTACAAACAAACAAACAAACTCTTCAGCTTCATCTATAAAACTCTTACAAAACTACAGGCACAGCTAGTTCTTAATTTATTGTGCAGTAGCCTAAATTTCTAATTAAAGTAACGGAAAATGACCGTTCTTCTAAAACCCCTTTAATTCAACAAAACATTAAATTACTTTTCAAATTACCACAGTCTGTAAAATACAGTGTGCAAACTCAAGAAATGCTCTCAAATTATATTATTCGAGCAACTGTAACACGTATTTACATTTCTTGTTGTACATTTTAGTTAAGTTGGACTCGAAGTTCTGTGCATTTATATGAAAACAGGAAATTCTGAGGTTCGCTAGCGCTGATAAATATATTAAGATGTTATTTTGTTGTGCTATTTTACATATTGTGTAATCTAGACATAAAAATTGAAATTTTGGTTTTATGGAATTCAAATACTTTATAAATAAATTTATAAAGAAAAGAAAAAATTCGATCAATAGGCGGGATTCGAACCCGCGTCCTCCGGTGCGTACGCTTGACCAATTTATCAGCCACCTGTGATCCCGATCAGGATTGCTCATCGATTTTTTTCTATGGCTCGTGATCGATTTTTTCTATTCGTTATAAATTTATATTCAACTAGTACTTTCCACCCGCAGCTTCGCCCGCGCAGTCAAAGAAAAACCCGCATAGTTCCCGTTCCCGTGGGATTTCCGGGATAAAACCTATCCTATTACCCGGGGTAAAAAGTAGCCTATTTCCTATCTCGGATATCAAAATATCTCTATACCAAATTTCATGCAAATTGGTTCAGTAGTTAAGGCATGTAATAGACAGACAGAGTTACTTTCATATTTATAATATTAGTATGGATGATGATTTTTTTATTTGAAAAATTCATTTGATTAGGTATATAATATGTGTTTTATTACAAGAGTTGTACAATTACAAGAGTTTTTATTTATCGATTGAATTAGTATGATTTATCCGCTACGGTAAAGTGTACAATTATGTAAATTGTAAAAATTAAGATTAATTTTTTTTAAGTATACATGGAGAAACTACACTCTAATATTATATTTAAAAACTTACCTATTTCATATTTCGTCACGAGAGTCACATAATTCTTGAATCTTGTCTATATCTCTTTATTTTTCTTTATACATCTGAGCGCTTATATTATTGAAGACTCTTTGTTGTTAGGCCTGAATAAAATATATTTTCTCATAAATTTCGTACAATACAAATCGTAAAGATTGTAAAAATGATAAAATATTTCATGCTTTTTTTACACAAAAACTACAGAACTGAAATTATTTATTAAATTAGCGTCCCTGGCTTCGCTTGTTTAGCTCGATATTAGTAACTAGCTGCGCCCCGCGGTTTCACCCGCATTGCTCTGCTCCTTTTGGTCTTAGCGAAACAGTTTATAGCCTATAGCCTGCCTCGATAAATGGGCTATCTAATAGTGAAAGAATTTTTCAAATCGGACCTGTAGTTCTTGAGATTAGCACGTTCAAACAAACAAACTCCTCAGCCTATTCATCTTATACAAAATGCAAAAGTGTGATTGATACAATATTTAGCATGCAGCCACGCGCACATATTTAGCATATAAGAAATGATTTTGATTAATTCTACCCTCAATAAAGGATATTAAAGTTTGTACCACTTTTTTTTTTACCACGCGGGCAGGCAACACAAGCATATAGAGTGAACAGGTACCTTCTGGGGAAGCGTGTACCATCTTAGACCACATCTCAGCTTAACATCAGGCGAGATTGTGCTCAAGCGCTTCCCTATTACAAATAAAAAAGATACTATTGATTTCATAAACATTAATCTATTTCCATACATTAAGAGCATTGTCGATAAATTTTCACATAATGTAGTGACTGCTGCACACAAATAGTTCATAATTTCGAGAAAGTTCCATTAGGCAAAGTTCACTGTTATTACAAGTTTCTGCGTTAAATTTATAGTGAATTGAGTTATGTGACGATTATGTGACTTGAATACAATACAATTGCTTTTTGTATTGTATTGTATTCATGTCTAGTTATATTATTTTACATATACATACCCATTATTTAACTTTTATTTTAAAATGTAGCTTTATCATCATGACCTTTAGATCGCGGGGGATCGCGGGGACCGAATCCAGAAATTGCGTAACGAAAAACCTCACGCTCCCCACTCCGACGGGCGGAGGTGTGGCTTGAAGGCATGCTATGCAATAGCTTTACCGGCTTACCGCGGCATCCCCGAGTGCCACACGTATTTTTTTACGTTTTAGTTTAAAGTATGCTTTGAACTGACGTTTCCAAAAACGGAGCTTTACTCAATTTGTATCGTTTTGTTTTCTCTCTAGGTATATCTAGTTTAAAAATGTTCTCTATCTGTGTATTATATCAATATAAAAACTTTTCTATAAAGCCGAGTTACATAAAAATTTATGAGTTTGAATTTAGTTTATAATAAAATAATAGTTTAAAAAAACTAAAAAACACGCTTTTTATAGAAAACCGAACTAAAAAATAGAAAATTTTATCAAATTAGTGTATTGTCATCGGTCCTCAATAAATCTACAAAGTTTGAACGAAATCTGGCCGTTTAAAGTGGGTCAAAATCGCGCCCAAAGAAGTCGGTTAGAAACAAACATACAGGTGAAGCTAATATAAAGCGTGTATTATGAGAACATTTCAATTTTATCCTTCAGTTTTTTGTTTGCACCAACTTTTGTCGAGAACTAAAAATTATAACTAAAAATACTTGCACTGGATAGTCTATATAGTAGATATATTATAATATCTTAACACAACTATTAGGAAAGAAGTATCAATTGAGAATTTTGCAAAAATGGTTCCTCTCGAAAATATCCTGATGGATGAAATCGGCATGACGTAACCAAAAAGTGTGAAATGACATGTGAAATGGCCTAAACCCTTGTAGGTGTCACCAAAATGGAAAAAATAGACTCAGACATATATCTACTAGATTTCCGCCCGCGGCTTCGCCTGCTTTGTTTAAAACCTAATAAATTATATACTAAAACCTTCCTGTTGTTTCACTCTTTCTTTTAAAAAACACCTCATCTAAATCGGTTCTGTAGTTTTAAAGATCTAAGCATACATACATACAGATAGACGTGGGAAGCGACTGCTTTATACCATGTAGTGAATAGTTAGAAATTACTTGTTGCTTTCTTGTTCACTTTTCGTAACTTGCCAAAACTAATCGAGCTTATTGTAGCATATTAGCGTGCTTAACTTATTTATTATTTATTTATTTATTTAACTCTTAAATAGTTGTACAGATAGGTAACCTTAGAACTACTTACTTATAGATAGAACAGACTACAAGTATTTTGGTGGCCTTATCACTTAATAGTGAACTCTTCCATTTATATTAAATCTAAATATCTATACTTTTTATAGTAAAGACAGGTTAGATATTTTTCGAGATCTTATTTATAATGAAAATTTTAAAGAACAGGAAAATTCCATCCAAAAACATCGCACAATACTGAAAATTAAACTCATTTCTTTTATATATATTTGTATGTTTACGTTTATCTGTATGTCCAGAGTACACAGCTAGTTTAAATAAATAAATAAGGCATCTTATAACATGAATTCTAGTTGTATTTGTGCCTTTTTCTCTCATATGCGCAGAAATAAACGGTTCAAGGCCTCGTTCAAGTAATTTCCGCAGCTCAAGCTTTTAAGACTAAGTAATACGTGATTAAAAAACCTTTTTCAGATTATGTTTTAGTTCTTATGTATGTGATAACAAATAAGGTATGGTTAAAATATGAAACCTAATGTTTTGAGTAGAGTAATCAAATCTAGTAGATCAACGATGAACTCTGTCTTCATTAAATTTGGAATTAAGATACAAAAAAAAGAAGCAAAATCTTTATAATATAAAAATGAATCGCAAAATGTGTTGGTAAGCGCATAACTCGAGAACGGCTGAACCGATTTCGATAATTCTATTTTTATTATATTCCTTGAAGTACGAGGATGGTTCTTATGTAGAGAAAACGTAAACATGTACCACGGGCGAAGCCGGGGCGAACAGCTAGTAATACTTAAATAAATAAGTTCATAATATAATTTTATAATTTTTTTATTGAAGTAAAATTTATAATCAAAGCAGTTGCAGTGGTAGAAAATTTAGCTTGTACCATCTTAGTACCTACCTTGTAGATTATCTATAGGTACAAATTTTATAAAGCTGAAGAGTTTGTTTGTTTGTTTGCACGCGCTTATCTCAAGAACTACTGGTCCGATTTGAAAAATTCTTCCGGTGTTAGATAGCCCATTTATCAAAGGCTATAGCTATCTATATCATTACGCCATGATCACAGGAGCGGAGCACTGCGGATAAAACCGCGGAGCACAGACTTTATAGTATGAATTTTCAAAATGACAGAAATTTTAATTTTCCGTATCTCATTTTAATTTAATTTCAAAAAAGGATAAAATAGTAAAACCTCTTTCTAGGATCTGTTCATAATTAAATCTAGAATAAATTTTATTTACTTTATAAAGACTTTAAACGTACAATAAACAGACCTACATAATACTTATCTAGATTAAAACAATATTAAAACGTTAGTTTTATTAAAGCTGTGTTTAAACAATGAAATAATTAACTTACCCGTTGTTTATTATGTTTATAATGTTCCTTCCATTTTGTTGAAAAGCAGTATTTTCCCGTGTTATTAAGAGAAAAATGAACGAGAAGTTTATACAATATATTGTACAAAATAAACAGTCGAATGAGTCTGATATTAAATTCCTCTTTTGTGCCAAATACATTACAAATAGCTCGGCTATATTACGTCTCTGCAGAGAAGTGAATAATTTTGGCTCAAAGATTGTATAGGTACCTAAAAGGCTGCGGCGTTCTTGGACAAAATATGTTGATACTAAGTCTTAATAGTATCTTCTATAATAATGGTGGGATTTAGTTCTGTAAATGACTACCTACCTTGAAGCTTAGCGTTACTAAAAAATGCGAAAGTTACTCTGTATGTTTATACGTGTGTAACGCTTTCAAGAGTAAATTAATTCGATTATTTTAATTAAGGGAACATGATGATGGAATTTATCTTTCGAAACAAGAGCTTCTTTTTGTCTTACAAATTTATTTGACACTAATTATAGTACTATACGCATGGATTACCATCCGTTCAAAAGTAACCTTCCTGAAAGGTCATATTAAATCAAATTGGTAAACTAGGAAATCTGTTATTATTACATATAGTTAGTATGTAAATGTCAAGATTTAAACTTTATATAAGAATATAGGCTATATTATTATGTTAAGATATTATATCTAAAGAAAGATCTATTATAATACAGGTAGAGTTTAAAAACAACGGAAAGGGGAAATAATATAAACAAAATTTGATTCAGATTTATTTTATCTAGCTCTAAGTCTAAGTAAGAACTAACTGTAACAGGACTTACACACATTTAAACTAAATAGTGTTTTGCTTAGTTTTCCCAAGTCCGAATGTCAGCGGATAAGTTTGGTGAGTTTAAGTTGCAAGTTTTGTCTCCTAACTTAGTTTGGAAGCAAACACTATTTATCCAGTTTTGTAAACCTGTTGATTTTTATCATTGTTTCAAAATGTTTATTTTTTAATGAAAACACTGGATTTTTTTTTATAAATATTTGCCTAGAACTTCTCTTCTCTGGCTTCTTTGCTTATGTTAATAACTAGCTGTGCTCCGCGGTTTTACCCGCAGTGCTCCGCTCCTGTTGGTCTTAGCGTGATAATTATATTATATAGCCTTTCTCGATAAATGGTCTATCTAACACCGAAATAATTTTACAAATCGGACCATTAGGCTGGTTGCGGAGCTTGACCGACCAGTGCGTACCGTCGGTCCTGACGCTACGCATCAACAATTGTATGACTATGACACTAATGCGCATGACAATACGCGTGCGTATGGTCGGTCTAGCTATGAAAGGTTTTATGAATTTCCATACATATGACAAGCGCGACTGACGTACGCACTGACGGTCGGTCAAGCTCTGCAACCAGCCTTAGTTCCCGAGATTATCACGTTCAAACAAACAAACTCTTAAGCTTTATAATATTAGGTTAGATATAGTCACATGTTATTTTTTCATTGTAAAAACTAAAATAAGAGTATTCTGGAGAATAAATAAAATATTATATTCTCAGTTATTATTCTAGTTCGATTCGTATTATCCTCTCCTCCTATACATACACGCCTTCGCTTCGCTTTAACTTAAGCTAAGTTAAAGCGAAGCGAAGGCGCGTTAAAATATTTGAATTATAATTAAAATATTTTATTGCAGCGAAAAAAAAACGCTTTATTTTGATGCTTAAAAAACTCTTTAAGGGCCGATTTTTCAATGCTTGGATAAAACTTATTCGTCGAATAATGTATATAACTACCATTTTAAAAACGTATTGTAATTGTCCGTATTTGACAGTTTACGTGACATTTTAATATTATCGTGTAATACTTTATTGGACGGATAAGTTTTATCCAAGCATTGAAAAATCGGCCCTAAAACCAGTAAGTAGTATATTCCATACTAATACTATAAATGCGAAAGTAACTCTGTCTGTCTGTCTGTTACTCAATCACGCCTTAACTACTCAACCAATTTGCATGAAATTTGGTATAGAGATATTTTGATACCCGAGAAAGGACATAGGCTACTTTTTACCCCGGAACATAAGATAGGTTTTATCCCGGAAATCCCACGGGAACAGGAGCTGTGCGGGTTTTTCTTTGACTGCGCGGACGAAGCCGCGGGTGGAAAGCTAGTATATATATATATTATCGAAATACTCAAATCTATTAAAAGTCTATAAAAAAGGCGAATGAACGAAATTTAAAATAATCCAAATTAATTTATGACGTCACGTGTGAGGATTTTTCGAGTGTCGTATAATATTTCAATTTTCGGCTTGCACATACAGATAATAAATTTATTTTAATCCAATCCCAATGAAAAGTGCACTTTAAAATTGAATATTAATTCAATTTATTCGAAATCTTCGATAATTATTGTTCTATCTGTCTCTTCTACACGTTTAAACTTTAAACTACCGATTTTAATGAAATTTTGTACAAATATAGTACTTTAAGACCTAATAAATGCGGGTGAAGTCGCGGTTGGAAAGCTACCTAGTATAACAAATTATTTATTTATCTAGCCATCAAATTGAGTATTTACATTTCTATCTTCAAGTTATTTTTTGTTCGTTTCAAGTTCTTTAGGTAGTTTCTTACTGCTGCCCTGAAATAATATTCCAAAAACCCCATAGGCACCCTTATGTGTTTATCCATAGAAAAAGGGTTTCCGGTACTTCAAATGTGTTTTCTTTTCCACTTTAGAACAATAATATCATTATGGATTGTCCATTTTACCTCGAGTTGTGTGTACATTTTTATAGTGTACGCGGAAAGAATGTATGCAACCATAATACTACCAAGTAAAAAGTAGGTACCTACTTACAGTGAAAAAATAATAAAAGTAAAAAGTAAAGTTAATATTGCGGCATTTGAAACAAATGTAGAGCAAAATATTAAAAAAAAATCCGAGCTCATTGATTTTATAATTTTTGAATATTTAACAAAACACCATAATAGAAAGACCTATGCGAAAAAATAACTGTATAAAAAATAGGACCTTTTAAAAAATAATAACGTGTGATAACTATTTAATAAATTGTGATATAGGTAAATACGTGTAGAATACTAAATGTTCGACATTTAGTATTCTACACGTATTTAAATGAGCATCATGGACATTGTAATAACAACAACTTTAGTAACTGCATTCTTGCAAATAAATGTAATTTGAATTTGAATTGAACATAACCCGTTTACTAATACAATAATCAATATATGTAGTTGTATAAACATATACCTACTTACGAATATAATCATCCTTGTAAAGCCAAATGCAAGGAAACACTAGCAGGCTTAAAACACACTCAAAAGCAGTGCATGCATTCGGCAATCCACTCAACGTAACGCTAACAAAATTCCGTTGAATCCGACAGATCTAATATTCAAACACAAATATTCATTCATTCAACTAGATACACTTCGAAAGCACTTTTGATTTATTATGTTTGTATGCTGTATCACTCAGGAATAATGTAGGTTATATTGTGAAGTTTATAAAGAATCGAAAAATTCGATCACGAGGTGTAATTCGAACCCGTCTTTTTGCCATACCAGGTGGCTAGGCGTTGACTCGGTATGGCAAAAAGAATTAAAAGGCGGATCTCGCCACTTTATCGATTTTTTTCTATTATGTATTAATTTTCTCATAGGTATTTTTAAAGCATTTGAATGTTATTAAACGAAATATTAAAGAATATAGATTTCTAATAGTGGAAGAATTTTCAAAATATATTGAGTAGATAATTTTTGAGATAATCCATTAAAAACAAGCTTTAGCTTTAGCTTCTTTTTTTAAAAAGGAATCTTTCTTGTTATTAATATTAATATTATAATTGTTTGTAAATACCATTTCTATTACTCCTACGGAGAAAATTAAAACAACAATAATTTTCCTTTATTTACAGCTATAACAATTTTCAAGAAACTTTAATTACATTATAGAACAGTGACTAAAATTAGCTTCTTAATAATACTTTAACTCCATAAGGAATAATAATTACACTTGAAGAGAATAAATTGTATGTGTGGGATGGAAGTGGGATAGTAATAAGTGATTGATTTTGGGCATCTTGTGATAAGGGACAATATTATAATTACCTACCTAACTTGTTAATAACATGGTTTTATATCATTCAAATCTATACTCTAAGAAATAACACGCGAGGCCGGGTTAAATATTAATTTGAATATAATAAGAATGTACTGCGATTCTACACAGCTACCTAATTGATGTAGGTAGTTGATAACAAAACGCAGCAAGTCAACGACTATTAGCAAAGTGAAGGTAGTTGGGTCGAACGTCGTATAAACAACGTCCGAGCCCCTAGGCACGATTCGTACGAATGCGCGCCGAGACAAAGGAAAGCGGCTTTTTATAGTATTCGACAGCTAAATGTTCAGACTTGAAATAATGACAACTATGTTGAAAACTATTCATCCACAAAAATATTAAATCAAAAGTTACGTCTAACAATACATAATATTATAAAGCTGAAGAGTTTGTTTGTTTGTTTGAACGCGCTTATCTTAGGAACCACTGATCCGATTTAAAAATTATTTCGCTGTTAGATAGCCCATTTATCGAGGAATGCTATAAATTATATTATATCACAATAAGACCAATAGGAGCGGAGCAATACGGGTAAAACCGCGAGGCACAGCTAGTGCTTTATAAATATACATTTCAAAATAATAGAAAAAATTCGATCACGAGGCAGAATTCGAACCCGCTTCTTCTGCCAATGAGTCCCTTAGACACAAAAAGCTGAAATAATTTTTACGATTGCTCTGGCGGGTTACCGGTGGCCGAGGCCAAGGCGTGTGTTGCCCCTTATTGCATACACATTACACATGTAAACATACAGATGAAGATAATAAAAGCGTGTTAAAATAGAACTTTATATTGTTACATTTTTTCTAAGGTTTCCATTAATAAACCACCGTTAAATAAGCATTATAATTAACTCAAAAGTAATTCAACAAAATGGTGGTTTATTTTAAGTATTTCTCTGTCCCGAACCCTGTTGAAGCGTTATCATAACAGACGAAATTTATGAAAATTTAATTAGCTTGAACTTCCTTGTTTTTAAGTATTTCAAATTAACAGTCGAAATTTTAGGTAACACAACATTTCTGTGTAATTTGGACCAAAATTGGAAATAATTGGAGAAAAAGAAAATATCTCCGCCTTCATTCATTACACATGAAATAATTAATAAAATTTACTATGTCTTTGACTTATTCCAGCTTGCAGGGTTTGATGTCCAGTCGAAACAATTTCAAACAGTCTCTTGTAGGCACAGTACAGTTATTTTTTATCATCTGTACGAAAAAAAAAAACTAACCTACTATCTCAACAGTATTGTATAATGTATTATTGTATATTAAGTACCCGGGGCAGTATCATAACCTCTTATTCCCAGTCAGTTTACGCCGGGAATTGAACTGACTGACAAATCACTACATAGTATAAAACAAAGTCGCTTTCTCTGTCCTTATGTCCCTATGTCCCTTTGTATGCTTAAATCTTTAAAACTACGCCACGTATTTTGATGCGGTTTTTTTAATAGATAGAGTGATTCAAGAGGAAGGTTTTAGTATATAATTTATTACATTTTAGACAAAGCGTGCGAAGCCGCGGGCGGTAAGCTAGTATCATAATAAAGCATTGCTGGTTATTGCGTTCATAATATGAATTTGCCAGTCAGTTCAATGCACGGCGTAAACTGTCTGGAAGTAAGAGGTCATAATACGGCCTTTGGTTATTTTTTTACTTGTTTTCTGTTGTTTTTAAGATTTAATAAATGCGTGTGTTTTCCTCTTTCCTCGTACATATCTTCCTATATCAATACACATTCCTTCAAACACGAATTAATCTTCCAAATGACGTCACATTCGCATTTAATTAAAACTCGCTCACAATACTTGAATATATTTTATCAGAGATTAATATCGTTGCTAATAACGTCATCCATCACGGAATGACAAACGGCGATTTAATAAAGCGAATGTTATTTGGAATGCCCTTTTCCGAATATTCGTATCATATTCGTATTACATTTGTATGATATTCGTATCAATATATTGCTTCATTTGTGCTATTAACGGTTATGAAGGTGTATTTGTATTAATTTCTGACAGTTCTATAATCTATCTTCTATATAATAAAAATGAATCGCTAAATGTGTAAGCGCAAAACTCGAGAACGACTGAACCGATTTCGTTAATTCTTTTTTTATAATATTCCTTGAATTACGAGGATGGTTCATATGTAGAGAAAAAGTAAATATGTACCGCGGGCGAAGCCGGGGCGGACCGCTAGTATACCTATAAAATGTTTGAGGGTAGAGTCATTATTATTGCAATACTAAAGGAAAACTTTTAATTAGGTACGTAAAAGTTTCACCAGTACCTATAAATTAGTTTTTAGTTTTTTTTTAATTGTGCCTGAAATAAGGTAATACAAAATTTGGTGCCCAAATGCCTTCGTCGTTAGCATTATAACAACTACATATTTTTATAAAACAATGATGTAAGACAAATAATAGATTGTACTTAGGCAATAATATTATGATAAGAAAAAAAGTGTATATAGGTTACCAACACAACATTCGATCTACAAAAACGGCACACACGCACACACGATTAGATGTCAAAGTAAGATAACATCATTTATGATATATAACATCATATCATGAGCGAAAAAGAGACAACTTCTAATAACTATATAGGTATTCAAACTTTCCTCCAGAATACTACAGCGTGTCCCACTATTGGTATACTAAGCGCGAAGGGGGTTTTAGTTTTGCATACACTGATCACGTTAAAAATAGTTAAACATCAAAATTAAGTCATAAAAATCCTATTTTTTTCTCCAAATCCATGTTTTCTTCTCTAGCTTCGCGCAGCCGGCTTATACGGCATCGCTAATTTGAGCATTAATTTGTCTATGAAAACATAATCTTAAACGATAGCTCACGTGCGGGTGGCAAAGTTGGGCGGGTTGCTTGTTATGGGTACACACTACACATAGAGTTTTAAGAATTCATCTATTTGAAAAAAAATGCATCTGGAATTTTATAAGTATTTTTTACGAATTCAGCGTATGCAAAACTGTAACCTCCTTTGAGCTTATTATACCAACAGTGGGACATCCTGTATATTCAAACTTTCCTCCAGAATCACTCTATACATATAAAAACGGCATCAAAATCCGTGGCGTAGTGTTTTTTAACTATGTAGTAATTTAGTTGATGGTACATCTAGTTCCTGTGTCTATGCCTGACAATATATAGGTACCTATTGGTACATAAACCATCTAATGAAATAATAATCGACGTGAAATCTGTGACATGACGTAAGATATTTCCCTAGAGTCTTCTTGATATCTCAATTTCCGAACCGAAGATGATACAATATTATGCCATTAACTAATTACAAATGCGTGATATTTTATTTATTATAAACTAGCGGTGCGCCCCGGCTTCGCCCGATGTACCTACATGTTTACGTTTTCTCCCCTTATGAACCATCCTCATACTTCAAGGAATTTTAAAAAATATGAATTATCGAAATCGTTTCAGCCGTTTTCGAGTTTTGCGCTTTTTAAGATTTTTTTTAATTATTATAAATGTGATCAATCAGTTTGTGAATAATTGCAGGATATATTGATTAAAAAATGAAGAGACTAAAAATGATTAAATGATTCAATTGGAAAATGTAATTGATATTATGATTGATTACGTTGGAATGTTGTTGACGATCCTGCTGATATTATAAACGGAAAAGTTTGTATGTTTGTATGTATGGATGTGTATTGTGTACGTTTGTTAGGTTTCAAGAAAAAACTGCTAGTCGTGTTTGGATGAAAATTTACAGAAACAAACTTTATACATCAGAAGAGGCTTCGACCGCGGGTGAAATCGCGCGGCACAGCTAGTTATGTCATAGTATGCTTTTTCCCTGCTCTAATATAAACACATCATCATCATTCTTCTACTATTATAAATACGAAATATTTGCAAAGATACCTCTATTACACAAAAACGGCTGATCGGAAATAGGTGAAATCTATATAATACTAGTGGTCCGCCCCGGCTTCGCCCGTGGTACATATTTCGCAATAAAAGGTAGCCTATATCCTTTCTCGGGCATCAAAATATCTCCATACCAAATTTCACGCAAATTGGTTCAGTAGTTTAGGTGTGATTGAGTAATAGACAGACAGACAGAGTTACTTTCGCATTTATAATATTAGTATGGATATAAAAATAAATCCCGTTTTCCTTGGTCACGGCATCACGCGAGAACGGGTGGACCGATTTCGGTAATTCTGTTTTTATTATATTCCTTGAAGTACGAGGATGGTTCTTATGTAGAGAAAACGTAAATATGTACCACGGGGGAGGCCAGGGCGGACCGCTAGTTATGAACATAAATACGAAATTTTTGGTATTGTAATATTAGCATTTACTATATACGAATTCAAGACATTTAGCCAGATAAGGGAAGGAAATTCAAGTACCATTCAACTACGATTCGATGTTCCCATAAAATCGATTACAGAGTCTCTGATATTTTCAACAGCTGTCGATTGGCAGTATGTAAATTTTATGCTCGAAGCGTCCTTTTGAAGGGATAATATTATCATCTACTGGAAATCTTTGATAAGATTAAAATTAAGCTTATGTTTGAGATAATTTTTTCATGCATTTTAAAATAGTCAGAATGTTTGTGAGTACCTGCTTATGTACAAGATATGATTAGAATAATTATTAAAATCTTATGTATATAGTAATAGTTATAAATTATTATATGTACATATATTATGTTAGTCTGTAAGGTATTTATTCTATGGGTCTGTAAAATCTGTATTTATTGTCCGTCACTTTTTTTTATTTTTTTTTATAGTTAAGCGGGCAAACGAGCAGGCGGGTCACCTGATGGAAAATGATGCCCGCCGCCCATAATTATTCGCGTTGTCAGGGGCACCGCGAATGTGTTGCCGGCCTTTAAGAAATTTATATGCCCTTTTTTTGAAGGTCTCCTTGTCAAAGACGTTTGGAAACACCTCAGATGGTAATTCATTCCACAACGATGTTGTTCTTGGCAAAAAATTCCGGAAGAATCGCACTGTAGTAGATCGCCATGTATCCAGATGGTGAGGATGATACTTAAGTTTGTGACGCGAAGTGCGGTTGTGGAAATCAACCATAAATCACCTGAATTAAATGTAATAAATATGTAAATAATAAATTATTTACACAACTAAAAACTACTTTTTAAATAACAGTACCTACATTGAAGATATGTATAGGAGTGAGAAAATCAGAAAAACTATTTTTTTACTACGTAAAAAACATACCTACGTTACGTACGTTATTAAATTCAAACAATGCTAAATGTAATTTATGTATTTTAATCTTTTGTGTATGTTTGTGTGCGAGTATGTCTTCGTGAATATCAGAAACGACTTCTCTTATTATTATTGTGATATAAAAATGTGAATAGACAATATATTCAGCATTTTAGGGCTTTTAAATATATTCACAATATATTATGCATTAATTAATAGTTTATACCACAGATTATCTAATAGTTCCTGTGCAACTCTAGTTTCCATACTCCACTTTGTATTTAACTAAATAATGCAATTGTTTGGAATTTGAAATTTATATGTATTGTTATAAAGCTGAAACAGGTTAATAATCATAGATTGGTTATTACGAATTTTGTGATAGCACAAATTGCTAAATAAGTACCATGGACGAAGATTATATTCGTCCATGTAAGTACTATGGTTCATTAAATATGGTCAAAATAATGAATACAATATTTGCGATGATTTAGTCAACTAGTAGGTATATCTATACCTAATCCATACTAATATTATAAATGCGAAAGTAAATCTGTCTGTCTGTCTGTCTGTTACTCAATCACGCCTAAACTACTGAACCAATTTTCATGAAATTTGATATGGAGATATTTTGATACCCGAGAAAGGACATTAGCTACTTTTTATCCCGAGAAAATGACGCAATCCCGGAAATCCCACGGGAACGGGAACTATGCGGGTTTTTCTTTGACTGCGCGGGCGAAGCCGCGGGCGGAAAGCTAGTATTTTATATAAATAATGTTTTATGTCCACTACCTGTTTATGAATTTACTCATATAGGTATACAAGTACAGGAAGAAAGTTATAATATGTAGATATACTATGTATATTGCTTTCAAATATTATGTTTTAAGCTATTGCATAGCTTCTATCGCGGGCCTTGAGCGCCGGGGACCGAATCGAGAAATTCCGTAACGAAAAAACCTCACGCTTCCCTCCGACGGGCGGAGGTGTGGCTTGAATGTATGGGAAATACTCCTGAAATAAATCAATTTTATTTATTTATTTATTTTATTTATAGCATGCAATAGCTTTACCGCGGCAGTCCCCGAGTGCCACACGTCGTTTTTTTTTTCAATAATAATGACTAAAAATATTGTATGAACAGAGCAATAAAAGTTTAAACTGAAAAATAATGGCTCCACAAAACAATCCTACTGATATTTCAATGCTATAGACAGAATGGCTCGAAATTTATTTTATCCGCAAACGTTGAAATCATAAATTGAAATATTACTGATTCAGCATGAGTACGACAAACCCATTCTCATACTCGAGCTATCTGCTATTAGAAACTGTATAAATTACATTACCACTCGAGTATGAACGTAAATTCACTCCTCCTTTAAAAGCCGCACATAAAATTCAATGTATAACGAACTGAATTGAAAGCACTCTCGACCGAAATACGTAGTCTAAATTCGGTTGTTTTACTCCGATATACATTCCTTACAATGACATGTATATATAAATTATACAGTACATTACGTATCATGTACGCTCCGCAGCTTAGTACACATTTGGTTAGCGTATAAAACGAGCAATGTAAAAACGTGTTATTTAAAACACATTGGATATTTCATGTAGTAAAGGTGGAGGTAACTTTTGCTACAACTCCTGTGACTTTGACTTTGAAGGTTTTTGACGGCAATTTTCTGGAGAATTTTCGATAGTTTATTCGCGTTAGGACTTTTTAAATTCTTGGAAAAAGTGAGAAAGATAGTTCGGATCTTGTGAAACAAATATTGGGGTATTAAAATGTGGAGGAATATAAATGATACGAGTTTCGAAGCGCTTAGTGATTGAGTCTGAAATAAATCGTATTAATAGTAATAAACAATTTAATTGTCACTGTTATTTATTTGTTGTATATTTTACCTATGGGAATTTTATATCATCGATAATTGTACACAATATAACAATTCAAAGATACATTTTAACTCAATTGTTAAGATTTGGTTAAATTGATGGTTTTTATGAAAAAATTTTTTTTTTCAAATCAACTGTTTTCTCTGTCTAAATATCAATTAAGATTGATCAAGACAAAAAAAATCGGGTTTGACACACCCCGCACCAGAGCTGACGTAACTAAAAAAACAATCAAAGACCATTATTTCTAAACATAAGCAAAATAAATAGTATTACCAAAATGACCATAAACTATCAAATATTAAGTAATGAGGTGTATTTAATATAATTAATTGGGTCAACGCTATTCTGGGGTTTCAACCGGCTACAATAATGTACCTATACCACAAAATGTGCCACAAAATTCATGCTTTTATAACACAATATGTTAATTATGAAATTGCGTTTATGTTAGTTTTTGACGTATTTTCAATGGAATAATATTGATAGTTATAGATGTGTTTATCAATTAGTTTTAGGGCGAAGATAATTAGGTATAGGTATATCGAAATTCTATTTTATTTTTGGAGTAAGATTTGTAAAGAATCTTCATTTAAATGATAAAGAACATTCCTAAGCCCATCATGGTTTTAGAGAAATTTTAATATGTTATAGTTTTGAGCCTTTAATAGTAAAGGCTATTAAAGGCTCAAAACTATAGTAAAGTAAAGCCATTTAAACACACACACACACATGCTATCTCACATTTTTAATTTAAATGTAAAAGTTAATTGATCAAAGTTCCTTTTCTGTTCAACATAAACAAAATTATTAGTATTCTGCTAGAATGTTATAGCCTTTAACATTTTATACATTTCATATTCCAAATATTCAATAATTTGAAGTCTATTGAAATCAAATTACTTATGTGTACTTTCACCACAGAATACATAATATGTAGTAGCTAAACGCTACAGAACGGACACTCTCCGCCTCCCGCCAAAATTAAACACTTACCTCACCCCGCACGATCAGACATAAAATGGTCCATATTTTTCTACAGGGACGCGACGATAGGGCGTATTCAGAAAGAAAGCTTGAAACTTGTAAGCGCTTATCGGCGCTTGTCAATGCTGGTTCGTTCTACACAAATTTTATATGGCAGCCACCAGCATTGTTGAAGCTTGTCGGAACTTATCGGCGCCGATCAGCGCTTATAGGCGCATGTTCATATATTTTCCTGCGCAGGTTACCAGCGCTGACAAGCGCCGATAAGCGCTTATAAGCGCTTATAAGTTTCAAGCTTTCTTTCTGAATACGCCCATACGCAACGAAGATTGACAACATTAATCAAATTGACTTAAAGTAATTTTATTATTTTGGATTTGTGATTATCGTTTTTCGTAGAAAATGGTTAGATATTGTGCTGTTTACGGATGTATTTCATCAGAAAAACGCGAATTTTTTTTTACGCTAGTCAAAAATGTGCCAACCATAAAGCGTTAACACACACATTTGCAGTCTCTACAGTGTGACTGTCAAAACGATAATTTTGTATGGAGTGTCCGGGGTGTGCTTTCACATAAATTCACAATAATATTAGCTTTGATAAGATCGACAATAGAAATTGCTCAATAGCTGGGTCCACACCGGACGATCCACCGCGATCCGATCGCGCGCGGCAGCCGCGCGATCCAAAGATGCGGGCGGTGTGGACGTGCCGCGCGCGATCCATGCACGCGTTTTGCCGCGCGCGATCCCTACCTCGTGCGATCCGTTAGCGGGCGGTTTTTGTACCCGCTTCAAAGGTGCCTCAGTTGCGTGATGCGCGCGGTGTGGACGGTTGTGTTTTGGTTCGCGCGATCCACCTCACCTCAGAAAGTCATGGATATCTCGGAAAGTCGCCGTCTGATATCGTTGTACAAAAAAAAGTCTCTACAACCTCACAATTATCCAGCTCCAATTCCACAAATATCACCGACTTATTCATCGCAGTCCCAGTTTCAGAAACCTCAGGATTATTCACTTTCTCATTCACCACCAAATTAAATAAGTACCTACCTATATCATGTTTTCAAAATATAATAATTATTGTAAACACTTCTTTAAAAATATGATTGAAATACACTAATTTTTTATTGAGTAAAAAAGTATGGTTTTACTTACCTTTACATAATCATTTAACAGGTCAATGATGGCTTCACAAACTTCAGGAATAATTAATGATATAGACTGTTTAGAAATGCGGAAGAGATACTGCAAACTGACGTACGAATCTCCAGTTGCTAAAAATCTCAATGTTAGTAGTAATCTTTCCTTCACAGTCATGGCATCTCTATAATTTGTATCATTCTTTCTTAGCTTGTTGTCCAATAATGAACACAATATCTCAAATTGATTAGCATTCATTCTTGCAAAATTATGTTCCACTTCATCTGAAACTAACTCTGCGTACAGCTGAGTCCCAGATTCCAATCGATTTTTGTAAAGTTGTTTCACCCAAAACCGTCGATTTATTTTTTTTTTTTTTTTCGTAAACATTTCAGTATAATAAAAGTTACTGCTGCAACGGCAAGACGCCGCCGTTGTACGTGTGACTCCATATCGTACAAGAGTTAGACTGGCTGAATCACGGATCGCCTTAGGATCACTTGGAGCGCATATTTTGGATCGCAAGTTTTTAAAGTGGATCGGCCTAACATGATCCACGATCCATGCTCCGCGATCCTGGATCGCGGATCGCGGGATCACTGGATCGTCCGGTGTGGACCCAGCTAATAGCATATCGTCGTTAATAATTTCAATAAACAACATAATATTTATGTCACTTAAACAAAATAACTTTATAAACACCAAATCAAACGATCACTAATAATATTAATATAAAATAAAGTCCTCCCCTGCATAAAATAAACTCAAAAAAAACAGCAACGTCTTTTTTTTTCATATAATTTTTCTCAAGGTTTAAATATACATAAAATTGAGTTTTAAACAACTCGGGCCATGCCGCGGGTGGAAAGCTAGTCTATATTCATAACTCTCATGATTTTGCTTGAGCATTCCAATCTCAGGAACTGTGGTTCGAATTTAAAAGATTTTTAATGCTCCGCTCCTCCGGTCTTAGCGTGATGATATTATATAGCCTTATAGCCTTCCTCAATAAATATGGGCTATCTAACACCGATATAATTTTTCAAATTGGACCAGTAGTTCCTGAGATAAGCGCGTTCAAACAAACAAACAAACTCTTCAGCTTTATAATATTAAGTATAGATTATAATAGCAGACCACGTCGCATGGTCAACTTGTATGTGAAACTAGTTATTATTATCTATACCTATATAAGTCTTCGTGGGTTTATACCACCCACCAATTGTCATAAATATCACTATTTTGTGTGTGGCCTGATAACACGTATTTTAGATAAAGTTGTATTAGAAATTTGGTTACAATTTTATGGTTACATAAAATAAGTAAGTCGAAGTCTAACAATATAATCTGTGCTTGTATTTTGACGTTTGACATATAGATAATATAAAGATTAGGATAACTGTCAGTTTATTTTTTTTATAAAGTTTTTGAGATATGAAATTTTGTTAATAGATAGGTACTTATTGTGTAGTAGTTTAAAAACAAATAGGAGTAGTAATGAAAACTAGTAAAAATGAAATCCAAGGAGTTTCGAGCGGGAATTGTCTTTGTATCTTTCTACTGTCAAAATAATTAAAACAAGTGCTTTCAATCGTTACTTGCTTCAAACTTACTATATATATATTACTTTAAAATATTAGAATGGATAAATTAACAACATGTACATTACAACAGTTCCTATTATCCTATATAATATTACACGCCATCACCGACACCATTTACAGGAATAAATAAAACCACCTTACACTTATTACTTCATGTATTGCACTACTTCCATTACATCACTTTACAATTAGGGTAAAGTAACAGCTAATAATAATTAGAGTACTGAACCCCGTTCTAACACCGACTTTTATAATATTTACGTACTAATACAAACGATATCACATTTTCATAGTCTACCTTCAGGTTATTCAATAATCATAAATGCTAATCAAATCAAGGACTGTTATAATAAAGTAAAATAATATTAATGTTACAATCATCACTACATACTATAAAACAAAGTCGCTTTCTCTGTCCCTTTGTTCCTTTGTATGCTTAAATCTTTAAAACTACGCAACGGATTTTGATGCAGTTTTTTTAATAGATAGAGTGATTCAAGAGGAAGGTTTTAGTACATAATTTATTAGGTTTTAGACAAAGCGGGCGAAGCCACGGGCGGTAAGCAAGTATCTTAATAATTGTCTTCTTTTCATATAACCTACTTTCAAACCGATACCTAATTGCATTATATAACATTCCAGAGTACATATATCTACTAACTAAAACGGATATATAAGTACATATAAGTTTGAGTTTGAGTTGGAATTAGTAAATTGGAGCACAGAATATTAGGTTATCTCGTTACAGATCACCTATTGCGCCAAACCTTCCGCATCCCATCTAGATCAAGCCTATGTTGCTATGGCAACCAATGTGCAACTAATCGTTAGGGACGTTTTGTTTATGTTATAGTAGAAACATTCTATAAATATTTGGAATGTGTTTTATTAAAGTCATTTATAGGATGTTTACAAACAACTTTCCGATGATTTACAAGATTTTAATAAATGTAAGAATGTATGAGTGTGTGCATGTGCAATGTGCATGTGTGTGTGTGTAAATAATAATATAATGCGTCTGTTAACAAATGTTACAATGTTATATTTAACGAAATTTAACCCTAGATAGCTAACGTTACTAGAATACCATGAGATGCTAACCATTCGACTTTTTGACGAACAAATTTAAAATATGTTTTTAATGAAATTTAATGTAATTATATCCGAGATTATTTTTATAATAGAAACTACAGGATATAAATTAAAGATATTTTTAGCAAAATATAATATTTTTTAGAGTTTTAAGTACAAAATAACAAATCTTAATGGCACATGGTTACAAGAGATCAAAAAATGAGATAAATCTTAGATCAACTAAAACAGAAACTTTTACATTTTTTTCTTATATTATTTTTATTTAGTATATAAGTAAAAATATGTATGTTTGTATTATTATATTAAAAAGTTATATTTTATTGGCACAATTAGGACAAAATCCAACTTAATGCTTGCCGCAAATGGCCACTTGGCAACAGTTGCAAACGTTTCTTGTCATACGTCTGTTTTATAGGAACACAAGCCACAAATCTTTCTTTTTCCTTGTAGGTACATTTTCGAAGTCTGATTGAGAGTCTGAACCAGGATGGATGTTAGGTTTCTTTGATGATTGGTTTATGGTTCCGTTTTCGTCACACAAGGAAAGCAAGTAAACCATCTTGCTCGGCTTTGGTTTATATGACAGAGTAAGTGGCCTGTCATAGCAGAACATGGATGTTCCAACTGGTCTAGTTCGGTTGTTCCGCATTTCTTCTGGAATTTCTCTTTTATTAGCCCTCAAAGTTCCAACTAAGGTTGTTTTGTCTTATATTGGCCTGAGACAAGTGGATAATCGAATCGGAAGCTAATAAAGACTCTTCTTGTGACTCATCAGATTGATTAGGCGAAGGTGCGATCATGTTCTTCAGTAAGTATTGGTTCATCAGTGTCCGAGACCTCGTCCTGAAAATCACTTTCCACATCATCCATCAACAACTCGTCTTCACTCTCGCTGTTAGATTCTTCCGTTGAAGGGAAATAATCGTCATCATCCAACGCCCGAGCAATCGCCTCATCTGTGATATTCGATTTTCCTGACATTCTGTACTTTGAACGGAATAACTAAAACAAAACAAGTAAAAATCAACACTAATAATATTAATAAAAAGTTACACGTAAGCTAACCATTCGTCAAAATGACGAGTGAGTAGTAGGTATCTCAAAAACTATGCAACTTACCGCTAAATCGCGACCGCAGTTCGACGCAGCTTGGCTCGCACTGAGTTAGTTTCACACCACACGCGCACAACCGAAACGGTTAAAAAGAGATGGTGATATATTCATTCAGTATTCGTCATTTTGACGAACATTAGCTATCTAGGGTTAAGTCACTTAAACCAAAATTTTGACCATAACACTTAAACATAAAATAAATTATTTTTCACTGTAAATATTATTTTCAAAATATTATCTATAACCATTTTTGCATATAAAAGAATCATACGTTCATACATAAAAACTTTTATTCATTAAATATAGGTACTATGTATATATTATGTATTTTCATCCGGTATTACGAGCCGATATTAAAACTTTTATAAGTGTACAACTTTTACGATTGTTTCAGTAGTTTTCGCGTAACACATAAATAAATACACAATTTATCTTATGTTATTAGTTATTAGTAAGGGTAATTATTATTGGTGGAAGTTCTCTAAGGGCTAGTTTCAAAACTGTTATATAATATGAACTTGCTCTGAAAACTAGCTGTGCCGCGCGGTTTCACCCGTAAAAATCGAGTACCTATTTATTTAGCTCATATGTTATTCTGATACGTCTAGTACTTTTTGAGCAAAATTGTAACAAACTTAATCTATAAAATATTGGGATATGTAGTATTATGACAGTCGACAGATAAACTAAGGGCCGATTTTTCAATGCCCAGATAAACAGTCTAATAACTACCCCTCGAATAGATTTATTCAATTGCTTATCTAACTCATAACGGCTCGCCTATTTTTCAATCGTGATTTATTTGATGAATAACTATCTGACTAAATATTTCCATATTGGCAGCTCTGCTCTTGGAGTGGCGAAACAAACATATTAAATTAGTCAGGTTAGAGCGGGATAGAGTCAACTTGCAATATGTCAACAACCGTCATTATGACTCACGTCAGGAGTGCATTTTAAGTTTATCTTGTGTTCTATGATTGTTGATTATTGTTTTGATTCGAGTAAAGAGTTTTGATTAAATTTGTGTTAAAATTTATATATTTTACGATGGAAACGACATAAAGGCAGCGTCCGGCAAATTTTCAATGGCATGATCATCAGTAGGAACTATCAAAAACATCAATTTCAATATGATTTTAATTGATAATTATTTTATAGAAAGAGGCTTTATTGTAAAAATTCTACGCTCTATGTTATTACATACGAAAATATCCCAAATTTCACGCGTCAGTTGTCAACTCAAACGTCTAATCGTCGAATAGCACGCTATCTGGCCGTTGGAGCAGCAGATAGATTTATTCCTCAAATAACGTAGTTATTCGATAGATAAGTCCTATTCGTCTATTGAAAAATTGAATATTTTGTTAACTGAAGAATAAAGTCTATCTAGCTGTTTATCTGGGCATTGAAAAATCGGCCCTAAATAGAATATATCCATAAGTAGTACCTAATACTTACACTGGCGTCTGGCAGTACATCACATAAAAAAAGAGTGTGTGTACACATGTACACGCGTTAGAAGTTATACCTTTTTGGCGTATGGAAAAAATAATAGAATATACAACTTGAACATAGTTATCAATTTTCATACCACGTAGAACTTCATGCTGTTAAATTTAGGTGTCGGTGTGCACGCGCATCGTAAAAATTCACTCTCATCATTTTTCTCCATCGCGCCAAAAGAAGTAGGTACCTATAACTTCAATAACATTAGACACATTGATAGTGTTCACATTTCTGTAATATAATTAAAGACATTTCCTAAATTAAAATGCAAACATCACAACAATAGCTTCATCTATATGATAAAAAAACCCACTACATTGAAGAAGGAAATCCAATACGTTCCATATTTCTGAATAAATCATGAAATATAATTTGATTCGAAAAGGACATAATATCGTGTATTACAAACCTTCAGGGTTGGAGTGACCCTTATGTGTAGCATATGTCAGGAATCGCCTTCAACTTGTAAGGGCCTCGTTAAAATATATCTTGGTACCTATCTTGAGATTGTATCTGCTTGTAAAAAATTCTGAGATTGATTTTTGAAGTGAATCTTCTTTAGGCGCGTTGAGAGTAAAATTACAAGGTCGCGTCATGGCAATACCGTCACGCCATGGAGTAGGGCGACGATTTTGGTATCTTGGAATTTTGATAAAACAGTTTCACTTCTGACACGTGTGCTCGGCATGGACACTCTGCTTCTTTTATTAACATATCAGTCTTCTGTAACCATCATAAAATTATCACATCTCTATTAACTTAATTATACAGATATTATATATATAACAAGGATATAAAAATATATAGGTAGTATATAGTCCACTTTAAACATGTCCATACATTAATAATTCAATGTTAGTAACTTATATAGTTAGTATAATTTTTTATACGTCCATGGTTAGTAATAAAAATAGTAAGAAAACATTAGGTTTATAAACACTCATTTCACACCCTACGAGGTATTCATAATTTCTTATATATAAACAACGCAACAACATAACCACTCGTGAAACGTACAAAACCCTCATTAACAGGAAATTATTTTGATCTTATTAAAACTATACAATTTTATAACAAGCCTCATGATTAAAATCTTTCACTAAAATTCACCATGATGGAAGGATTTCAAACCAATTAATTCCTTGAAAAAATCCACTTCAAAACAACAAATTAAACGAATTTAAACTTCGAACACAATTTGTGAATGGAACGTTGAACATTCGAGAACATTCTAAAACCTTCTCGAACGTTCCATTTTCAAAATCGCCCTTCAAATGTGTAAAAGTATTATATTAAGGCGTTGAAAATCGGGTGTAAGTACGCATTGTGGATTTCTAAAGACCACTCATGAGGTTATTAAATACGGACCAGCTGTTGAGCCTCAGGTTAATGTGTAATTCAGACGTTTTATTTTTATTTTTTAAAGCGTATAAGCCTTTGAAAAGGTTCGTTCCTGCTTCAATATTGATTGCGTGAAAAGTGATTTGATGTGTTAACTTTGTGTGAAATAACGTTATCAACGTATTATGTTCGGTAAGTTTATATTTTTTTTTATTTAGGAGGTACCAGTGAATATTATATTTAAAATTGTTCTTACACACTATTTCAAAGGGATGGAATTAATCTTAATAATTATTGTTCTCTAGTTACTATATAATATATAAATATACATATAGTACAGATTAAATAGACACTCAAATTGTCTCTATTAACCCAAAATCTCGCCTAAACAGCTCTTAATAAACTTCAAGCGATAAAAACACAACACAGCGAAAGCGGAGTTCATAACAAATTATACTTTTACCCGACTGCAAGATTACAAAAAGTTGGTAACAGATTGCCGAAGTTTGAGGACACTTGACGAAGCGAAGTACGAATTGGTTAGATTTTTGTGAAGCGAATGTTTTGTATGTTGTTACGAATCGCGGTAAAGTTTTCGAGTTTAGTATATTATGAAGATTCAAGTGTTCCTGCGTGAATAATAAATGGTTATAAAATGAAGATGTTCGCAATGGCTAGGCCGATTTTAACAAAATATTACTGGCAGATGAAACGTAATTGAAATAGCTAAGTATATTTTATTCTGTATATAATATTTAAAAGAAGGCTTACCGCTCTAAATTCAATAAAGTTAGCCTTCCTCGATAAATTGGCTACCTAACACGAAAATATTTTAACAAATCGGACCAGCGATTCCTGATATTAGCGCGTTCAACCAACTAAACAAACAAACTCTTCAGGTTTACAATATCAATAGGTATACTTAGTTATTAGTTAACATTATATTTTTATTGCATACTAGCGGTCCGCCCCGGCTTCACCCGTGGTACATAATTCTCTACATAAGAACCATCCTCATACTTCAAGGAATATAATAAAAAAAGAATTATCGAAATCGGTTCAGCCGTTCTTGAGTTATGCGCTTACCAACATTTGTGATTCATTTTTATAGTATAGTTAAACAGGTATTCCAATAAAATAATGTTTCTATAAAGAATTCCGAACCAATCGAAAATTACATAAAACTTTTGTAATTGCCATATTTCGCTTAGACTGAGAGTTCTTTCCACAAAAGTTTTAATGATATATCCAAGTCTATTTTTACCGAAGTTCCTTTGAGCGAGTGTGCAATTTGAAACTCAATCACACACACACAAACATATACAAAAATACAGACATACACATTACACAACAGTTTAGAAAGACCTTTTGAAACAACAGTTCTTTTATTTTTTTTCATTATTATTTATTTAGTATTTATATCTCTCTTTCTGTGTGCTTACCTTAATATACAGTGTGGATTCCCGGTCGAAGTAAGAATTTTTTCCAAAATCTATGAATACAGTTCTATATCTTTTTAAAAACGAAGGAATGTTTCGTTTGAGCAAAATTCCCTATCTTCAGTATTTCAAGTACTTTCCCTCCAAAGCGGCTCGACGGAACACAGTGGGGTTTTAGTCGGTAAGAATCCGACATAACCCACGGCTCCTTCCCCGGGGGCCGTGGGTATCTTTGGAAGATTTCCCCAATATAAAAAAAGGGCCCATCGGAAATTTCAACACTGTATACATGAAAATATATATATGAAAGAAACAACGTTGTTCTTTGTTTTATTACTATATTCTGGCACTTAATTTATTTTCTCCATTTTTTATGTGCTTCCAAGAGAAATGGTCTAATTTTGCTTGAAGGACAAACACTCTAGATACACATTTTTCTTATTAAAGATACAGCGTACATAATTATATCAAATGTACATTAAGGTAAAAGCACCTAATACGGAGGTATTTCGCAACATTTGAAAGTAAGTATCAAAAATAAGCATTTGTAAGTCTTTCTAAAGGTGCCAAACCACTTTATCGTTAAAAGTGGAACTTAAATTTTGTATTGCTGTTGAGTCTATGTTTATTTTCATGATATTTCTTATTTTAAAAAAATATTTAAATAGTCATGTCGATTTTCCCTAATACGGAGGTATGATTTTGGTCAGAGCCTAATACTGCGGTAGGCGGCTCCTAATACGGAGGGTCAGATATTATATACATTGAAGTTCCGTGCAAATAATATTTGTTAAATAATAGGAATGTGTTAGTAAAGTAAATTGTAAGTTTTTTATTCATTAACCATTGGTTTGATTACGTTGATTCACTTTTAATGTGTTTCATTTATGCTTTTAGTTTTATCGGAAAAAAAAATACGCATATCAAATAAGAATCCACAAAAAAAGACACAAAACTTCTTATTTATTTACGCAACCCTAAATCTGGTAATTTTAAGTTCTATGAAATAGGGCCGTAATAGGAGATCATATATAACCTAATACAGAGTTACCTGGAAATATCTACCACCGTAATAGGAAAACTACTCGTGTTTTTAATAATCCTAATTCTGACCCACCAAAAATTCGATAAACAAGAGAATGTAAAGGCTTAATCAAATGATAACAGTTTTTTGGCTCAGATGTGTAAAACTCAAATCAACAGTTATACAAAATAAATGATTTGTGATACATTAAAATACACCTTCCTATTTTTACCCCTTCTAAGAAACAAACATTTTGTACTCAACCATTTTCATATTTAACAGGATTTCTAATTAAGAAAACATACCGCAGAATATGGTTTCTAATTTATCAGATTAATAATTATTCCAACTAATCTTGGAATTAATTCAATAAGTGAATAAAATGAAAGTTATAAACAATTAAACATGCCCAGTATTTTTCCTATTTCGGAGTTATGCCACCGTATTAGGATTAATCTATAAAATTTGTATCATATCACGGCGGTATTTTATTTCTTATTTTTTGGGTAGAAAATGACTTACAAATATGAAACAAGCTATTTAAATAGTGAGTGTAATAGTAGGAAAATGCAATAAACAATACATATACAAACTTGAACGGCTTTTTAACCTCCTGGGGCCTGCGGTCATATATATATTACATAAACAATAAAAAAATATTTCAACGCCATCTTTTGCGTATATGCGCGAATAATACCTCAAATCGATGTGGTGGTATGTCATCCACTATACTAAACGGTTTTTGGTTTTATAAGTGACAGTGATTTGAAGTATTCTCATTTCGAAGTTGACGGTGGCTGTGCGACGGCAAACACGTGGTCAGTAATCTTATATTTCTAGTGGAACCATTCGTATATTGCAGTATATCTTTGTATATCTAATGATAATAGATATTATTTCTGCAACTGCAATAGTTATTTTGTAAGATAAATCTAAAACTTGTGAAAAATATTAATGTTTTCTTTTATGTCATACTGGTAAGACATTTGGTCTCAATTCTTGCCAAATTGGTATTGGTTACTAGAGAGAGCCCCATGTACCTATATGACATTCTTTAGTTTATGTTACAGATTTTATTATAATTTCCAAGGATTATAAGATACTGAGATCTACCAACACCTGGATGAGTCAAATATTGACCTATATGATGGACCTATGGAGTTTCTTGCCGGTTCTTCTCCATAGATACTGCTTTCCGAATCGGTGGTAAATGTTAATACTGTTGTGACGATTCAAAATTGCTTTTAGAAGAAGTCTAATTGAATAAATAAATGTTTGAGATGAAGATAATACCCCAAATGATACCGATGAAGCCGCCCAAATACCAGAACATGATTCTTCTTCCATTCGTCCAATGAGTATGAGTCATTTCAGAACAGAATCGTCACTATGTATGTCATCTTTAGTTGTTGGCAGACCATCTCGGGGACGCACATGACGTGGACCAAGCTTATGGGGAGGCTGACCGAGAGGATGGATTAGAAATAAGACCTAGGGGTGGACGTGACAATATAAATACACCACCACGCCGGTGCAAAATACATGAACTGGTCGTGTCTCACCCTTAAAAATACCTATCTATGAACCAAGGTACAAAAAATAGACACAGAACAATGGATAGAATAATAACTATTTAGATTCAAGTTTAAAAATATATAATAACTAAAAAAACATGTAGTTTTTCTTCATTTTCATAAACTTATTACACTTGGAACTGGGACCCCCTGTAATATATACATGACATAAAGAAAATCCAAGTTTTCCACGAAAGATTTTTTTTACCATTTTTTTGAATATCTATAATTGCATTAGAACAGATACAGCTAATTTTTATTACAAAAGAAAGAGAAAAAAATCCTGGGTCTCAGGAGGTTAATACGAAAAACTTAGTTTATAAATATTAGTGTACTTACTTTTGTTGTTTCGCGTTTGTATGGAAACACCTCTCATGTCGATGCCGTTACACAGATTGATTGATCTTGTTGTGTTGTCTATGTGCTATACTTGCAAACGTTAGTTAAGTCATGGAGTAATAAATTTGGAATAAATAGCTTACGTTTTGGTGTACTTAAAATTTATAAAACAGGAATAAAACTCGAAAATAGAAATACCACCGTATTAGGAAGCGATTTTGACTACCGCCGTATTAGGAGCCTTTACCTTACTTGCCGTCTATATTAGTTATTTAACATATTATTTTTATTTACTACTAGCTTTCCACACGCGGCTTCGCCCGCATAATTCAAGAAAACGCCCATGACATGACTCTTCATCCCTTCAACTATCTCCAACTAAAAAATCACGTCAATTGGTCGCTCTATTTTGTCGTAAAAGACAGACAAACAAACAAAAACCAATTATGGTTAGGAATGAGGATTAATAAGCTAAGTATAAAATCACTTATTGTGGCGTAAATAGAAAACAAATGAATAATCAAATACACTTTTGTATAGGAAGATTTAAGAAGCTAACAGTATATTGCTACTCTCACACAAAAGGAAAGAACTTTATAGCTACCTCAGCTTCATCCGTTAACATTGTAAGAGCTGATTTCATTCACTTGAATGGGATTTACATATTTGCAGTTGGAAATTGTTTAAAGCAAATAAACTAGGAAATTATATTATAGAAAAATTCTGGATTGATTGAATTTGAGTATATCAAAATTGCTTCCTTTAATAAAACTAAATGAATTAAAAAATCAACCAAAAAGCAATAAATCAATCAAAAAGCAACAATTACTAACTATAACGGATAAATATCTAAGTTAACTTTAAGTTATTAATAGGGCGGGCGAAAAGCTACTTAACCAGTTTAAAAAAAAATTAAACCACCTTCAAAAAACTAGCTCATCTAACTGAACATTCGTCACACAAAAGCTACGTAATTGCTGCGCACAAAATCATGCAATTAGAGGCTCCTTGATGCTGGAAATTGAATAGCGTGGTGATAACGCTCACAAAGCGTAACAAAACGTCAGCTATTAATGACTTTGCCAAATAGAACGCGTTAGTGCGCTTCAAAACGCTAACCTGATGGTGCGCTATGACGTGCTATGATGCCGCGATATGTTGCTAGGCTTTGTTAGATAGAACGGGCACTAAACGCGCCTCAGTTTGAAAGTGTATTACCGTGTACTATAACCACTTGAGTAAATAAATGGTATAGAAACGAAGCGATCATCAACACAGCTGTAGCCACGCACACATGTGTCTTGTAGTAGTAGAACTGATTTGCGCGGTTGTATGGAGCTTTGCCAGATAAAATGCGTACTAAGCATGCGTTAGAGCGTCGCCACTCTGTTTGACAATATGTTACCGCATAGTGTAACACAACTCGGCGTCAGTTTAGTGCTCTGACGCGCGCTATAACGCTTTCTATTTGACAAAGCCATAAACAGTGGTTTAATTTAATTTTTCCTTAAAACGGGTCAAGAGAATTGGCGAGAAGCCAGCCGCAGAGTGTTAATTAGACGCTTACACTTTTGTAAGACAAAGCAAAAACTGTTTTATGAGCTTAATGAATCCAACGTGCTGAAGAGGTCAAGTGTGTGTTGTTCTTTTGGAAATTCATTAAGTCCCTTTAACGTTCATTTTTGAGACGAGTCACGGAGTCAGTAAGGACCGTTACAGCTATAGGAAAACTTTCCTAGAAGGATATATTCTGAACTGCATTCACAGATTTTGGAAAAAATACAGTTAAAAAAAATCCATCTGTATACTAGTGAATTCCCATCTCTCCTTTTGAGGTATGCGTCTGTTACGATTTTTTTTTTGCGGAATAATTATATACTAATATTATAAATGCGAAAGTAAATCTGTCTGTCTGTTACTCAATCACGCCTTAACTACTGAACCAATTTGAATGAAATTTGGTATAGAGATATTTTGATACCCGAGAAAGGACATAGGCTACTTTTTACCCAGGGACATAGGATAGGATCCCGGAAATCCCACGGGAACGGGAACTATTCGGGTTTTGCTTTGACTACGCGGGCGAAGCCGCGGATGGAAAGCTAGTAGGTCCTTTAACTATAAATATTATGAACACATTAAAAAAAAACAAGTTTTTGTCTAGATGCTATCAGTAATATAAAAATATATTTAGAAACGGCAAAGTCAACTGATATTCAAATTTTTGTTTTTTTTCACCACCGTTAATTACAAAAAACATTCCTACGTGTTTTATGTATGCGAAGTTTTTTATTTTGGTTTCATCAATCTATATCTCTTTACATTTAACGTGTGATTATTAAATAAAGTTATTTTAATTAGCAAATACATATTATATTTTATTGTACATTCATTAATATTCTTAATTATTTTATGATTAAAATATAAAGTTTAACTCCACGCGATCTACGCTATCAACAAAATAAAATAGTATAAATGAACACGTTATTTTTATTTTGATAACAATAAATTTAAATGTTATATTTATTATTTACTTAAATTATTTTAGACGATACTATGATTAGTATTTGTTTTTATGAGTACACTGAGTTACTAGATAAATAGCAAACGTTCTTCTGCCTAACTTTTCAGTATAAAAAATAATTAACCATCGTTTTTAGACCTACCTAACCAACAAATTTCATCAAAAGCGGTCAAGCCGTTTCGGAAATGTTTCATTACATACTCTAGTAGATACACGTGAATTTAAATGTATGTGCATACATAATATTATATATACGTAGATACAGTGGCCCTGACACAGCGTTATAATTATTATGTCGGTCTCAATGAAAAACAAAGTTAAAACCCGACTTCGTAAAAAACATGAAGCAGAATATACAAAAAATATATCTGGGTTGTACTATTCATATCTAACATTATTATATTCATATTATTAAATGCTAAATTATCATCTGACGTATATACAAAAATATATTATGTGCTTTTTAGGGTTCCGCACCCAAAGGGCAAAACCTATTTCTAAGCCTCCGCTGTTTGTCTGTCTGTCTCTAGGCTGTATCTCATAAACCGTGATAGCTAGAAAGCTCAAATTTTCACAAATGATGTATTTCCAATGCCACTATAACAACAAATACTAAAAATAAAAAAAATAATTGTATGTGTTTTTTCGTATTGGTTCCTTATTTTGGTGCAAATAAAGTAATTTCATTCATTCACTCATTTATTTATCGTCACATTATCATGAATTTAAGACATGCAAGACGTATTATCACACAGTTATCGTTAACAGGTTTAAGATTAAGAAAAATTAACTTAATTGCGTATAAAACAAAAACGCTTTAGCGCCAAGAGTTGTGAGAACAATTTAAATTGATCTACCGACGACTTTCAGTAAATTCTTCAACCTTTTATACTTTAGAATGCTAAAGAATCATTTCTTTATTTATACCAATAATAAAATTGGAGCGTCTGTTTGTAATATTAAAATAACTACTTATTACTAAAATCAAATGAATATTATACACATATACCAAAATAGTAATTTTTTGTGTCTCTGTTTGTTCCGGCTAATCTCTGGAATGACTGGACCGATTTTGACGGAACTTTAACTGACAGATAACTGATGTTTTAAGGAATAACTTAGGCTAATATTTTTTACACTGATTCCTATTTCCACAGGAACGTTAGGATAAAAAGGAGAAACTCATTTATGCGGGTGACACCGCGGGACGCAGCTAGCTATTTAAAAAAAATAACATTCGAAAAAAAAGATACAATAACACAAACTGATTACAAAGGCGTTGAATCCAATTATAGATAAAATACAGTTTATCTGTTTATAATAAAGATTTGGTTAACAAAACATTTCACTAGAGATCTTTCTTTGATCTTAATTAACCCGTTTGATACACCTGCTTTGTGCGTTATAAATAATTCATGGATATAAAAACCTTTGAGCTTTTTGTATACCCTTTACCGTTTTACATTTTGGTTATAATACAATGGCGTTTAAATTGTAAGTTTACCTTTTATTGTAAACGTATTACAATAATAATGAGTGAAGTTATCTCAACTTATGCGATGGGATTGAAATCTCAATGGAATTGAAAGGTAAAGGGATAAACGATCTATTTAAGAGGATAAATATAAATTATAAAATAAAAAAAACAATCGTAGATGCGGGTATTTGGAAAACAAATATGTATATAGTCCATTGAAATGTTACATTTTTTAAGCCTAACCTAGCGTTTTTTTGAGGACGCAATTTTATTTTTTTTATGGGTAGGGGGGGGTCAGTGTGAAGTTTGTGTGGTCGCCACCATTGTTCTACGGCCGCCATCTTGAAAATAGTGGATGAAATGGAATGAAATCATACTTTTTAAATGCTTTTAAGAATATAATATCTAATAATCAATAAGTTTTTATTCAGCTATTTTTTAAACACAAATTGTTAGAAATTCTTCCAAATAATTTGTACTCAAAATGATACTAAAAATACATAATTTATACACAACCCGAAATCATAATGCAGTCAATTTGTTATAAATCGACCCTTAAAATTATATGGGAATTGATGGGTCGTTCAGGCCCAGATCGTTTGTCAAAATCAGGGTCGATAAAGGGTTAAACGCTCGACGGACAAAATAAAAACGTGTTAAATTATTAGAAGATGATCAGAAGTAATAAATATATATCTACATATTTTTTAACATAAAATCCTACTAATATTGCAAATGCGAGTTTGTGAGGATGGATGTTTGTTACTCTTTCACGCAAATACTACTGAACCGATTGCAATGAATTTTTTTATGTAGATAGCTGAAGACCTAGAATAAGTCATAGGCTATAATATATCCCGGAAATCTCGCAAGAACGGGAACTTATTTATATTTGATAACGTCGACGAAGCCGCGGGCGGAAATCTAGTATTGCCAAGGCATATTTAGATACTAGATTTCCGCCCGCAAGATTAGTTACCAAAATATCTTCAAAATATAAACTAAAAGTCTATAGCATTGTAATTTATAATGGACTAGCTTCCGCCCACGATTTTGTACGTGCATCCCCGTTTTTCCCCGTTCCCACAAGAATTTCGGGAAATCCTTTCTTAGCGGATGCCTCCGTCCTAACATCTACCTGCATGCCAAATTTCAGCCCGATCGGTCCAGTGGTTTGGGCTGTGCGTTGATAGATCTCTATATCAGTCACCTTTGAGTTTTATATATATAGATTTATATTATTTACTTAATTATAAAGGTCTATGAATTATAAAGGTCAAGCGACTTATTTAGTGAAGCAAATAGTACAAATATGTTAAGAAAACTGATAAACTAGAACGGTAATCACTCCTTAAGAGGGCTTATTCAATTTAACGCAAGTCAAAATCTCCGCGATCTATTACGATAGATCGCGGCTTGCGCTATCCTTTTACTATGAACAGCATAAGTCCACAGGAGAGCGCCGAGCAACATGTCCTCTCTCTGGAAAGGCTCGCTGCCGACTGATTTTAATCGGGTCGCGCGCAGTGTTTTATAGTACTTTAAAAAAAATTGTAGAAAAATAATAGAGGTACCTTAGTTGATTTTTTAAATTTTATCTTATAAGTAAGATGTTCTTTTATTGCAATTTGTAAAAATTATATTAAACTAAGTCTAATATCTTGGTGAAAATAATCATTTTGTCGACTATAATTTCTAAAAAAATTCACATTGTTCGGATTTTAATTTCGTAAGTTAGGAGTCCAAAATAAAAAAATCTTTTAACTAACTATTTTAATCAGGATTTTTGCAGTTAGTTAAAAAAAATTGTGTGTTAGATCTGTCAGCGATTTCAGATATTTTTAGCTTCGAAATTGACACTAAAAGCGAAATCAAGTAATCATCGGCTCAGTTATCTTGATGGTATTCACAAATATTGTATTAATTGAAAAAAACTCTTAACTAACTATATAGACAATAAAATTTCCTAAAATTATTAGTAATTCATATGTTTGTAAGATAAGTGGTTGATGGACAATCTGGTTTGAAAAATCACATATTTGAGCCAAACAGCGCACGGACCGCGTACACGGCCTTAACTACGCGTTCTTTATAACATAAAGGAAATAAAACTTTTCGATAGTTATACTTCCAAGAATAAAAACTCTAAAACGGTCAACATTGTGAAACTGCTCTAGAATGATAAATGTTCGTTTTCTTATACTTTTATGGTGTGAAGTTCTATTTCAACATAAGTTCAATTAAGGCCAGCACACATTTTATATCGATATTTAGGTACCTTTTAGCTAGAGTCTAGCTATCGGTATCGTTAAAATATGAAGAGGCTAGGCTCTCAATTAAGCGACTGATTGAGGTATTAAGGACGTAACATATACAATGTTTTATATAAGCTATTTATGGCGTTATTAGAACAAATCGTAATACTACACTATTAGAGTACTACACACATTGATCAATACCTATAAAATATAATATTATGTATACAAAGTAAAGAATTAAAAGAATAACGTATCAGTTTAATACAATATTACATTATTTATTTAAAAAAACGCGTAGACCGGGCTGGAAATATCATGATACACATAATATATTAAGGCTTCATTTCAATTTAATACATACTCATTAAATTTACTACTTCCCAATTAGTTTGTTCTACATTAACTGTCAACTTGTATATCAATTAACTTCAATCTCCAGACCTGTATGTAACAGCCTTAATGACGTAAAAAAAACACACTTGCATCATTCATACAAACAACTCATTCAGTTCGTTCATTGATTGAACGTGCAGGTATTTTAACAAGCAAGAAATACGCAGGTGGGAGTTAAGGGCATGTCAAACGGTGTTTATTATCCGACTGTACAAAAAAGAGTATATAGTTTTAAGTTGAAATGTCATGGTTTATGTCGCATAGTGTATGTGAAGTCCCATGTCCCCAAGTGGGGTAAGGGGCAGATGCATTATACATCTGTTTCACTGATTGATTTTATTTAAGGACAAGTAGGTGATCAGCCTTCTGTGTCCTGCCAGACCGAAACATTTTTTTTTTATTTGTCTCCACCGGGAATCGAACCCAGGACCCCTCGGATCTACGCTCACGCGTCAACCACTGTACCAAGGAGGCGGTCATGTCGCATAGAATACTCCAAAACCTGAGTTGATATATTTATAGGCCAGTAATTTCGTAGCTTTTTCTTATTTATGAATTTACAAGTAATAACACGGAATGCATTTTTTTTTAATTTGGTGATTTTTTCTGGATTATGAACTGACACAAAAGTTAAAACATATAATAAGGCTATTAAGCCGAGCAGAACTGGGACAACTACCTCCTTTTAATTCAAGACAGACAAAGTCAGGGCAGCAGATAATGCTTGAAATTTTTATATTTTGCTGTTCACTATAGTATGTATCGTAGTAGTATATATTATAGTAAATACAATCACTGTTAGATATAGCCCTTAAATTAAATTTTCATTAGCACTTTTCATTATAGGATGTTGTAGATTAACCTACAAAGGTAAGCAATTAGGGTTTTTGTATTATTGGCTTTTGATAGTAATAAGCCGACGTATCAATAGACTCCACTAACAAGAGAAAAACTGCAAAAGCTCTAAGATAAAATATGAGGTATTGCCATCAAGTTCAGAGAACATAATATTTTGCGGACTGTAAAACTTCATAATTCAGAATAAAATGAGAAAAGAATTATGTGTAGATACCCTGTACAATGAATGTGCCATACCTATATAATATTAACGAATTTAAATAAAATCACCAATAAAAATTAATATTTATCATTTCTTGTGATTTTTGAAGTTAAAATTCTTCATGCGCGTTGAGAGTAAAATTCTGTGATCTCAGATCTGTGGTAAAATTACAAATTCGACGGTAAGGTAACGCGACGATTTGGTATATTTGAAACTTGCCTAAGAAGTTTCAACTTCTTTTCGAGCATTTGTAAACGGCGAAATAATACAATTTGCCTGCGACATATAAATATAGTGATTATGACATACTGACATGACAGTACAACGATTGCCGGGTCAACTATGATATTATTTTAATTACAATAATATAATTAATTACAATATTGTTTCAGTAATGGGTAGACCCTCAGGCGTTCTCGCCAGGGTCGAATTACTAGCTCGTCTTATGTTTTGGTTTAGTAATTAGAATAATAACTAGTTACTCACCCTGGCTTTACTAGGGTAGACTTGTTTTTCGAAATTTTAAAAGATATTAGCTTAGAAATAATACCATGAAAGTAAATATCATTGAAAAATATTATAGAGAGTAACTTGGATTATTATAGGATAGGTTTTAACCCAGAAATAAGGAACGGGAACTATGCGGGTTTTTTTCTTTGTAAAACGCGGGCGAAGCCGCGGGCGGAAAGCTAGTATTTTCTAATTCCGATATATTTATATTAAAAATACAACCCGGGTTCGTGCAAACAATTGCATCTAAACAAAACCTTCCCCTTTGCCAAGAAAAATGATTTATCCCACTTTGTTTGTTTATTACAAAGTTGGGCCATAAATCATACGCAATATGAATTTTTTGTAATTGTTTTTTGGTACAATAACAATGTTAGTAAACTCTTTAAAACTGTTTGTTTTGAAAGTATTTCGTTTCCTGCAAACGTATCTAATAAGTTATAATATAAATATTAATCTCAAAATGTGTTGGTACGCGCAAAACTCGAGAACGGCTGAACTGAATTCGTTACTTTTTTTTATAATATTCCTTGAAGTACGAGGATGGTTCTTATTAATAGAGAGTAAACGTAAACATGTATAACATACTATTACATAATAAAAAATAATATCAAAATTTGTGATTCATTATAGGTAAATACTTAGTGTGTAATCAAATGTGACAATTCAATTTGTGACATTGAATGATATTATGTTTAATTTTGACTAATGAATATATAATATAATGTGTAGGTACCTTTTATAATGTGACAATGAAATAATGTACTTTTTATATAAATTAATGTTGCGGAGCTGATATACCTATTTGCACGCCATTTATGGCTAATGTGTTGATTCGACCTATAATGTAATTTTGTTATCTTTGTACTTACACACATTATGCAAATAAAGAAATTTATTTATTTATTTATTATTAAAGAAAGCCCTTTGAAATAATTTATTTTATACTAGCTGTGCCCGCGACTTCGTCCGCGTGGAATAGTGACTGCATAGTAGTTACTAATTAACTTAATTATTGAGTAAACACGTACTACCATAAATAATTAAAAGAACTGATAGTAAAATTTATTACCGAACTGTGCTAAAAAATAAAAAAAATAAATGCCTTATTAATTTTCTATGTATTTCTTTTACATTATGTCATATTATTTTTAAGCACCAGGGGGGAGGCGAGCAAATTTCTTCCTTCCTTGTATGGATGTTATTAACAATGTATCGTGCAGCAACTGATCAGCTTAATCGATACTCAGTTCTTATCAAATCCAGCACCAAATCCAAATCAGATCTTTCCTGTCTCACGCCTGTAGTAACTAAACCGTTTAGACCGTGCAATAAAAATTAAATAAAAAAAAACCCAACGCAACGAAGAAAAGTGCATAGAAAAAGGAATAAATAATTTCACAAACTTCCCGACGATCTTTAAAAATAAATACCATTTTAAATATTTATAAAAAAAAACAAAGTCGTCGGGGCTGCCATGCCAACATTATCATAATATAATATCATATATACCTCTATAAATATTTTTTTTTAGAATGGTACTTAATTTTTAAGATCGTCGGGAAGTTTGAAAAATGATTTATTCCTTTATCTTCGTTGCTTTGGGATTTTTTTTTTAATTTTTAAATTTTTAAACTTCTGTTTCTTATTTTCATGTAATATTTTCAAGTGAGCGAGACCGAACTATCAAATGTACCTCCATATTACATTCCTACATCATATTGATTTGGGCCGTAACCGTGCCCAAATTGTAATGGACCACAGTGGCAAAAGAAGTGGTATATTTAGGAAAAAAAAATTCCAAGGGCCAGGCCTATGTGGCTTTGAGTAGAGTTCAAAATTTCCAGGGTGTGGCTATCCTCTCGCTCCCATATCTCCTCTTCTTTCACAGATTTTTAACCCTTTCCTTTCCACCCCTAGTAAATGGCAGAACCGATTTTGATGTAAACCATATCTATACGTAATTGTACCTATATGTACATTGTACACGTCATATCCTGTCGTTTGATGCTTCATTTGGTTTATTTATACCCACTGTCGCCCCTAAAGTGCCCTAAATGTAATAAACGGATGAACCGATTTCGATAAAATATGACTAATTGTAATTCACACTTTGCCCTTTCATATGCCCCGCTTGAGTATATTATTTGACCACATTCGATTATTGTTCATTTCCACTTTTACCGCTGTAATCTAATAAATGGATTAACCGAATTGGATAAAAATATAACTAACTGTACTTCACCCTATATACCTAGATATAATAAATGGATGAACCTATTTTGATAAGTACACTTTATCTAAAAACCAGCGTCTGAAAATATGCTGCCTAACAAAAAAAACCGCATCAAATTCGGATTACCTGTTAGCGAGCTACGGTAGCACAAACATGTATTATACACATATAGTTGTCAAACACTCATCACCCATCTTTTTGCGTCGGGAGTTAAAAATATAATACGACAATCGACATTTTATGTATAAAATTTACCTAGAAAAAACATAATTCTAATTTGACCCCTTCCCCCCTACTACTTCAGCTTACCCCTCTCCCCCCCACCCTTGGGGACTTTCGATATGATCACCTGGACATTTATAGGAATAACTGTAACAGATAACTTATATCGTATACTGTACAGTGTACAATAAATAGAATGCCTTAGCAAATGTTCTCCGTGAATACTTAAATGGTTATAACTTTTTTGTTTACGAACCGATTGACATGAAATAAACACTAAATGTTAAATGAAGATTACTCCAATATATTAGTGAAAACCGCACCTAAATCGGATAAGCCGTTTCTGAGATTAGCGTGCACGAACATACAGACAAACAGACAAACAGACAAACAGACAAAAAAATTTTTAACTACAGTTTTGGGTTTGGGATCGATTTAGTAATAACACCTGCTAATTTTTTTTTCCATATTTTCAGTGTACAGACACCGCTTTTCTAGAATTTTATATGTATTGATTTTTTACCGATTTATAAAATTATCTTTTTTAGATAAAATCGGTAGGTCCGAGTACGTATTATAGATTCTCAACTATTTTTAAACCAGCAAGTGATAAGGGTATCCTGGGAGAAAAACATCTCCCGGGTCAGTTAGTTTTTTAATGTATATTATATAAATATCTTCAAAGACAAGACCACCTGTAGCGATCTATTGTGTATGTTTTTATTCGTTAAATCTAAATATAGTTTGGTAAACAAGAAAGGGTTTGTTTTTATCAACAAAATAACAAACGACCAATCCTGTAAATGCTTAGAAATCGTCTTGAATCTCTGTAAGACGTTTTCTATGCTAAGTTTTGAGATATTTTTTTTTCACTTCTAAGGCAATATTATGTCATCTCTGCGCTTGCTGTAAAGTATAAAAAAACGTTGGGAATCAGGATAAAGTATGATTTTAATGAGTAAATACCGTTTGAAATCCGTTTAACGTTTAAAATATTATATATAGGTAGCTTTCCGCCGCTTTATCTAAAACCTAATAAGTTATATACTAAAACCTTCCACCTATTGAAAAAACCCCATAAAAATCGGTTGGTAGTTTTGAAGATTTAAGCATACAAAGTGACATAGGGACAGAGAAAGCGACTTTGTTTTATACTATGTAGTGATTATAAGTAAGTATTATATTAAAGAGGAATCATTTATGTTCATTTGAACAATTAACAATTCTTTCACTAGTAAAAAAAATAATGTGATTAGTGTATCTAGTATAAAGCTACTTCTTTCAGCTCTTTGTATGAAACGAGACACAAAAATAATTTGATTTATTTTTACATTTTTTTCTAACATTTAAATAACAGCCAAATTCAGGGTTGGTTTACATAAAATAAAAAATATTATGAATGTATGTACGTCTGTGTACATTCATTAAAATAGAAACTAAATAAATACGCTCTTCAAACAAACATAGAATAAGGGCATTCCGACCGCATGTGTATCAATGAAGATAAATGTTAAGCCATTTAGGATGGGACTTTAGTGTGAGAGATAGCGAGTTACCATGCACATATAGATAAATAACATAGAAGTGTATGTCCGTATGTTTGTTATTAAAAATATTGTTTTCCCCTGACTTTGTTACTTTCATGATATCAAGACAAAAGTAAACATTCTGTTTTTGTATGTTTTCAATCTATTTTTAATAGATGATTCAATTTTAATCGGATTTAGATTGAGTGATGAACGTGGACGATGTTAGGGGCACTAATTAGTATATTTTATATAGTTAAAATTAATTCAAATATTCTATAAGTTCATCAAAATAAACCCGTTTATTAATGCACTTAATATTGCAAAATTAAAATTATTTATTATTTAATGATTAAATCTCAATTGATGTGTTTAATTAAAATGTAACTCAATTAAAAGCGGAGATTAGTAAATTCAGTAAACGATTGATTATATTATTATAAAACCAGCAATATTTATTGCAATACAATTATTATATTTTAACAGTAAATACGGAATTATTAAGGGCCGATTTTTCAATGCCCAGATAAACAGCTAGATAGACTTTATTCTTCAGTTAACAAAATATTCAATTTTTCAATAGACGAATAGGACTTATCTATCGAATAACTACGTTATTTGAGGAATAAATCTATCTGCTGCTCCAACGGCCAGATAGCGTGCTATTCGACGATTAGACGTTTGAGTTGACAACTGTCGCGTCAAATTTGGGATATTTTCGTATGTAATAACATAGAGCGTAGAATTTTTACAATAAAGCCTCTTTCTATAAAATAATTATCAATTAAAATCATATTGAAATTGATGTTTTTGATAGTACCTACTGATGATCATGCCATTGAAAATTTGCCGGACGCTGCCTTTATGTCGTTTCCATCGTAAAATATATAAATTTTAACACAAATTTAATCAAAACTCTTTACTCGAATCAAAACAATAATCAACAATCATAGAACACAAGATAAACTTAAAATGCACTCCTGACGTGAGTCATAATGACGGTTGTTGACATATTGCAAGTTGACTCTATCCCGCTCTAACCTGACTAATTTAATATGTTTGTTTCGCCACTCCAAGAGCAGAGCTGCCAATATGGAAATATTTGGTCAGATAGTTATTCATCAAATAAATCACGATTGAAAAATAGGCGAGCCGTTATGAGTTAGATAAGCAATTGAATAAATCTATTCGAGGGGTAGTTATTAGACTGTTTATCTGGGCATTGAAAAATCGGCCCTAAATGACATATTATTATCCCTATAGGTATTAAAATAATAACATAAACATTACATAACAATAACGGTTGTATAGGTAAACCAGAATCTGATGGCAATTAGGGAAATCAAAATTTTGAGTGTGCAACCCTAGGGAAAATGGACTGAACGATCTTGATACTGCTTATTTTTTAGTTTGTTCTCAATATCATTAGTCACATTACATAAGTGGACAATACTGTACTTAATAATGAGATATCCACCTAATATTATGTAGGTACATACTTACATGTATAATATACATATTACTTTTATACAGGTAATACATAGTATTATTTACATATACCTATATTTGTATGTTCATTATCATTATGCCATGTGAAAATATCGATGCTGAATCGGTAGAAAACTAGAATGCTTATAATTTTTTATAAAATAAAATAACAATAAAATAAAACTATGTTTATTTTCGTAAGTATTAACAGAAACGCATTATTAAATTGACTTGTACAGCTTGGACTTGACGAATAGCCGTATTGGAAACTCCTGTAATAAGTTTTCATAAAATTATATTCCAATCAACTAACAATATTATAGTTACCTACATATTATAATATTTTTTAATTGAAAGTATCAAAGCGGGGAAGTCCAATTTACCAATAAAATCTTCTAAATTGAAAATTGTGATGTGTTTGACCCTTCTTCATCAAATAATTTTCTATACACATTATAAACAACACCTCTTGCGTGTGATCACAGCGGCTTTTTCGACATTTTCGAAGATTTTTTAGACAAAATCCTAAAAAATATTTATCAACTGCAAAAAAGACAAATAATTTGACAACCAATTTGATAGTTGTCAAATAAGTTGCCACATGAAAATCTTTTATTTCTTAAATATAAATATGCCATCAGATTCTGGTAGACCTATAGGTTCGTTCAAAATATTTTTTTTATGACCTTTACAGCTACTATCTATTAGAATAGCTATATAATAATGATTACAAAAACACTTTTAATTATAAGTACATACTTAATTGAAATTTACATAAATTACTTACATTTTTACGTATAATATAAGATATATTTTAAGTTTTACAATATTTCTTTTAATCGCTACCGCTCGTCAACATGACCACAGTCACAAGAGAGAGCGATCGAAGGGTTTTCGAAACCCGATATCCGTGTGATTAAGATAATTAGATGAAGATGTTTGATCTCAAAAGCATTACTTCCATTTGATATATCGCGTTAATTATTTTGTACGCCAATCAAATACCAATTAAAAACATGTTACTTTGATTTTTATATTTGTATATGAGTTTATGGTGGTTAATGGTTTCATAACATGTTCTGTTTAGACCTTCTTGGTTTAGACTATCTGCTAGTTAAACTCAAATAAACATTTTTTAATTTAAGTAACTATTAACGTTGTTAAGAAGCGCTTTTGAATACCTACTCAAAGTCAAAATACGAGAAATAATAAACTAAATCAAATATTTATTGATTTAGTTTATTATTTCTCAACATTGGAACATTATCAATACACAGAAGCTAGTTCCTAGAAAAAATTAATACTCATTTTATAGAGTATTTACTTATAAAGGTAATTTATTGTGTTTCATGAATCTATCGTAATTTCTTTTGTATTCACGAAATAAAGATTATTGGCCACTTGGCTTACACATGTAATGGTAGAGAAATTTTATGAAACATTGATACAAATAGCAATAATCACGTATTAATTTGAGGTTATTGAACTTAAATAACTGAACTTTCAAATAAGTCATTGGCTTCAGATATAGGACACAACTAGTTCGTGATATTGTATTGATTCCTGTACTTATATTCATATTAAGTTATTATGCCTTTCTTCGAATTATTTGACTTCGAGTAGATACTTTGTCTTATAAAAAGTTAATTCTATAGGCCCTTTAGCTATATATCCTTAACTAGCTGTGCCCCGTGGTTTTACCCGCTCCTATTGGTCCTTTTTTATCTAAACGGATACTCACGCTCTAATACGATTTGATTTTGAATGAGAATGGATAAACATTTGATCAAAGTTAAAAGTCTAATCAAAACAGATTCAGCAAACCTGCATAATTTAAAAAACCAATAGAGCCTCCATCTTACCTTTTCAACACAAACCTCGCTATTTACTTAACACAATTCAATTGCAGTAGAATTTAAATCTTCCGGAACTACACAAAAGTTCCCAATCCTGTTATTAAAGCTCGACACAAATTTAATTCATTGTGTCCACTCCATGGACTTCCCTGTTCTTCTATTGCATAAATTTAAATATATTGAGTCGCGGATTGAGTCGTATTTCCGTAAACGAATCGAAATTATATTTCAAAATAAATATGAAAAAAAAACTAGATTTCCGCTCGCGGCTTTGTTCGCGTTTTCAAAGAAAAACGGCATAGTTCCAGTTCCTGTGGGATTTCCGGGATAAAAAGTAGCCGATGTGATATTTTGGGTTTTCAGCTTTCACATGCCAAATTTTTTTTTAGAAAAGTAACGACTCCATGGTTTTTGTTTTGGTTTAAGTACTGTCAAACAAATTATACCTACCAGGAAACATTTGAACTAAGTTATGTTTAGAAACTAGGTGTCTTCAAATTACAAAATGGCGACGACAAACAAGCGTTGCCATGGTAACCAGCGGTCTCTTTGTGAATTCCTTTGTTGAGAAAATTATCGTTCGCAGCTTTGTAACTAACATTAGTGATTTGTTTGTGTTAAATTATCACCTTCTATAAGGTAAAATACGTTAACATGACATACAAGAAATTACAGTAAAATCTTTGCCTATTTCCTCCTTAAAGTATTATTAGTTTAATTAAATATTATAGTATTATGAGTTTGAATATTGTAATATCGTTAATAAACAATGACAGAGATAATTCGAAAAAAAACTTATTCTATACCTTTAGTATTGTTAGCAATATAACGATGTCATAATCAAAGTGCATAAAATTAAAACCGCAATAGGAACAGTTAATATTTTTAATACATAATTATTAGAAGTATATCAATCTATAAAAAAAAATCACAATATTATTAATTAAATAAATTCTTGACCAAACATTTTTGCTGACTGTACACAAACCGTGACAAATATTTAAAAGTAGAAAGTAAATTGGTTGTTAGGACGTTCATTGCGGGAGCCTTCACAAATGTCACTTACTCTGACATCTAAGACGATTGAGTTTTCATCTTTCCTTTGCTGTTATTAATTCAATGCTTGATTCAATGCTTATGAAAAAGTTATAAGTATTATTCACTTTAAAATATTATATAAATAATAATATATATCTAGAGTTGGTTTAGGAACACCACGTATAACTCAATAACAGCTGATTTTAATTATTTTTGGTATTTTGGATATGTCTGCAATAATAACTGTTAAGTTCGGAAAAACTTATTTTCTAAAAAAGTTTTTTCCTTCACGTAACGGTAATCGACTGTTACATCACTACATAGTATAAAACAAAGTCGCTTTTTCTGCCCCTATGTCCCTTTGTATGCTATATCTTTAAAACTACGCAACGGATTTTGATGCGGTTTTTTTTTAATAAATAGAGTGATTCAAGAGGAACGTTTTAGTATATAATTCATTAGGTTTAAGACAAAGCGGGCGAAACCGCGGGCGGTAAGCTAATAAATAAATACAGGAAATCTTGTTACTGTTGCCCTATTTTCTCGAGTTTCATGACTTTCTAATATTTTTTTTTCATAAAATAATTGTGCTATGAGCTATCTCAATTCATACTGAAATTGATAACTTAGTTTTTATATTTCGACAGAATATAATAATATACCTATGTATGTTATGACTTAATTTGTAACCTATGTATGTTAGAATAAGAGATACTTTAGTAGTACATACATCTTCTATAATATAAAAATGAATCCCAAAATGTGTTGGTAAGCGCATAACTTGAGAACGACTGAACCGATTTCGTTAAATTTTTTTTATAATATTCCTTGAAGTATGAGGATGGTTCTTATGTAGAGAAAACGTAAATATGTACCACGGGCGAAGCCGGGGCGGATCGCTAGATGTATAATAAAAATGTGTGCGTGTACTAGTGTACACACGTAAGAAGTGAAACTTCTTTATGACCTTATTTTAAAAAAAATAATTTACTATATGCAACTTTACAGAAATACGTCGAATCACGCGTGGTAGGGATAAGAAAAAGATGGCGCGTAACAGAAAAATGTCACGCTTAACGAAAAAATGTTATGTACACTAAATTTTTTTCCAACCCCGATAAAGAAGTTTCACTTCAAAAACAATTTCAAACGTAACAAAAATATCTAACAAAGACAAACACATACAATAAGCATAAACAATATGTCCATAAATACAGTTGCACGGTCAGTTATTCAGGGATCAGCTGAATCCATGCAGAAATACAAACAAAGCCGCGGTTCATCAACTATATTAACCGATGATATAGCATTATGCTGCTACGTAATTACAAACGCTGTCAGTACAAATTCTTGGTGCATTTAAATTCGTATAGAGCATGCAATGATAGTTTATACAATAGCTGAGTATATAATAAATCACTATCTCTACATTGTATAAAACAAAGTCGCTTTCTCGGACCCTATGTTCCTATACGTTGGTATCTATGTTTAAATCTTTAAAACTACACAACGAATTTTGATGCGGTTTTTTTTAACAGAGAGCACTCTAACACCAGTGCGAAGTCGGGGCGGGTCGCTAGTTTTTGTATAAAACATTCAAAAATATGTTTACAAAATGACAAGTCGATAAAATAATGATCGAATTAATATCTAAGAAATAATCTAATTAATCTTCAGGAATTCCGTGTCAATCCATTGAGCCCCATGCGGCCCGATCGGTCCAAGACACAATAGATTTTCTATTGTGTCTGTGGTTCTGGGGCCTGAGTTATTAAACCTACGCAAAGGCGGCAAAATGAAATAACTTATTTAAACGTTAATCTACCATTTCCGACCAGCAATATATTACGAAAGAACTATTAATAGGTACCTAATCGCTAAATCTCTAAACTTCAAACGTGCAAAAACCTTTTATAAAGCCTAATGAACCCATCCAGTATATCGGCATAGTATAAAGAGACAAGTAGGCCAACTCCCGGCGTTTAACGCACGGTACCTAAACTGCCGAGGCGCAGGGTTATCACTTGTCACATTGATGTTTTAAATAATTGTATAAACAAACACCAACCGCTGACAGCAATGGCGCAGCCCTCACGAGAACGGTCCATGAAATGGAACCGAGCGGCGTTGTGTGCGTGCGTCAAGCTTGCGTACGTACATGAACGGGGGGCGTGGCAGCACTCCGCATACATACAAACGGCGCGATGTACCTTTGTTCGAAGATAACTTACTTCTCTCTCTATACTATGATATCGGTCAGAACACACAATAGGCTTTGACGCGCCGACGTAAAATATGTGCCTTGCCCTAATCTTTATCAATAGCTTCATTATAATAATGTGGCCATGACTCCACAGTTCTGCTAACCAATTTTTGGACCCATAAATTTAATAAAGTAACGTGTTACTACAATGCTTTTCGATTTTATGGTGATTATGTTTTTAATGAGATCGCATTTGTCTTCCTTATTAAGTTGGGATTTTGGTTCCAAAAAGTTGATCTAATTTATTATATCGAGTTCTAAATATAAATACTATCTTGATATAAAAATCGGTCGATACGTCAATGAAAACGGACTATAAATAAAATGGAAACGTAACTTAATTAGCAAATTTTTTCGAAAGAAATGCAAAGGCTGATAGCTTTATATTTTGCCATGTAAAAAGAAATAAAATAAAAGAAAATTCACTGATAATGACAATAAGTTAATTGCATAATTTTCTAGTAATCGATAACAATATCATTTTAAATATTATCATCATTTTTCACGTCATTTTCAAGGTTTAGCATAATTAGTTAAGAATTTTCAATTTTAGATCCTCTTAAAAAAAGTGTTTAAAAAGTTGTATCGGTAAGGCTGTAAGACTATCGATCGCATCTATAGGAAAACTTTCTTCTTTGTATTATACTGAAATATTCTTATTTTATTGCCACAGACGATACATCCTTCATTAATAAACTTGAACCATACTTTCTTACATCCATACAAACATCCAACACATGTCGAAAACATACTATATTCTTCTATCTCCTAACCTTAAAACGAACCCTTACTTTATAAGGGTTTGATCATGCGTACTTTATGTTCGACCCTTTGTTCCCGCTATCTTATGTACAAGCTTTTAGTAGACCCTAGACGGTAATGCAAGCATGACATGCGTGACTTGTCATGCTGCATGACTATCTAAAAATATCAAATCATAAACAGGTTGCATGCCACAGCCTGACTAAAGTGCATTGAACACTTTTGCATGACATGTACCGATCTAAACAATCATGCATGCATGTGTAACTTGCAGGATATAAAAAAAAACTTGAGAGGTGACAAGGGACACCCGGCTAGAACGAAGTTACTTATATAACTTGCTTGCTTCTTATGAGAGAGAAAGACAGAGAAACACGCCGCATGGCTTACAACAATAGCAAAAGGTGTCGTTACAATTTTTCCGTCTAGCTTTCCCTTTCGCAACACGCGATAAGGAACTTCATTCCAATAGATAGGTTCATCAATCAGCTACCAGTACGTAGTTTGCATGATAATTATTAAATTAAACGATCATGCATGACACCACGTAACGCATGTCATGCCTGCATTACCGTGTAGGTACAACATTATAGTTGCATCGTACTTATGTTTAATTTTACTGAAAGCCGTTTAAAGTTCTTGTGTATTGTGACGAAATATAATATGTTTGTCTCTTTGTACGCATATTATGAATGTATGGGGGTGTTGTGGTATGTTTACGATGCCTGAATCATTATGGAACTTTATTTTCTTACTGGTGGTTAACAGTTCTTATCGGCTTTACTTGGTTTGTGGTATTAGGCCCTAAAATGTTATTTATACAAGTTTTCACCCGGCCAAAATTACCTACATAAGTATATTAGTAATACATTAAAGCTTGTTATATCTCTACCAGACGCAAGAACAACAATTAGAAAAAGCCTGTCTTTATTTCATGTGTTTTATAAGTCAATAAATCAAAATATTGTCCCAAATTAACCCTATCGTTGTCTGTTAACTACCACCGTCTGCTTCGTTGCAAGCAATTGAGTTTAATTAATGTTTGTTGAGCCATTACGGCTATCATAAATAGCTGTACCGTTTGTATTGCGATTTTAAATAAGCAAGATATGATATTTGATGATAAATCCATACTAATATTATAAATTCGAAAGTAACTCTGTCTGTCTGTCTGTCTGTTACTCAATCACGCCTAAACTACTGAACCAATTTGCATGAAATTTGGTATGGAGATATTTTGATACCCGAGAAAGGACATAGGCTACCTTTTATTGCGAAATATGTACCACGGGCGAAGCCGGGGCGGACCACTAGTCATTCGATAAATGGGATTGGGAATGTCGATACGAAGCTCATATTATCTAAACTATTAGAACGTGGACGGATGTTTATTTGTTTGTTTGTTACAATTTTATCAAAAATTGCTCTACCGATAAAATCATTTTATCATTATAGATAGCTCTATATCTTTACTTCTTCTTGTATTGTTATACATCTTCAGTAACATATTATTACGCGATATTTTTTTTTCTTGCATCAAAGCGTTCGATACCAGGATAAATAACTAGTATCTACAAACTGTTTGTCAGTCTGTCTTTTCTATGCATCACTTCCGAAACAACTGAATCGTAAGTCTGAAACAAATCAAAAATGTATAAGAACTTATTATCATAGTAACTATTAAATACTATGTTGACCTGTCGACCCTTTAAATATTTTTAGAATGTCCCCAATGTAATTCTATATTCACTTGACCTTTCCCTAACAGTGACTAGAATGCAAACTATCCGTTCGCCAAACTTAATTACTAACGGTTCAATAGATACGTCGACGAATTTGATCAGACATATTGATTTTGCAACTGGTTGACTACTATTTCTTACTACTATTTGAAATAATATATCTTCATTATTCAGTAGTAATTTTGTTATTTAAAGGAATATGTTCCTTAATAAAAAGATTAAAGAACTAAAGAACTTTCTTTAGTGAAGCAAACCAATTCTTAAAGATTAAAATGTTCTTATAAATAGATTGCATCTGAATAAAATATACTCAATGTACAATAATTATGTAAAGGTAACGTTTAATATTAAAAAATAAGCGATTTAAATGACAATGTTTATACATAGTTCAATTAAGTTTTCGGCAGTCTACAAACCCGCGAAATAAACTTCTCACGTCAAAATCAACGAATATAATATTATAATTAAGGGCCGATTTTTCATTCCTTGGTTAAAATTTATCCGTCCAATAAAGTATTACACGAACATTTTAAAATGTCACCTGTAAACTATCATATACGGACAATAAGAATACATTTTTGAAATGGTAGTTTAATAAACGTATTACGAATTACGTATTCGAATAACGATTCGATGAATAAATTTTAACCAACGATTGAAAAATCAGCCCTTAGACTGATTTATGTATATTATCTGTATTTGAATGATATAAATATTACAATTATTTTTTCCACGATCTTATTCCAATCATTCTCATGACAACTTATTTTGAACACTGGTGAAGCAACGGGTAACAGCTAGTTTATACTACATATTATGAAATGCTAGCTTTCCGCCCGTTGCTTCGCCCGCGCTTTCAAAGAAAGACCTGCATAGTTCCCGTTCCCGTGGGATTTCCGGGATAAAACCTATCCTATAATATATATGAACCCTAGTTACCCTCTACACGTGTGCTAAATTTTATTGTAATCGTTTCAGTAGTATTTGTGTGAAAAAGTAACAAACACATACATACACACATACATATAGCTTGTTCCCTTTTGCCCAGGTTGCCTGGAAGAGATCACTTCTAAGTGATAAGGCCGCCTAATAAACTATACTGGTTTTTTTTTGTTCTATATATTAGCAATAAGTTTTCTATGTATAGTTTTAATGAAGAGTAAAATAAATAAATAAATAATACACATCCATCCTCACAAACTTTCGCATTTATAATTTATAAATAAGTAGGATTACAAGCACTACGCAGATAATGATGATTATCAAGAATCTTAACATGTGAGCAATTCTGTGATGATTGCCTTAAGGAGCAAAAGGTTAACAAAAATAAATTCCATCTACCCTTAATCATTAGAATTGTCTCACGTAAAATTAATCCCGAACGATTATGTCCAAGGGAATCCGTTTTAATGTCGGATTTACCGTTTCCTGATTGGAGCTTTGATGGTCTAGATTAAGATTTTAATTACGGTTAGTGCTTAGATTAACTGGACTATTAATTTTTTGTATAACCTAATCTATACTAATATTATAAAGCTGAAGAGTTTGTTTGTTTGTTTGAATTCGCTAATCTCAGGCTATAGTATCATTACGCTAAGACCAAGGAGCGCAGCTAGTCTATTATATATTTTATTATATTATCACGCCTAAATCACTGATCTAATATTGATTAAGTTTTAGTACTTTTCTTATATTTAGCATCCCATAAATTGAAACATTAAACACTTACAATATACATACTATAAAAGTAATTTCACAACCGAAATTCTCGATATAAATTTCAATAAAATTCACAACTCTATAAGTCAAAATATGTGTTACCCATAACCCAGGTAAGAATTATAAATCTATTAAGCATGTAAGCCTACAACAATACTTTACCTGACTAAAGAATTCCATTCAATAGTTTTTACGACGCCAGGTGTTATCCGAAAATACCACACATCAATCTTTTGATCTCAGGTACGCTTGTAATAGAAAGCGGTATTTTTATTTATAACTTGTGATTTTCTATTGCAAGTATTTTTGAATGAAACTTCTTTATTGGGGTTGGAAAAAAATTTAGTGTAACATTTTTTCGTTACGCGTGACATTTTTCCGTTACACGCCATCTTTTTCTATTCCTACCACGCGTGATTCGACGTATTTTTGTAAAATTTCATAGAGTAAATTATTCTTTGAAAAGAAGGTAATAAAGAAGTTTCACTTCTTACGTGTGTACACTAGTACACGCACACATTTTTTTTAATTTAGCGGTCTGATTTTGAGGATAAATCACGTTTTAAATGAGATAAAAGACTTAAATTGTTTTATTTTATATTTTCGACTATGCTATATCCACGGCTTCTTCTAGCTATAACCGAAAAAAAAGTATTATTATGAATTGTCAATATTTAAAAAAAAAAATTACGTCGTTTCATTGCGACATAGAGACATGAGTCAAGAATTCAGTGATTTTTATAGGTATTTAATAAAATCTTTACTAATATTATAAATGCGAAAGTAACTCTGTCTGTCTGTCTGTTATTCAATCACGCCTAAACTACTTTGCATGAAATTTGGTATGGAGATATTTTCATACCCGAGAAAGGACATAGGCTACCTTTTATTGCGAAATATGTACCACGGGCGAAGCCGGGGCGGACCACTAGTCTACAATAAATATTCCCCAAATATTGTTATCATAATATAGAGATAAGATATAAGTACAACAGTTGAATACATACAATATTAAACATCGACTATCGATAGCTGCGTTATTTAACAAGGGCCTTAACTACTTAAGGCGTAGCCGTCAACTCTAAATTAACACACAATATTTTAACCATACATTGCGCATTTAGTACAACCATACTACAAGTTCATACCTATATAACTAGCAATGTACATCAAACAATTGCTAATCGTCACTTCGAGTCTAAGTGAACATGCCCAAACAAAATTCGATTAAAGCTTTGATTCGCCGCTTTTAAAAACTAATACAAAAAATTCGATCGGATCTGAACGCGTTCTTTTAATATGCATTGGTTGAGCGTATTTTTCTATTCATAGAATAAAATACAACGTCACTGGTTTGTTTGGTCTTTTGTACACACAGGTTCGATTTTTTGTAAAAATATGGAATTATATAACCTACCTCGCTTAGATATTTTTCTTAAAGATTTCATTTTTCATCTTACTTGATTTTTAATAGATATACATATCTAATATTGTATAATATTTAGAATTATAGGCATTAAAATACAATAATGTATCATGTATGTAATGTACCTAATCATAAAATAAAATTATGACACAAAAAACCGCTATTTTGTTGCCTTCTTTTGTTATTTTAAGGTAATGGCTTCTACAATATACTTACATCAAAAACGCTCCAAAAATAAATCCGATAGTGCGAACTGCCCAAAGGTAAAATGAAATAGATATTATTTCCCTACTATGTGATTAGCTGTCAATTTGATAAAATATTAATAGTAAAACACTTGGCCAGTAGACTGCTGTAAAGTGTAAAATGACGTAACTACACAGCGTGGTATTCAAAAGTATATCTTTACTACTTGAAATAAGGTTAAATTTCGTATTCAGGGTATGTTACTCTACGGCGTTTTGTGTTATAGTGTATTGCTACCTACTGTATAGTCAATTAGGGAGCAAGTTTCAAGTACGTTTTAGTATGAAGAGCTTTACCTACTGTAGTAAATCAATGGCTTCACTCAATTAAAGGATTGAGTTTATGGTCCGGTATATGAGGGACAAACTATTAACAGACGTACTGTATAGTTACTACGATATATATATAAGTGTAAGTATAAAATATAAATGATTTTGACCCACATGAAAATAAATCAGATTAAAATAAGATTACGGAACCCAGCTAAAATAAAATAAAATATATGTACTTACTTTAAATTCGAAAATTCAACAGCATTAACTATCGATATAAATTATCTTTTTAACTACAATAGTCAAAAGAGTAGCGTGTGTTGTTACATGGTAGTGTCTGTAAACTGTAATAGTACACAATTTTTGCTCTATTTATCTGTACATAACATAAGTATAGATAATTTTATTTATTTATTTATTTATTTATTTTATTTATTTAAACAATTACATTACAGAGATCCATTAATGTTAGTACGTGACTTATTAACTAATGTTAGTAAATATTAAAATATACTAATTAATTATTGTCAGTTGATGAGGCACCCTATGCGTATTGCGTAGACCGGTCGCTTTGAATGGACAAGTTCACGCACAAAGTGTCCCATGAAAGATGACATATATCTCTCCGAAATGATCATCATGAGACTGTTGCGACTGCGCCGCACTCTATCTAAAGTAGACGCTGTTTAATTAAATTTTAACACACCTCTATCACAACAAAAACGAATCCAAAACACTTCTAACCTAAAATCCACTTTCGCCAATCCAAACAAACTTCGCACTCGAATAAACAATAAAATGCAATTCCAGAGCGCAAAGTATAAAATTACATACGTACGAACCTGATTTTCTTCACATAATACCTTTCTGACTTCACTCTATGCTCTTTACATGTTATAGCAGTATTATTCGAAGTGTGGGAGCGAGATAGCGCTACACGACCCATATAGCGCTGTCTTATTTCCACTCTGGAATTAATACTGCTTTTAGACTGTTCGTTCAATGGATCGAAATTATGCCAATTTGAACTGGGCTACCATCTCTGAGCGTATCTAGCGCGTGATGTGAAAACCAATGCTATTTTAGGAGCTTATTTGCTGATTGGACGTGTAAATTTGCTAGTTTTTAATGGGATATTTAATGAAAGGCTAACATTTCGATTTCGATTTAAGGCATAACTTTAATATGAAAAGTTAGTTAGTAACAATGAACTGCTTATATTTCCACCAAACCGCATATCAATCAACAAAGCATTTTAGAAACATTCTGCCTCATTGGGCGTGTATATTCGCTATAAACTAGCGTTCTGCCCGCGGTTTAACCCGTTTTTTCTATAATTAAAACTTTCTTCAAACTAAACAAAAACACTCTTTGCAAAAATATATTATATTTTTACGCGATATTGAACATAAAATTGTACGTAGGTATGTTTTAAAATATATAAAAGTTTAAAAGAAGATTGAAATGGCAATTCCATTTTTATTGAAAACTAGCGGTCCGCCCCGGCTTCGCCCGTGGTATATGTTTACGTTTTCTCTCCATAAGAACCATCCTCGTACTTCAAGGAATATAATAAAAAAAGAATTATCGAAATCGGTTCAGCCGTTCTCGAGTCATGCGCTTACCAAAACATTTTGCGAGTCATTTTTATATATATAAGAAGATTATTCCATTCAACAAAATTTTAGTTCGATCTGTCATCATAATATACTTACAGGATGTAGCTAAACTGCCACTGACATCCTGTGAAATGGTTTCTTTTATTGAAAAAGATACAACAAAGGACTAAGTTTGACTGACATAAAAGCACAGTACAAAAAATTAGAACTAAATAATTTTGCATGTTTTTTTAGGTAAGTATATCCTTTTTTTGACACTTAACCCTTGAACTTTCGTCCTTTATCCTGTCACTTAAATCGATTTAATATAACGACACAGAACGGCGAATACAATCGTCAGTTATTATTTTAATTTTTAAACGTGATATTATTACATAAAGCAAGTATTCTAGCAGTTATTCTGATACCTACACGAACAGGTAATTTCCTCGAAATGATGGAAAAAAGATATATCGAATATTATTATGAGTCACTGCGGAGTTTTATCAAAATCCGTTTTGATTGTGTTCGCGTGACAAACAAACAAACATAGGTACATCCATCCTCACAAACTTTCACGTTTATAATATTAGTAAGATAATCTAAGTTACCCTCCATAGGTACGTGTGATAAATTTCATTGTAATCCGTTCAGTAGTCATTTCGTGAAAGAGTAATAAACACACTCAATACACATCCATCCTCACAAACTTTCGCATAGGATGAAGGAGTGAAGAATACCCGTAGGTACAGAATGAAGAATTCTAACAAATACCCGCGGCCCCATCATTAATGCGGCTCGACGGAACACAGTGGGGTTTTAGTCGGTAAGAATCCGACATAACCCACGGCTCCTTCCCCGGGGGCCGTGGGTATCTTTGGAAGATTTCCCCACTATAAAAAAAGGTACAGAATAATTGAATTTTCATTATTTTCTATTCAAATATTCTTCAGTATTTAATACTTAAGATAAAGTTTAACTCAAGTTTAATTAGGTTTAAATTTTACCAGCGAAGCTCTAACTTTGTCGTACTTGTTTTCGAAATAAATTCGTTTACCTCAATCATTATTAAAATTAATGAAAACTTTATACTTCGTATTAATATTATATGAATATGTAAGTACACTTAAGTGTGTGTATAATTAATCTATATCTATACTAATATTATAAAGCTGAAAAGAATGTTTGAACGCGCTAATCTCGGGAACTACAGGTCCGATTTGAAAAATAATTTCGGTGTTAGATTGCAAATTTATCAAGGAAGGATATATATCATCTCGCTAAGACCAACAGGAGCGGAGCACTGCGGCTAAAACCGTGAAGCACAGCTAGTGTATTATAACAAGAAAATATCATGTGTTTGTTAAAACTTTGAAAAACCTCATGAAGTTATGATTATATAGGTAATAAAAAGTAGGATTTACCAAACAATGTTTACATCAAACTTCAAGGCCCAGGATTTAACTTTTTTTTTATGTTATGGGGAGGCAAACGAGCGGACGCACTGCCTGGTGGTAAGCAGGTTGCGTCGCCCATAGACCATAACAAAGGTTATGGTTGTTGCCTACCAGAGTAGGATAAGGGGGAAGACGGAATTAAGGCGTTACCCGGCAATTTCGACTATGTTCAACCTCTATAAAGTCTGGTACAACATAAAGCACAATACCGAAAAAAATATATAAAATAGGATGGTCTTTGATCTTTAATTGCTCGCGAGGACTTTTTTCCAAAGTTAATAGATTTCTAGAAAAAAAATGTGCCGTGGTCTTCGATTTTTACGCAAATACTCTATAAACTTCGTAACCTGCTGACTTAGAGCTCTGAAAATTTTGTGTTTAATAAATTATCAGTTACACAACAGTCCCTGACGAGGATTTTTTGTTTCACTGATTAATATCTTTTTAAATACAAAATGCAAGGAAAAAAGAAGGTGCAGGGTGAGAGGTTTGAGATCCGTCAAGTATGCTCAAGGTTATTAGCGCATGTAAAAGCCTTAACTAATAAAAATATATCTACACTTTCTTCTTTGGAAGTAGGTACTTATATTAGTTAAATTGGTTTTTAGATAGGAAAAGAATTGGCAATCTCTTTCTTGCATTCATCTTTCGTTACTGGTATTTTAGGTACCTAAATTTGTGTGTGTATTGTATGTTAAAATGGATTTAATCCATACTAATATTATAAATGCGAAAGTAACTCTGTCTGTCTGTCTGTTACTCAATCACGCCTAAACTACTGAACCAATATTCATGAAATTTGGTATGGAGATATTTTGATACCCGAGAATGGACATAGGCTACTTTTTATCCCGGGAAAATGACGCAATCCCGGAAATCCCCCGGGAACGGGAACTATGCGGGTTTTTCTTTGACGGGCGAAGCCGCGGGCGGAAACCTAGTTTCTTATAAATTTCAATAATTATTAATTATGAGATTTTTTCATTTTTCAATATAGTATACAAATGAGTAAACAAGCGGAGTCATAGAACAAACTAGTATATTCCTACACATTGCGAATACATAGCAAAGTTTGATGAAGACTAGCATTAATATTTATTAGAATCTAATGAAATATTTACGTTTTGTTGAATTTATTTTCACACGATCAAAATTATGTAACGGTCAAATTATCCGTCCAATAAAGTATTACACGATAATATTTAAATGTCACCTGTAAATCCTGTAATCTGTCAAATACGGGCAATTAGGATACCTTTTTTGAAATGGTAGTTCAACGAATAAGTTTGAAAAATCAGCCCTTAGATGTTTGAAATTCCATTTTGATGGATTTAACACGTTCACTGCGTAAAAAATAACAATGACTTTCAGCTGGTGCGGTGGCAGTCCAAAAAAGCATCCACTTGACTTTCTTAATGTGCGTGGCAGGCCCTTTCGACACGACAGCTCTGAGAAGTATTAAAGCTCTATTATCTTAGCCAACCCATAAAGTATCTATGATTTTTTTACAGTTTTGAAATCTTGATGAATCACTTGTTTATACATTAATCCCGCCCCTGGATTCTCTAAACAGAAATTGAGAAATTAGCAATCGAAATTGTCAGGCCGACAAGGCCTGATCCCGCACCAAAGTGTAATTTTTATAGTGATGGGATAGTGAAATAAAATAAAATATCGAGTCATTAATTATATTTATTTAATTAAATCTTATAAGCACTAAGCCAAACATAGTAGGTAATTAAAAACAAAATTAAATACAATTCTTTTTATGTATAATTAACTTTAACTATTTAATGTGTTCTTACCACGATATTATTCGTAACCGAGTTATCATGGTTCTACTCCTGTACATGACGAAGTTTTGTTCCACTCGGACTGATGTAAATGTCATTTCTAGAATCAGGGTAGTCATATTTTTTTTCTTTTAGGGAAAATTTCTTCGTCATTTATGTCGTCGCCGAGAATACTTTGGCGTTTATAATTTGCTGGGCGGATTATTTTATTTTCTAAAATTGTGATTTTGCTGGTGGATGGCTTTGGTTCTTGCTTTTGAAATATTTTCCTGTATTTAATTCGCTTAGTCTCTTCGTAATCGTCTTCAGTATCACTCTTACTTACATTTTCTAGCGTTATTTTTTTTTACGATGCGCCATTTTGAAGTCGGTGAGCGCGCATCCTTCTTTTGACTGCACAACACTACTGGCGGCTCAACGCGTACGCATCTGCACAGTGCGGCAGCAGGTCGTTACCGGTCACCCACCGAAACAGGCCCGCTCCCGCACTGAGGTAACATTTTTAAAGTCCTGTGCGGCGGAGGTCGAAAACGACCTGTCGCGTAAGTAAACTGCCTATATTACTACATTTCTTGTCACAATTCGAAAACTATATTTGTCTCTATCATGCTCGTAAAAATGCCCAGAAAACCTGTTCCGCACAAGCGAGAAAGACCTGTTTTTTCCGCGCGCACAGTGATTTGGCACAGCACCAGGCCGATTGTGGGTGACCCGCAGTGAACGTGTTAAAGCGGTTCAAAAACATATTAACAATTTATTATATGATTTTTGCAGTTTGAATATGAAAATCTTGAGCTCTTTTTATAACATCTCTATTTTTGCAAGCTTAAAATATCCATATTATAATTATAAATGCGAAAGTAACTCTGTCTGTCTGTCTGTTACTCAATCACGCCTAAACTACTGAACCAATTTTCATGAAATTTGGTATGGAGATATTTTGATACCCGAGAAAGGACATAGGCTACTTTTTATCCCAGGAAAATGACGCAATCCCGGAAATCCCTCGGGAACGGGAACTATGCGGGTTTTTCTTTGACTGCGCGGGCGAAACCGCGGGCGGAAACCTAGTATTTTATAATCCCCTTTTATTGTAGGTAGCTCGTGACAAAGTGAAATTACGAAAATATCATACATAGGTGAATTAATAATTTCTTATGACAGTATGAGGGCGTTATCGCTTGGGGCTATGTAATTTTTCAATGGATTTTCATATGAAATGCATAAAATTTATTCAAAGTAATACTCGACTATTTCAAGAAAATGAATAATATACGAACGCTCTGGGCGTTTTCGTAAGTTGCATTTTTATTTTTATTAACTGCTAGTAATATTTCGAATTCGCACATATATTCTGGTGGGCTGGTGGCATATATTTGTGGTTTACATTGTGGTACACTGAACATTTTTGAAACAGAATACTTGGGGGCGAAATATAGATTTTATAATTTTTGTCTATATTTTGTCTGTATGTATGTCCTAAATTCAAAAAATAATGCATGAATAGTACTAACATGAATTCTGTATAACAAGTCGGTTTACTAATAATTTCGGCGTTATGCCTTATCAAACAAACTGTTCAGCAAAATTGGTTTAATGCTCTAAGAGCAAAGATGACTTTTATAGGTATACATTATACAACAAAACAATTTACCTCAAAGCGATTTATTAAAACGGCGCATTATATTCCAAAGAAAGCCAAAATGTTTGACAGTTTTACGAAAAATTATTGCATCAGTAAACCAAACCCTTGTCGATCCCAAAACTTTGTCGATATTCAAAGTTCTTTGACATTTTTCGTAATAAATTGTGAAAAATGTCTGTATAATCTTTGGTGACGAGTTGCTGATCACTGTATTAGAATGCTGTTCAGCTACATAGCATAATTTTTAACCGACTTCAAAAAAAACGAGGAGGTTATCAATTCAGCCGGTATAATTTTTTTTGTAGTAAAAGTTTGTGTGTATGTAATTTTGTTAAACATTCGCATTACTCGTTCTGAGTTCAATTTATTTTATTGCAAATAGTTGAAACAATTTTATATTAGAAGCAATTTGACTGACCGGTTGGCTTGGTTGGCAGTGGTCCTGCCTTCCGAGTCAGAGGTCGTGGGTTCGATTCCCACCCGGGGCAAATATTGTGTGATGAACATAGATGTTTGCTCTGTGTCTGGCTGTTAATTATCTATATAAGTATTTATTTAAAATTATATATGTATGTTTATCAGCCATCTGGTTACCATAACACAAGCGAAAGCTTAGTATGGGATCAGATCGTGCCGTGTGTGAAAATTGTCCTGAAATATTTATTATTATTAATTTATAAGTCTTATGTAAACATGTTATATAAATGCAAAGAACTAGAAATTAAGTTCTTTGCTCCGATTAATAATATTATTTGCACTTAAATTCATAAAGAAATATTTCATTTTTAAATACACGAGCATTAGGTATACCAAGAATATAAATACAGTACTTTAAATAGACTTAAACAATAATTTATTCAGTTGTAGAATTATTTCTACAACTCTTGTTTATTGTTCCACCATTCTATCTATATTCAGAACGATTAAAACATACAATTCGTGTAATCCGAAACATCTAAATTTCCCAAAACAACTTTTCACAATACTTCCCCAAAAACACGAAATCCTTAGTCCAAATACTTACCTTTTGGTAAATACAAATCACATGTCCCTTCAGAAACATCACACTAGATAAACAAAAAGCTTTCACCGCCAATGAACTGTATTATCCTCATGAAGTGTTGTTATTTATCCCTGTCCACCCTTGTCAATGAGCATTGGATATTGGCCATAGTGGACGGCATGTGAAAATGGCATAATATAGTCGATGCCTATGGTATAGTTATGTCGTGCCATTTCTGTGATAGTAAGGATAGTTGTTATATTGGGGCCCTATTATATGGGGCCTCTATCATTAATTCAATTGATCGTTTATACAGGATGTCACACCGTCGGTATTCTAAGCTCAATGGAGGTTATAGTTTTGCATACGCTGAGTACGTAAAAAATATTTATAAAATTCCAGCTCCATTTTTTTTCAAATAGATGAATTCTTAAAACTCTTTGTGTATACCTCAACACAGCAACCCGCCCAACTTCGCCATCCGCACGTGAGCTATCGTTTAAGATTATGTTTTCATAGACAAAATGCTCACATTAGCGAAGCGTTATATGCCGGCCGCCCAAAGGTAGAGAAGAAAACATGAATTTCAGGGAAAAATTTTTCAAAAATTTTGTGGCGTAATTTTTTTTTTTAATATTTAAAATATTTTAAGTGATCAGTGAATGCAAGACTGAAAAATTGCTGGAAAAGTTAAATCTAAGACAATTGTAGAATATTAAATTATGTATTTTGAGAGTTCAAAAGCGCCTCTAAAGGAACTCTAGTTTAATGAATAAATGTTAAAAGTTGAGTTTGTGTTTACTAATACAGGCTTTTATTTACAGGTTATCCTGGGCGAAGCTGACACATGCAGCGAGTGCAAGATACTATAGACACTATAATACCACTAGATACAATTATTTTGATGTCACCAGATATGTGCATTGAAGAAATATCGGTGTGGCACGTGAAAATGTCGGGAAATAGTATGAATATCCCACCAATGCCGCAATAAATATAAAAAAACCTGCAGTTTTATTTCAAAATTCCTTTTTTATCTAGGCATAATATAAATATCGTATTGAAGGGCCCCTAACATATTTTGTCGGGGCTGCAGAATGCAGAGTGCGTCTCTGTTGTTTAATAACCTTCCATTTCTGACATGTTGCAAGTATATTTCTCCTAATCACAATACTGATGTGATAAAAATTATAACAACGTTAATATTTTAGCTTTCTCTATTAATTTGCATGAATATTCAATTACACACAACAGAGCAGCGAGGAAAAAAATTATAGTGTTTCTAAAGAAATATATTAAACAGATGAGGTGATTATGATATTCATAACACATACAAATAGCAATATAACTCAATCATGCTTAAATTTAATATTCATTATATTTCGTTAAAATAATGAATTTAAAATGCAATAAGAGATGTTTATGACTGCAAGTCCTTTTAGATGAAATTTGGATTTTATAGGTTTAATGCCCCGACGCGTCAGTCGTCTTCATAATGTTATAATATTATGTCGTATAATATTTTACAGTATACTAGTGTTATAATCGAAATAGTAGAACTAAGCAATTCTAGTATAACTTAAATTCCAACTAAACAAAATATAATAATATATATTTACTCCCAGTTCAAGAATGGCTGTTACTACGTTAAGATAAATTGAAAAAAATCTATTCGGGTGAAGCCGAGTCGAGAAGCCATTATTAATTTATAAATTACTTATATGTTTAAAATGTTGAGTAAACATCCATTACTTCCTTTACTGTTAATTATAATTTTATAAAATTAATTTCTTTATATACCAAAGACATTCCCAATTAACATCACCCAATGTATTCAGATGTAATCAAATTCACTAACAGTATTCACAGTCAGGTCCTGTACTATAATCAAACAAGGCGCCTCTAAAGATGCGCTCAAAGGCGCGTAAAGGTAAACAAACACCTCCGCTTGACTGAGCATCGTATTTATGTACAGGTCATATTTCTATATAGTCAGAGAGCTGGTTGCAGAATTAGTTTTTGATGATATTTTGATGAAATTAGTCAAAATTTTATTTTCTTTTTAACAATTTCATATAGGTAGGTATTTGATGTTGTTTTATAGACATTTCACAACAAAGAAGGATCATTACAATGCTAGTTGTTATATTAATGCAAGAAACAATATTTTTATGTTCAACTTTATTTTTAGTAGGTACCTCATTTGACATATCATATCTATTAAAAAATCATAGGAATATTTTATGAAAATATATTATTGAAAAAGAATAATTATTTCTCATTCACTAGATTACGTCTTAGGAAACTTTTATTAACATAATACTTTTTATAAGCTCCTGCAAAATTTGACGGTTAAATAAAATAATAAACATAAATTAACAACAAGCTCCTACACTATAAATTTGTATGCGTCGAGATAAACGCTCCAAATTATAAGATCCACGTGATATGTTTATTTTACTTTTATATATATTCACTATTTAAATTAGTCGTCATAAAAGGATTAAATTCAGTCCGTCAGAAGTTATCTTGAGGTATAAAAACAGTATTTTATTAAAGTAATAAAATGTGTATTCAAATATTATATGGAGTTCATTTTTTGATGAGAATATGAATCATCATCATCAGCCCATATACGTTCCCACTGCTGGGACACAGGCCTCCTATGAAGGTGGGCTTATAATCCACGCCTGCCAAGTCATCATCACGGGTCATCACATCACATCACGTTGTCAGCGGATCATCACAATATTGTCTTTTTTTTGGATTTCACATAATATTTATAGTTTTATTATAAGAAATATGTCGATACGATTATTTCAAATTACATACTTATATGTAGTATAGATGAGTATATTCCTCGGTCATTCAAATTATGAATAACTAGCTTTCCGCCCGCGGCTTCGCCCGCGTTTTCAAAGAAAAACCCGCATAGTTCCCGTTCCCGTGGGATTTCCGGGATGAAACCTATCCTATGTGTTAATCCAAGTTACCCTCTATATGTGTGCTAAATTTCATTCAAATCCATTCAGTAGTTTTTACATGAAAGAGTAACAAACATCCATACATCCATACAAACTTTCGCATTTATAATATTAGTAGGATGAACTAATATGCAATATTTAAAAGCTTAAAAATGCTTTTAAATATTGCATATTAGTTCGGTTAAAAATCCGAATACGAAATCGTTCCATTGGTTATTGTATTCACAAAAAATATACCTCGATAAAATTTATATTATGAAATGTACAGTTGCAGAGCTCAGTTTTTATTTATATACATATATTATAATAAATCTGTAGAAGGGTCAATTCTGTACATTGAAAATATTGAAAAAATAAATACCAGGGGGTGTTACTGGATTGATACCAAACCCAAGTATGTGATTAAATAAATTTTTGTCTGTCTTTCTGTCTGTCTGTCTGTCTGTATGTGAAGGCATCACGTAAAAACTAACGGTTCAATTTCGATGAAACTTGGTATAATTATTATACCTTATCATCCTGGGCATAAAATAGGATACTTTTTATCCTGGAAAAATACGTAGAAAAAAATCGTTATTTTTCCGCGCGGACGGAGTCGCGGGCGGAAGCTAGTTTTTACATAAAATAAAAAGCATTTACAAATTCATGTACCTAATTACTTATTGGATATTTGATTTGGCTCTTTGTACGAAAATTTTTCTGATTAAGCTTATAAATTCTGAAATATTTAAAAGATTTAATGGTATGGGTATTTATTTTGCTAAGTAAGCAGTGTTTTATTGTGAACATGCGATGAAACTAGGACTGTTAACTTTTTATGAATCTGTCTGTCGGTAGCAGCAAACATCCAAACGCATGGACCGATTTTGTTGTAATTCTGTAAAATTGATGTACCAGGTCTGGTAGAAATAAAACAACCGGCTGCAGTTTTTTAGTATGTATGTATGAAAAGGATTTTAGTAATTATTCGTGGTTAAAGGTAAACTGTAATAAATTATTGTCTAGTGTTAAGTTTTAGTAGCATAGTAAGTACAAAATTAGTTAGCTTTATCCGTCCCTATATCCCTATGTATTTATGCAATTACGCAACGCATTTTGATGCGGTTTTTTCAATAGAATGATTCAAGAGGAAGGTTTTAGAATTCATTAGATTTTAGACAAAGCGGGCGAAGCCGCAGGCGGCAAACTGGTAGTTAATAAAACAATTTAGAATCAAAGTAACCAGGAAGTCATAACCTATAAATAACGAAGAAATCACTTTTACACACAAGTATGTTAGTTATACATTTGTCAAGTTGTTTATCAACAAATAACTACAATTTATCAATGTCACCATCGCTCGCTATCTGCATTAATCAAATTAATTTCTACGCTCAAAGCTTGTTTATTTTTAACTGACAACGTTCTATTTATTTTCGTGAGAAAGGGGTTTTTTAGTTTTCATTTCTATTTTTGGCAAATGCAATTTATAATATTCGTAATTTTTTTTATTTAAAATTTTATTGGGTACTAGCTTACCGCCAGCGGCTTCGCCCGCTTTGTCTAACACCTAATAAATTATATACTAAAACCTTCCTCTTGAATCTCCGGTCTCCCTGTCTATTAAAAAAACCACATCAAATCCGTTGCGTAGTTTTAAAGATTTAAGCATACAAAGGGACATAGGGACAGAGAAAGCGACTTTGTTTTATACTATTTAGTGATGGAAACAAATACATACAAGTTACGTTAAATATAAGGCACAAGCGAATTTTAACTGTGGGGCGGGATTCGAACCCATGTCTCTCATGTTACTTTAGCAATGTCTAAGACCGTCAAAGACATCCATGACTCAAACTAAGAAATAAAATATAACAAAAACTTTTATGTTTTCAATTAAATTAAGGCTAAAAATCTTAACGATTTCGCTTTACCAACTGCTTCTATTTTAATGCATTGTATAGTAGTAGCACAGACTAATAATAATATACTACGTACAAGTAGTAGTAGTAGATTTTATTATTCAAAAGTGATTTTTACCACTTTAGGGACGTTGTTAATTATTTTTTCTCCTAAGAGTCAAAATTACTCTCACCACACTGACCGTGAGATGGTAGATGTCACATGTCGTCAAACTTCTTTAAATATGTCGGTTTCCCACGCTTTTCCTAATCGATTATCAATGATAATAATTAATATATAGAATATGCAGATAGTAGAGAAATTAATTTAAATTATCTCCGCTCTTCGAACTGTAGTTGATAAGCTTTTAGTTTCTCTATTTATTATTTACGTCCCATTAGTTTTCCGTCCGTGGTTTCGCTTGCATAGTCGAAAGAAATTCCTTTTGGAAAAATGGAAAGACATGTTCAAAAAGACATGATGAAAAATATCAATCTCTATCGTTAATAATTTTCACTGTCTTCAGACTCAAAAATCATACCTTCATGTCATTCCGTATTTATTTCAGTCACATGCATACATAATCTTTCATTACACCCAATTGATTTACAAAAGAACCATTGGCTTTTACTACCCTTACACAATTGGATTTACTACGCTTTTATTCACAACTAGCTGTGCCCTGCGGTTTTACCCGCAGTTCTCCACTCCTGTTGGTCTTAACGTGATGATGCCACTCGACACACACGGCCTTCCTTGATAAATGGGCTATGCAACACCGAAAGAATTTTTCAAATCGGACCAGTAGTTCCTGAGATTAGCGCGTCCAAACAAACAAGATTGCCATAAAACTTCTCAATGTAGGTATATGAAAAAGATTCTGATTCCACTAACGTTACAAAATGCACACATTTCAGAAGAAACGTTGCATCATTAGATGCTTTTATGTTTTTCATTACTTACAAAGAGTTGACAGGCGGAACATGGCCTAATTGACTTGCGAACTAAATGCTACAGCTATTTTTGTGTGTTTGTTAGCGGTAATCTTGGAAATGGATTTAATGCAGTTTTCTATGCATTTTTGTATTATTTACTTTATGGTGTATGCGTTATATATCTATACTAATATTATAAAGAGGAAAGGTTTGTATGTATGGTTTTCACGCATAAACTACTGGACCGATTTTGATCTTTAGACCCTGAGAAAGAACATAGGCATACCTTTTATTGCGAAATATGTACCACGGGCGAAGCCGGGGCGGAACGCTACTATCTAATATTATCATTTCATTAAATTATCATCATCAATTACTTTATTGCATTATTAAATATCAGTCTAATTATACAGTCTTCTATTGTATCTTCACATAAAATTGTCTAATTTTATTTCAATCAGTCCATAAAAAATCTGCAAGTAGATAAACCTAATATACCTAATTAAGCACCTAATAATATTTAGCACGTGGAGGAACTCCTATTACTTGTTACAATAAAATATTAGTTAAAAATATTATAAAACTGATATTCGTCTATTTTATTATGAACTAACTTTGCCCGCGGTTTCAACTACGTCCACATAATTTTATACTACAGCCTTCCTAAGCCTTCTAGAGCCTTCCTGAATAATTAGACTATTTAAAACAAATTATATTCAATTCGAATCAGTAGTTTCTGAGATTAGCATGTGCAAACAAACAAATTCTTTAGTTTTATATTATAAGTATAGATAGAACATCACTTATACAATCCGCTCCAGTTACATATATATATTATATAGGTAAGTACATATTATAGCATAAGCCAACACAATTCAACGAAGCATCATTAGTTCGTATAAACTTCAACGTAAGTATATCTGACTCAGATTGTCAAGATCGCAATCCCTTCCACACTCGTCACTTTAATTGGCAGTATGTGGAAATGATCTTAATACAAAACAATAAAAACATTCAACACATGTTTAAAATATCTGAACATATATGTATTTATTCAATCAGTTTTAAAAGCGCCATAGTGTGGCTATTTAGAAAGAAATAAATGAAACATATTGTAATCCATACTTAACATTATAAATACGAAAGTAACTCTGTCTGTCTGTCTGTTACTCAATCACGCCTAAACTACTAAACCAATTTTCATGAAATTTGTTATGACGCATGGGCACCTTTTTATCCCGGGAAAATGACGCAATCCCGGAAATCCCACGATAACAGGAACTATGCGTGTTTTTCTTTGACTGCGCGGGTGAAGCCGCGAGCGGAAACCTAGTTTATAATATAGGTGTAAGAAATAAAACACAGATCGAAGTTAAAAGATAATTTAATTAATAAATAACAATATTAACTTATACCTACGTATTTATATAAAGGTCTGGGATCAGAAATCAGTCTACAGAGAGGAGCCGAGTTTTGGAGATGCTTTTTCTAAATTACATATTTCAAAATCACATTAAAATAGATTTATCTCTTTTGCAAAGTGTTGTTAACCTAATCAGTATTACTGGGAAACAATTTGAACGTTTTGGAAGCTAGAAATCTGAAATTAAATAAATCATTTTTAATTCAAAATACAGTTTCTTCAAGTTTTGTGCCACTTTTTAAGAGACGTTTGTGCTGTTTGTATATAGCAAAATATGTTTACAAACAACGTTAAAAATGTATGGTTTAGCGATTCCTTTGTATATTTCTCTTACATTTTATTTCATATTTTATTTGTTATTGAGCACTTCAAAGGGCAGAAATGTCAGACATTTTAGTGACGAATAAATGCGTTTTCAATTTATTTACCTATTCGAATAAATAATATTGCAATACTATTTAATTTTGGTATGATGTAAGTAGGTAATCTTATATTATAATATTAAGTATACGAAGGTATACAATATTATGCAAAATATAAATAAATAAAAAGCAAAAATGAGTGTAAAATACTTATTAATTTATTATGAAAATATAGTGAGATAAAAATTTGAATGTTTTCAAGTTCTCCTAGTGCTTGCCTGGCAGAGATCACTGCTAAGTTATAAGGCCTCCAACTGTGTTTCATCAACATAATTATTGTATTACCTATTTTGTTATTATAAAGCTGAAGAGTTTATTTGTTTGCTTGTTTGTTTGAACGCGCTAATCTAGGGAACTACTGGTCTGATTTGAAAAATTATTTCGGTGTTAGATAGCCCATTCATTGAGGAAGGCTATAGGTTATATAGAATATATAGGAAATGTAAAAATAGTAACAGTATTAGATTAGATTTATGTATTGACCTTCGTAAAAATGATATTTTCTTTGTTTTCCTTTGAATTATCAATTGCTTCTTTTATCTAATATCTAATAAGGCTGTAGATATTGCCTGAAGCAATAAATCGACTTCGGTGATTAATTATTTCATAAAAACATCGTGAATGTATTGATTTCTGTAGTTTATAACTAGGTATAGCATGTGGTTTTACTCGCATGATACAGAAATTTACTGCGATATTTTTATGCAAATGAAAAAATCGGGAATTAATTATGTATGAAGTATATCTACTGTTATCTATTTATGTTTTCTATTGTCATAGCTCTATTCAATTTCTTTTGCACCTCTTACCCTGTTTTTATTTATACTAATATTATAAAGCTGAAGAGTTTGTTTGTTTGTTTGAACGCGCTAATCTCGGGAACTACTGGTCCGATTTGAAAAATTCTTTCGGTGTTAGATAGCTCATTTATCGAGGAAAGCTATAGGGTATATATCATCACGCTACGACCAACAGGAGTAGAGCCACGGGGGTTAAACCGCGCGGAGCAGCTAGTAAAATATACTCTGCGTCTCCTTGTCCACCAGGTTGCCTTGAAAAGATCGCTGTTTTAGCGATAAGACATGAAGACAGAATGTTGTTCTTTTGTTGACCGATTGTTTATTTTATTTGTACTTGTTTCATCAAATTTTATCCACTTTTGATGAGCCATTTTTTTTGCACAACACAACATTCATCCTTGCAAACTTTCATATTTAAAGCACTTTGGTTAAAGTAGGTTTAAGGGTAACATTCAAGATATTATATAAAAATCCCTAAGGATTTAATTCTAAAAAGTGTAACAAGAAATTATAATGAAGTGCTTAATTAAAATTTACCAAGAAACAGCTGACGTCAGATGTGAGAGTCTGCATATTTTACGTTAACAGTTTTCAGATATTTCTCTAGTGGAAGTGCGTTAACTTTGTATTAGATGTAATTTGTAAAGATCAGACTTATACATATAAACTACTATATAGTGAGTACGGGTAAGTCCGGACATGGGGTAAGAACGTAAACATCAAAAATTCGGCGAATATGAGCATATTTATTTACGGGGGCAAAATTCTGTACGACTTCATTTTGTTTTGCATCGACCTTCAGGTTCTGGGCGTGGCTCCGACGAGCCGCGCGCCTGTAAAGTGGATTTCAAAAAAAATCGTCAAAAAATCATTTTAGAGCGTAAAAGATCGGATATATTTTTTGATCGACCTTATGCTATATTCAATAGAAGTGCATTTAAAAGCATGTCCGAACTTACCCTGAAGAGTACTTTTTTACCATACCTAGTCATAAAAAAAGTAAGTGTTGTTTTTAAACGCCTTAAAATCAGAAACTGTTGAGTTTATAAGAATAAACTTATTGTAGAGCAAAGCGATGCTAAATGAATTGTCATTTATATCAGTTTTAAGTAGTAAATCTTGAACTAGTGCTGAGAAAATCGGGCTTTTGCTAGATTATTTCAATTCGTCTAAAATCCGTCCGGTTTTACCCCGACTCACCTTACTACCTCTCGCGGCTTCGCCTGCTGTTAAATAAAAGTCTCTGGACATCTGTCAATTAAATAAAAGTCCATCTAAATCAGTTGCGTAATTTTAAAAATTTATACAGACGAATGCCACTTTTTATTATATTTTAATGATTGTACTCTACTTTAGGAATAAGTTAAGTGTAAGTAACACCTTATCTTATCTTATATCTTAAAAACAATCATGCCATCTACCACTAAAAAAGTATTTTGTACCGCATTTGAAAAATAATACGTCTTCAGCCACATTCCCAACTATATGGGGCTTATATTATCTGTGGCAGTCTATATTGATTTGACGGCTCAGGTGCTACAGACGACCGAACCCTCAATGTTATTAGGGTCTTCAGTAGAATATTCGTATGACACACTTTGGTGGATTTTGTTTTGAGATGTTGTGAAGTGTTGCGTTGAAAAGTAGGATCAATGTTAGTGTGTGTGTACCTTTTAGGTAGGTAGGTGTATTTTTTTAAACAATCTTATCAAAAACGAATTAAAAAAAGAGCCAAGGAAATTGTAACGTAGGTACTTACTTATTAGTAGAATGTTATGTAATATGAATGGACGTGAAAAGCATGCGAATAGATGGACTCTACAAAAAGTTATATTTTGTTATGTTAATATACAATATGTAGGTAATATTATATGAACGTCACTTCTACACTCATCAGTTATCATAATTAAATAGGTATATTGATATTATATAATAAAGAATATTTAAAAGCAATCAATTATATACCTATCGTGGGCAAAATTTCAGACATGGAATTAAACTTTTCAATTTAATTAAGTTACTTTGTAATATTATATAGAGAACAACACATTCCATTTTCAATAAATTTTACTATTTGCACGCACACGCACACTAATAAGTTCGTCGTGAACATAAAAGAAAATGGAAGCCATCAAGCCGAGTACTACAGACATTCACAGTCAAAGAAATACTTAGCAAATGCTCGAAATATTCCAATACAGAGTAAAAAACCAAAACAGGCCACTAACAACCCTCTTCGGTTACATGAATGTCAAAACTTCAGATCAAATGTTTTTAATGGGACGTTTTCTGCACCTGCTGACTAAATTATAGCAGTATTATTCCCAGTGTGGGAAAAAGATGGCGCTAGACGGCCTGTATAGCGCTGTCCCTTTTCCTCACTGGATACAATACTGCTATATGACATCTCGGTAGGGGAGCTGTTTTTGCTTGTTGACGTTGTATGGGATCAATTTGGGATCAATGAATGATTCGTGGCGCCTGGTACAGATTAAATATTTTTTAAAGCCACATATTAAAAATCTGTGTTTCGTAAAAATTGGTTTTTGATTTTGAAGGACGAGAGTTGTGAAAAGTATTATTTCTTGATGTTTATGTGTTGAAGTAACCAATCTTGTAGTTCGTGAGATTAGCGCGTTCAAATGAACGAACAAACAAAATCTCTTAAATACAATAACTTGGTAGTTAACAGACTAGCAAACAGGATAGAAAATCGAATTGATTTTTGACTTGATGTCAACGTAGCGTAGCTACCTAAATATAAATTAATTATTTTTTGTTACCTACATTTTTTTATAATATTACAAGTCAAGTCAGTATAATAAACAGGATTTATTAACTCAACCAATTATCTGTAAAATATTCAATATTATTTCATTTATTTTTTTTTTATTTAAAAAAAAAATAATTATACGAAATAAGTCTCACATTTATTGATATAAAAACTACACCTATTAAAATAAAATAATTATGTTTTACATATTTTATTTTTTTAATACGGTCAAGTGTGAGTTGAAATTTAACTATATTTTACCGAACGGCAAAAGAAGTAGGGTTATGTTTTTGTAGCAGGTATGTAATTATAAAAGGAAATTAGGTATAAGGTCATGTAGGTACTTCTCTAACATTGATTGTAATATTAATATAGATAAATTACATGTAGAGTACACGTTTATCAAGACTATGTTCTTAAACATATATAAACATGGAAGAACTTTGGTGCCAAATTTTTGTCCAAAAAATAGTTTGTTCCAATATTTTTTCAATGATTTTTATGCATTCTAACACAAACCAAGTAAAACGGATCATAAATAGGTTTGTGACAAGAAAAACAAGTGAAAAACAGATGATACAAGCAAATAAGTTTTAATCGTAACCCATTTAAGTAAAAAACATTAATTGACACACAACGTTGTTTATACGTCAATGGCAGAACCCTAAAAAATACGATACAATCCAAAAAAACATGTCGTCAACCGTCCTTACAATAACTGGTTTAATTGAGTACAAAAAGGGCATGATACCGCCCTCTTTACGCAAGTCGAATTTAAAAAAACATACTTACGACTCCTATTGGTTAATATTTAAATTCGCCATTCAAAATTAACCAATACCATCGTACTTTAATAAGATAATAAACAACTATAAACTACTGACATCGGTAGTTGGTACTTGTATATTTTTTTATTATAATTAATGTATTTTAAAGGTCAATGTATTTATGGATTTAATTAAGTCACATTATCTAGTTGGACGTTTACATTTTTAATGAAGTGGGCTTTAAACATCATCGATTATATTTCATACTAGCTACTGATAGAATACCAGTCTATGGATATTTTTAATTAATATAATAATTTTACACGGATACTCTAACGGTTTGCTCCGGCTTTGCCCGTGGCAATATTTTAAAGTCTATCCTACTAATATTATAATCCCATCCTACTTCCTACTAATATTATAAAATGCGAAAGTTTGTGAGGATTCAGGATGTGTGCGTGTTTGTTGCTCTTTCACGTAAATACTACTGAACCGATTACAATGAAATTTAGCACACATATAGAGGGTAACTTGGATAACACATAGGATAGGTTTTATCCCGGAAATCCGGAACGGGAACTATGCTGGTTTTTCTTTGAAAACGCGGGCGAAGCCGCGGGCTTAAAGCTAGTACCTAGTACTCTATAAGTCTATAATCTACGTAGGTATAGAGTACTTTAAATCGGTTCCTGACTGTGAGATTAGCGCGTTCAAACAAACAAACTCCTCCGCTTTATTTTACTAAAAAGTAAAAAAAAAAACTAAAAATATGATATGATTTGATCATTTTTAAGTTTGTAAGTTTGTGATTTAATTTCTTCTCCAGTCTGTCATTTAATTTATACATAACACTCGCTTTAAAAGCTAAAAGACATAAATAAAAGGAGCTAAATAAAAGGAGCTAAAATATTAAAACAGACAAGATCTAGTTTTACATGAAGCTGTAATAATTCTAGACTCGTGTAAGTGTAGTGCTCTTCACAAGGCTTCATAAGATAATATGAATGTCTTGCGACATTTTTAAGGCTATGAGCATTTTTAATTTTCTTAAGAAATAAGACTTTATGTTAATGTTTTAGACTTTTAATTGAGGTATTTTATGTGTTTGTTGTCTGCCGTGTGGTGTCCGGCTTAGAATAGCACCAACCCTACCATAAGACTGGGGTGTCGTAGAAGGCGACTAAGGTCTAAAGGAGCGTTCCATCTCTAATCGCTCTATTTAAGGGGGGGACAGGCCTCCAAGCGTTGGGTCGCAACCTATCTAGGAGAAGGAAAACTCTGAATACAAACCCGGAACGGTATCTCCGTTAGACGTTAGTAAGGTCAAACCTGAAATACACGGCAGATTCCTGCAGCAGATCTAGCTCCGCACGTATTGGCTTGCCATTCCTGTGGACTAAGCTAGTGATGCCGAGAGGGTAGCGTAGGCTCTGGGCAACCCTGCGTTTCCTTAAAACCGACCCAGGCGGTTTTTTGTCTGTGGAGAGGCCACTCCACCCACGTCAATTGCGTGGCTAACAACACGGAAAGTGGCAGTTACCAGTGATAAGTCGGCATAAATGGACGTAATTGCAGACGCTAGGGGTCACTTTTGGCAGTGGGAGGATCCATCGAAGATCCATTGTTCGATTACCGCCCGCTCTAAACCGGGCAGCCCCCGGTCAGTAAGGTATCGATCCGTCCCGATACTGGTCTGCTCTTATAGGGTGTAGAGAGCACTAGACAATGACTAGATGACTAGTGTCGTTGACTATTACACCTACAAACAAGGAACTAAATAAGAAAAAAACTATACAACGCCAAACCATGCGCATCGCGACATGGAATGTCCGAACTATGAGGACAGGCCTTCCGGATACCTGCGAAGGTTCACACAGCATACAAGATCTACGAAAAACGGCTGTAATCGATGCAGAACTTAGTATAGACTCCAAATAAAAATATGTGCTCTACAAGAAACCAGACTACCAGATGAAGGCTCATTGCGTGAATCATCATACACATTTTTCTGGAAGGGAAAATGTCACACTGATATTCGTCAGCAGGGAGTTGGTTTTGCGGTCCACAATGATTTGTTACCAGCTATTGAGAGTCCCCAAGGAATATCAGAGCGCATAATGGTCCTGAGACTCAACACTGTCCATGGGTTTGCTACTATCATCACAGCTTATGCTCCGACACTAACATCTTCGGAAGAGACAAAAGACCAATTCTACAATCAATTAGACGAGACAGTAAGTAAAGTGAGTACAGGTGACCGCCTATATATTCTTGGTGACTTTAATGCCCGAGTGGGCCAGGATTTCTCCACATGGCCCAGTTGTATTGGATACCATGGTGTAGGAAATATGAATGAGAACGGTCAAAGACTGCTAGAGTTTTGCTCTGATCATCGTCTTTGCGTAACCAATACATTCTTTAAGGGTAAATTATCACACAGAGTTTCCTGGAAACACCCACGATCTGGCCATTGGCATCAGTTGGACGTCGTGCTCTCCCGTTCCAGGGACCTACGAGAGATCCTTCACACACGCACATTTCATAGCGCTGACTGTGATACTGATCACTCGCTAGTGGTGGCACGAGTGGCCATTGCGCATAAAAAGATTCACACTTCTCATGCTCCGGGTAAAAGAAAGATAAATCTTGCTAATGTGAACATTGACGAAAACCGTATAAAATTTGAGTCTTTAATTACAGCTGACTTAAACAATTGGGATACTGATATCTCAATAACCGTTGAGTGGAATAATATTAAGAATATTTTAACTAACGGCGCTGGTGAGGCTTTTGGCTACATGACTACCAAATCTCAGGACTGGTTTGCGAATAATATCCAACATCTTCAACCACTATTAGACGCAAAGCGCGAGGCAGCTCTTAACCATCGTTTGCACTCCTCTCCTGTGACTGATAAAAATCTTCGTACAGCTAAATCAGCTCTCCAGCGAAGCGTACGATATTTCGCCAATCTATACTGGACTAATCTCGGCCTCAGGATTCAAACGTGTGCCGACAACGGAAATATTGGTGGTGTTTACGAGGGTATCAAACAAGTCCTTGGACCTGTACCTAAAAAGACAGCCCCCTTAAAGGACGCAGATGGCTTCTCTATAACAGATTCTAGAAAACAACTTGACCGTTGGGTTGAGCATTACACCGGTCTCTACTCACGTCCTACTAATCTACACCCGGATGCTGTTAATAATATGCCTAAACTAGACTTATGGACTGAGCTAGATGATCTACCGTCTATAGAGGAGTTCAACAATGCAGTAAACAAACTAAAATCCGGTAAGAGCCCTGGCTGCGATGGAACCCATGCCGAAATAATTAAACTCCAGTGTGTAAGACCGATGCTGTTTAGTCTCCTGCGTAAATGCTGGGAAGCAGGTGAAGTGCCGCAAGATATGCGAGACGCTAATATTGTGACCATATACAAAGGGAAGGGTGACCGTGGCGACTGCAACTGCTATCGTGGTATCTCCCTCCTAAGTATTGTTGGAAAACTTTTCAGTCGAGTCATTCAATCTAGACTCCAAAAGCTTGCGAATCGAGTATATCCGGAATCTCAATGTGGCTTTCGTCCCCAGCGTTCTACAACTGACATGATTTTTACTCTACGTCAATTACAGGAGAAGTGTAGAGAACAGAAGAGTCCCTTGTTTGTGGCTTTTGTTGACCTCAACAAAGCCTTCGATACGGTCAGCCGGGAGGGACTGTACTCAGCACTAGAAAGCATCGGGTGCCCACCTAAACTTTTGTGCCTGATAAAATGATTCCACGAAAACATGAATGGCATCGTAGTTTTCAACGGCAGTACATCAGAGCCGTTTAAAGTTTGCAGAGGTGTGCGTCAGGGCTGCGTTTTGGCACCCACCCTGTTTGGAATATACTTCTCGCTGATGCTACGTGCAGCATTCAGTGATGACCATCAAGGCGTTCATTTACACACTAGAACGGATGGAAGGCTGTTTAACATCTCCCTGCTTAAGTCCAAAAAACACCGAGAGGATCTCTTCGTGGATAATCTCCTCTTTGCAGATGACGCAGCACTACTAGCCAATTCACCGTTTGAGCTCCAGTCGATGATAGACAGGTTTTCACGAGCTTGTTCTCAGTTTGCCATGACTGTAAATACCAGCAAGACAGTGATATTGTCACAAGGAACTCCTGCGGGGTCGACAGTATCGCTTAATGGCACGCCACTAGTCGAAATTGACAGATTTTGCTACCTAGGGTCAACCGTGTCGAACAATCTCTCGCTTGACTCGGAGATCGATATTCGTATCGGCAAAGCGGCGACCATGTTTGGGAAGCTTAATGAAAAGGTATGGCGAAACAAACATCTCACTGTTAAGACTAAGATGATAGTGTTCCAAGCTTCCATCTTGAGCATTCTTTTGTACGGGGCTGAGACTTGGACGTCATATGCCAAACAGGAACGACGATTAAATTCCTTCTATATGCGCTGCTTACGTAAAATCTTAGGCATAACATGGCAAAACAAGATCACAAACCAGAAAGTACTCCAAACTGCACAGCTACCTAGCCTGACTACGTTGCTCAAACAGAAACGCCTACGATGGCTAGGGCATGTGTACAGGATGGAGCCTTCTCGGTTGCCAAGGCGCGTTATGCTAGGTGCAATCGCCGACGCAAGGAGAGACATCGGGAGACCTTTGCTCCGCTTTAAGGACTGTGTGAAACGAGACATGGCTTCTTTCAAGATTGATCATAATAATTGGGAGAAGCTCGCTACTAATCGATCAGAATGGCGCAAACTTGTTTCCGAGGGTTGCAGATCCTGTGATGAGTCTTGGTTCAGAGTACTCGCAGACAGAAGGAGGAAACGCCATCAAGACGACTCTGAATCGGCTTCTGCAAACTTCCCCTGTCCGACCTGCGGAAAAGTGTGTCGATCCCGCATTGGATTGTTTGGACACCAAAAACATTGCTCAGGCAACACACCATAAATCGTCTGCGATAGACGTAAAGGCCAATGATGATGATGATGGATGATAATCACTACATAGTATAGAACAAAGTCGCTTTCTCTGTCCGCAAAATTCTGTAAAATTACGCAACGGATTTTAATGCCCTTTTTTAATAAATAGAGTGATTGAAGCGGGCGAATCCGCGGGTGGAAAGCTAGTAATGAATAAACTGTAAAATTTGTGATTAAATAAAGTAGGTAATATCTATTTAAAATGCTTTTAATTCTACCTACTTGGAACGAAAACGTAAATACTACGAAAGAAGCAATTTCTATTCTCTGTGCTGCGAAAAATAGTTTATTTTCAATGGACATTCATACACGGACATGACACGATTTTTAAACAGACTTAAAAATGTACATAAATCCCCAACTTCTTGAAGCACTTTATTCCATTCGACAAAAACCGCATTCGCTCCCACAAACTTCATTTCCTTAAATTTCAATACAGAAAAAAATAAAAGTTAAAGTTAACAGGAACTATAAATAACAGCACCGCGGCTTATTTATTCGCTCGATTGTCATATTCAAACTCGGTGTATGTCAATAACTTGTGCTAAAAGGCATAAAAAGGTCGAAAATAACCAACAGTAGCATAATACGCGAAAATTTATTCGACGTGCTGCCGTCCTGCTTTTATTTATTTGTATATTCTTCTGCGAGAGCGAGACGGAAGCTTCTGGGAGTTTTACCTTAAATTACCGATGTTAAGGTGTCTTGGATTTAATAAACAAGGCATTGTATTAATGGCATGTAAATAAATAAAATTAAATCAGCAATATAAAGAAAAATAACAACGATCACAAAATACTCTTATCACAGTCACTAGTTAAAAAAAAAAAAAAATTCAAAAAAAATTATTATAGTATAAAGTGTTAATTATAACATAAAAAGTATATATACAAAAATAATCAAAAGAGTAAAAACCATTATAACATAATATTATGAATTAGATAATATATAAAGTAAAAAAAAAAAAAACAAGATTGTATATATTCAAGATTGTAAAATTACTTTAAATAATTAAGTCATTTACACTAAATGTTTAGATAAATTTACAATTAATATTTATTTTAGTTCATGCACTCGATGTCACATTTAGTTGATTTATATCCGCGTTAGCATTCCTTACGAACACAGCCATACCGTCATAAGACGATATATTTGCACAGAGTAGTTCTCCGCTCACCCGCAAGTTTTTAACTTTTTTGTCATGGTGTACAAGTTAACACTATTTAATTAGAATAAGTGAATTGTAAAATTCTTTTGAAAATAAATGTCTCTAAACCTATTGTCTGAAAAGCAGTGTTGTAGAAATTGTAACGTGATGCAAGAAACGTTTTGGCATCGCACCAATAAGTTGAAATATGTTCCGCTATTACTTCTTTGTGTCGTGGCAAATAGAGCATTTTTCTTTTTATATTGTTGTTATCCCTATTTTATTGTACCTACCCTACATTTTCGTAACGTTAGAGTAAATGATTTTAATTTTGGCCTGTTTCATTTTATTTACGTTCTTATATTTAACTAGCTTACCGCCCGCGGCTTCGCCCGCTTTGTCTAAAACCTAATAAATTATATACTTAAACCTTCCTCTTGAATCACTCTACCTATTCAAAAAAACCGCATCAAAATCCGTTGCGTAGTTTTAAAGATTTAAGCATACAAAGGGACATAGGGACAGAGAAAGCAACTTTGTTTTATACTATGTAGTGATTAGATAACACAGCTCAACAAAAAAACAATTTTTTTTTGTTGCCCTGGATATTTCTACAGATTTATATATTTCAAGTACCCAGTTTGTGAATGTAATCATTAAAAATATTTAATTGGCTCTAGTTTTTTTTTAATTTGGATTTTCATATATAAAAATTTCTTACGGCCCTTCAGAGTACGGGTTACTAACAAGTGTTTATTTTTAGGTGAATTACGTTTTCTGCACATTTATTCGCTCAGACATAACCCTATTCTATAAAACTGACTGTAGAATATCAGAATAATAAATGGTTTCTGTAAAAAAACATTTTTATGAACAACAATGTTCGGTTTGTATTGAGTTAAAGAAACCCAGTAGCACTTGGTCAGCAAAGTGGATAGGTATACGAAATTCCCTTGATGTTTTTATTAATAGAATTAGACAAAGCAAATTCATTAGGAATAATTAATAAATATGAAAATTTAGGCCTTTGAGGGAATCTAGAAGTATAAGAAGAATACACGATGGCCCTACAGGACGGGCGTGTCGACAATTGATAAAAAATGAAAATTTAACAAAATTTAATAACTGATGCTGAATGTAAATAATGGAGAGATATAGTATTAATTAATTTAAGATTAATTTAAAACACCAAATTATAAAGAAATGGCACAACAGTTGTTTAAAAAACTTCATTATTTTATGAGCAAATACGAGCATAAAGCTACACTTTGCCCACAGTCTCCTGGATAGATATCCAGTAAATCTGCGGAATTTCTGTGAGAAACAGGAAGAACACATCGAAAAAGAAGTAAAAATTATGGAATAATGGTATCAGGGTATATGGGATCGTCACATGATGGCAGATTACTGATGGTCCATAAGAAAACTATTGTCCAAAAATTAACTAAGAAGAGAAGCTTATAAAATCTATTTCCTTGAACTATTTCATAAGTTTTAATGATTTTTCTCTATTTTTATATCCATTTGAATTAATTAAATACTAAAACAAAACAATAAGTAAAACTTTGTAATAAATAAATGATGTAAAACAAATATACCTTCTATTTCATGCTGCGTTTTAGAGTCTAGTAAGAAAATTAGGATAAAAAAAAACTAGAGCCAATCTACCAAAACCATTAATAGTTCTATATATAATATGCATTAAATTATTCGAAACCACTTTCACATCCAGGGCAACAAAATCATTGTTGACCAGTGTAATATTTATTAACGAATACCTACTTCAAAATCATTTCAACTTAAAAATAACTTTGCTCTACATGTATCAAAAGGTTGCTTTGGAAATTACATAAAAAATGCAACAGTATTTATGTGCTTTTATCTACACATGTTCCAAACGGGTAAGACTTGATAATATCTAATAATTGGCAGTGATGTAGCTTAAGTACCAACATAACATTTAAGCTACAAAAATACTTACTTTTGTCCGCGGGTGATACCACACGGCACAACTAGCTCTAATATTAAACCCACAACCACAGTAACATTGCAGTAACACCCACGCAATAATAACGCTCTCAAGAAGTGCTCAACTACAAGTTCATCAGTAATAATTACATTCTATGCTTAGGATGCGTACTCGAAGTGATTTGGGGCCCGAATGATGATGGGGCTCTAACGGACTGACAACTCTTGTTAAATACTTACGTCTTTATCATCACCATCAGCGGCATCAGCCTATTATGTTCTCACTGCTAGGACACGGGTCTCATAAGAGGGTACAGGCCATAATCCACCACGCTGGCCAAGTGCAGGTTGGCAGAATATGTCGACAAACTTTAGATTCTTCGACATGTCGAGCATATTATTGTTAGGTATTAAAATTAATTTAGATTTTAGGAAATGTCTAGAATTTCCACAAAATTAAATTGTCTTATCTAAAATTTTGATAACACATTTACTTTTTTTATTATGTTTAATTATATTTCTAAGAATATATATACCTACTTGAATTTTATTTCATTCCGTGACAGAGATAGTTGTAACAATAGGTACATTTTTTATAAGAGCCAGCGCTTACGAGCAACTTTGTCTCCGCAACTATTTTGTCTCTCCCATCAACACTATCACTTAATGGGCTAATAAGAAAGTGCGCGCACGTAGCGACGCAACTCCCCATAGAGTTGACGGGAGAGACTAAATAGATATATATCATTAAATTTCTAGATATTAAAAGCTCCCTTCTCTACAATTTTGAAGACCTCAAATAAGTTAAATACGGCCCTGATGGCAACAAATGAAGCTATTTATAATAATTGTTACCAGACTAATTTTAGTTTAGTTTCCAATACTATTAAGTTATTCCGGGCCTTTATTAATTATTACGTTCTTCAAGCTATATCGAACATTCCATTATGAAGATCTTTGAGCTTTTGCAGTTTATTATCTACTAGTGGATAGATTTTGTATTTTTCCAAAATCAGAACAAAACTATATTTTAAGTTACAAATCTACTAGAAAAGTTTTTTTTGTCATTTACTCTTTCACGCAAATACTACTGAATCGATTAAAATTGCATTTTTTATCCCGGGAATCCTACAGGGGTAAAACTACGCGGGTTTTTCTTTGAAAACGCGGGCGAAGTCGCGGGTGGAAATCTAGTTTATAACAGTTACGTTTATTTACAAGAAAAACAATGCATAAGATAAATCGAAATCCCATCTGTTTTCCACGTTTCCTGTTGTTACCTAAACCGAGAAGCAAGCTAGTAATTAATTCTAACAAAATAAACACAGTTCAGTGAATTTTTTTGGGAAAACACTAATTAAAAGTAGGATAGAACTTTAATTAGAAACCGGTAAATACAAAACAGAAACAACTAAGGTATGTTCTTTTTATTTCTTTTTAAATCGACCAGATGTTTCTTCTGTAATTACACAAACTATAAAAATTCTTAACACATATTTTTCTTATCGATACTAATATTATAAAGCTGAAAAGTTTATTTTGTTTGCTTGAACGCGCTAATCTCAGGAACTACGGGCCCGATTTGGAAAATTATTTCACTGTTAGATAGCTCATTTATCGATTAAGGCAAGGTATCGACTAATGGATGTTTGTTACCTACTCGTTCACGCAAATACTACTTAACCAATTACAATGAAATTTGCTATGTAGGTTGCTGAAGACCCAGAATAACACACAGGCTACTTTTTATCCCGTAAAACCCACAGGAGCGGGAGTTATGCGAGTTATTCTTTGAAAACGAATTGAATAGAATTGGGCGGAATTCTAGTACTATATCAATCACGCTTATATCAATAAGAACGGAACAATGCGGGAAAACGCGGGGCACAGCTAGTAAACTATAATCACCGTTAGTTAACACATATCTTTCTTATAATGGGATAAGTTAATCGCTATGTTTCGAATTCCTGATTAGGTTTATAAATAAAAAGGAATTTTACGGCGTAAAAAGGAAAAAGAAAAATGTCTAAAGATAGATAATTAAACCTGTATCGGTTAAGTTAAAAGAACTTTTATATTGGTTATTGACTCAGGCGTATTGGCTATCTCTAATCGAAATGCAAAGTTTATTGGAAGAAAAATACGAAATAAGGGAATGGAGTTTCTTTCTGGATGCCGAAATTAGATAATGTAAATACTATGATACCCTTGTATTTTTTAGAAATTTAAAATCGAGGCCTTGTCAGGTTCTTCTATATGCTCTAGGCGTAAGTTAAAATGTTTCGCCTAAAAATCATAGGAACTAGAAACACACACTCAAAATTGGATCAGCGTTTAAACAATAACAGATTTTTTTTTGCTAGGCAGCTTAGGTACCTACTTTCCGGTTGTGGTTCTTAGATGTAGTGTGTTTAGTGTATCAAAATCGGTTTATCCATTTTAGATTCGATTTCAATGTTGTTCACATTTAGTTTATGCAAAACTTTATTGTTATTTTATTTGCGAATAAAATCTTTACACATGGTATTAAATCTTTTGAGGGCAGTTCACAGTTAACTAGTGTGCAATAAATACAGGCCTATCCGACTTGTAAGATAAGTAGGCAATTAATTAAGTGGCCGGTCGGTTGATTTACATATTTTAATCGTTTGTAGCGAACAGGAAACGCCTTAGTATCTCTTCCATCGATATTTTTAACGATGTCAATCTAGTTTGCTTGTAATTAGTTTTTATGTTAATTCCGTACTATAAATGGTATGAATTATGAATATTGAATGACATCGTATGAAATATGGTTCATATACATAGTTGTTTTAATGATGCTCCTGATTAAGTCGTAAGGAGGATTGATAATTATTATTATGTTATTTGATGTTACCTAGTAAGAATTTATCTAAAAAATCCTCTAGTGCATCACGCATTGATTCTGATATATTGATTGTTTTTTGAAAAAAAAAAAAGACCACGAGGCGAGATTCGAACCCGCGTCTTTTTGACAAGCCGTGGCAACTGTTACTTTCTTTATAATTATGTATTTTAAAACATTCTGCTCTAGACTCTAGTTATTTGGAAAATTATTTATAACTAGCTTACCGCCCGCGGCTTCGCCCGCTTTGTCTAAAACCTAATAAATTATATACTAAAACCTTCTTCTTTAAACACTCTATCTATTAAAAAAACCGCATAAAAATCCGTTGCGTACTTTTAAAGATTTAAGCATACAAAGGGACATAGGGACAGAGAAAGCGACTTTGTTTTATACTATGTCTTAGTACTATGTAGTGATTAAACTATCAAACTAGGTACCATTTGCATTGCAAAATTGTTTTTCGGCCTTATAAAATAAATGAAAAATATATGTTTTTACTAAAATTTTGAGTTTCTTTTACTATCTTGAAAGATAAAAGTAAAATTACGAAATAATAATATGAAGTCGGAAGAAAACCTTGATAGATTTAATGTTCCCCCGAGATAGGCTGTGTCAAGTTTGCTGATATCTTATTGTTTCTTATAGAACCTTTTAGCCAGTAAATGTATTTTTTTATATTTCAATAAAGGGACTAAGAAAACCTGTTGCTCTATAGTCTTTTTGTTCGTTAAAATGTATTTAGGTGTGTAAAAAGGGCTATGTTTTCAATGTAAAATGAAAGAATGTATTTTTCTAATGCAAATTAAGTTTTATAAAAAAAGGTATAATGACTGGTAAATATATTTAAATAATTAGATACTGACTTTTAAATATTAATAAACTACAATAGTTCAGTTTTCAAAAAAACAAGAATCATTTTCCTGCGATTTTGCTTATCATATTTTGTTTTAATTGAGATTTCAATATGTATATAGGTATGCAACAAAAAAGGTAAGGATATAAAATAAAACCCCATATTCATTACCATATTTATTAATTAAAAATTACTTAACCTATAAACAATTTATTTAAAATAACAATATTACAGTCTTTGTTATTAATCAAATTAATTTTTTACAATAAATAATTAAATTCAATCTGCAATCACTTAAATGCAATTAACGATAATATTTACAATTAATAGATTACGCTACACCGTGCTGTGACCGGACCGTGCCCTGACCGTGCCCGGACCGGGGCTCGATCGAACAATTAATTTTTACAACAGTAGCTCGACTTGTATGGATATCGCTTCTGGTTGAATCTGTTATTTAATTGAATGACTAGCGCATTCATTGAATAACGACATTTAATTGAAAGACAACTCGTCAATTTGTTTAATGTAACGTTAATCGATTGGATTAAAGGGGTGGGTTAGATTAGGTACGTTGTATTTTTTTAACTAAACTATAGTCGTCTTCTTGTGGACGTTTGGAAAAAGTAAATCTGTCATTCAATGAACGCGCTAGACATTCAATCAAATAGCAGATTCAACTAAATGACTGCGACATGGATATTGTTTAATTTTTTTGTTTCCCTGTCCCAGCACGGCCCGGTCCTTGCATGGTCCGGTCCTAGCACGGTGTAGTGATAATCATAAACTCTGGGTAACACGAATCACACATTAGTGTTTATACACACACACGCACACGCACATAAGTACACACGTTTCATCGTTGTGTGGGAGTGTTGGATGGAGCTTCGGTTTTGTTTGGATCTGTGGAAGAAAAAAATTATTTTAAAATTAGGTATTTATTTATTTATTTATTTATTTAATTTAGACATACCAACAGAGTACACATGAAAATTATCACAATTAAAACTAAACAACTATCGAATATTAATATGATGTATACACCAATTACAGGTATGCACAAGAAAACTTATAATATAATTACGTTACTGTTGTTTTAAGTGCTTAAATAAATTTAATTAAAAGAATAGAAAAAATAAATCGTTCAACATAATTTCTTCTACTGAATTTTTGTGCCAAACAAGAAATTTGTAATTTTTTTGCGAAAAACTATAATTGAATCAAAATTTATGTCTATTATACCACCCAGCGACTTACATAGGTCATTAAAAGTACTACATATGCGAGTTACTGGAGAGTTTCTACCAACATTATTACGACAATTTGGAAGGTCAAAAACTTTGAAAACAGGATAACGTGGTAAATTATTTGGAACAGCAAACCTAACTAGACTTAAGATTTGTGGGCTATGATTTATATTTCTGAGGATTTTAAATAGGAACATAGTATCACGCAACAATCTACGATTACGAAGTGAAATCATTTTGAAGAATGATAATCGATATTCATAAGGCGATCTATGTGAAATTCCAGGTGAAAGGAAAGCTATATGTCTGGTAAATATACGCTGAATATTTTCAATTCTTTGAGAGTGAACAGCATAGAACGGATTCCACACTACACTTGCATATTCTAAATGGCTTCTAACTAATGAATTAAAGAGTAAAATTTTGGTCTTTGATTTAAAGCATTTTGTGTTTCTTTTAAGAAAACCTAACAATCTACTGGCCTTTATAACGATAGCATCAATGTGTGAGCAAAAATTTAGTTTACTATCAACTAGGATTCCTAAATCGCGGATCTCATTACCAGTTTCTATATTCTGACCATTAATGACGTAAGATGCTAGAATTGGTTTCTTTTTTCGGGAGAGTTGTATGAAGAAACATTTTTTAGCATTAATTATCATACTGTTTTTATTACACCAATCTTCCAGCCTATTAAGATCCATTTGTAAATCTGAGATATCATGCTGTGTTTTTATAGTTTTAAATAATTTTAAATCATCGGCAAAAACCGAATAATTACTTTTTTTGAAAACAGAACATAGGTCATTAATAAAAATCGTAAATAATATTGGCCCCAGATGTGACCCTTGAGGTACACCTGAGTCAGATATGTAACAGTTGGACACATATCCTTTTACCGCCACACTCTGTATTCTATTTTTTAAGTAACTGGTAAGCCAAGCAAGTAATGATCCATGTATGCCGAGAGATTCAAGTTTCAATAGAAGGACATCATGCTGCACCACATCAAACGCACTAGAGAAGTCAGTATAAATTGTATGAACTTCGTTGCCTTTGTCAACTTCGTTCGAAACAGTGGATATATAAGAAACCAGGTTTGTTTCAGTAGATCTACCCTTTTGAAAACCGTGCTGGTTACTATCAATGAGACTGGAAGTATGACTTACGATAACGGGACACAAGAGAGATTCAAATAATTTAGAAACACATGATAAAATTGAAATTGGACGGTAATTTTTAATGTTGGCTGTATCGCCTTTCTTATAGACGGGCACTATTCGAGCCTTCTTCCATTCAGAAGGGAAAGTACCACAATCCAAAGAGCGGTTGAAAATTAAATATAAGGGCAGCGCAATGACTGTACAACAGCGTTTAATAAATAACGGAGGAATTCCGTCTGGACCGCAACCCTTCGATATATCCAATTGTTTTATTTTCTTCATTACTTCACGTTCAGTAAAATACACCTTGCCTAAGGAGGGATAGTTACGATAGGTTATACTTGGTGTAGAAAACGTATTGTTTGGACAATTTTTATTATCAAAGACGGATGAAAAGTTGTTAGCGAATAGATTGGCAATATCAACACCATTTTCTGCATATTTATCACCAAG